>NC_141554.1:41927500-42250000 GCF_021556685.1 Rattus norvegicus
ACATTGCTCCCAAAGGAGCCCTTCCAAAGACTCTAACTGCTAGGGTCCCAAAATAAGAGTAGCTGGGTTTTATGTTATGAGAAGCTCAGAAATCAAGGAGCCCCTCCGTGCCTGTCCCAGGCATGCTCGTGGCACCTTGGTAACCTCTAGGGATTAGCCCATGGCCAAGATCACTCCCACTTGGGTTTGTTGATTATCTTCCTATTATCATTTAATGTTCCTAAATCAAAACTACAAGCCTAAGCCCAAGGTCCAAGTGGTGAACTCTCACAGCGACATGGGATCTGGGTTTTTCCAGCATGCAGGTTCTGCTTTCACGAATTAGGTTAAAAAATAAAAAGGCAGCAAGAAAAGGCTGAGTAATTGGCAGGTTCTCTCAATATAGTTTCTCCAAGGAGATGAAGATAGATAAAAGGAAAAATCACTCTTGCTCAAAATTAGTAAAATGCCTTTCTTTTAAGGACCTTAAAGCTCCTATTGTCAGCAATAAATTGGTTGAGAAAGGAGTGCACCTTCAGCCACTAAAGAGGGCACTTTGCAGGCACTTTCTTAGTAGTGATAGCTTTATTTTCCAGTGGGCTCTTTGGATTCATATTGAATGTTGTGGCACTTACCTTGTAAGGTGTTAAAGATGGCAAAGAGATACATGAAGGTGAGATTAACTGGTCCCCAGGCAAAGAAGGCAAAGCCCCAAGTAATTCCCAGTAAAAATGTGAGGCCAGCAATACTCCGGAGGTCTTGAATACTAGTTTTGCGCTGCGCTCCCAGTTGCTTCTTCTTTTTAATTCGACAGAGCTGAACCAAGACCACAATGAACATGCTGACGTTCAGTAGAAATATCACACAGAAATATCCCACAACCGTGATATAGAACACCACACTGCTGTTGATCCAGCAACTGGATGGGGAAGGAGTGAGGAAGAAAGGATTATCATGGTGAGAATGTGCTTGCTCCAAGTGATGAACTGAATCTGTAATGTTTTGATGAAAACGTTCTTTACCCCTTCAAGTAAAAAAGAAAAAAAAAGATAGATAAACCGCTTTTCTCCACAGTCATTTATATCTCTGGGGAACAGAATCTAGGAGTTTATATTAGGACACTTGTTAATTGAGAATATTTTTGAAGCTGGAGAGCTGGTTCAGTGGTTAAGAGCAAGTGATGCTTTTCTAGAGAACCCAAGCTCCAGTTCATAATTACTTGTTACTTCAGCTCTCAGAGATCTGATACCCTGTTCTGGCCTCCACAGAAACACACCTGTGTCACACATATATACACAGAAATAAAATAAAATTTTAAAAATAGTATTTTTGGTGTTTCCAGACAGTTTCTCTGTGTAGCCTTGGCTATCCTGGAACTCATTCTGTAGACCTCGAACTCAGAGAGATCTGCCTTACTCTGTCTCTTGAGTGCTGGGATTAGAGTGTGCCACCACCACCTGGCTTAAAACCATTTTTTAAAACATTCAGCCCTTCACCTCTGTAAATTACAGTTATCCAGAACTGTATGTATGTATTAATATAATGTCATGAACATTTTATTTTTGTCTGTGGTTAAGAGTCTTAATAAATTTCACTTTAATTTGTATACTTCTTCAGAATAATTCCTCCTAATTTGTTACTTGATAGTAGCGTGGTATTTTTAACTAGCTAATCTCATTACACATGATGATGACAGCTCCTGTTAAAAAGGATTTAAAATTGTATTAGGATGATAGATGTAGCTCCACAGACTGATTAGATCCTCCATTTTCTTGAGGAATTTAATTTCCTAGCTCCCTGGGCATTCCCTAAGATGAATTTGTACTCACAAGTCATCTGGTGTGCCATTGGGGAATTTCCCATAAGATCCAATCCCATAATTATCTGGGGATATAGTCAGGACGATGGATACAACCACAGCTGGTATCCCTGGAACATGGGAAACATCGGTCACACAGTTCTGACAAAAAGGGGGTAGAAAAACACCTGGAGATCACTGTACTTTCCCTCTGGTGGCATGGCAGAGACTAATTAGTCACTAAATCAGTTTCTATTCATTTTTGGGCACATGGATGAATGCTTCTACCATCACTAGCAGCCAGAACGAAATTCTGGCCAGTAGGCTATAAGCACAACTGATTTGTTCCACTGTGGTCCTCCTCTCCCTTAGAAACTAACTGCAAAGTCCTTCATTCTCTTTCCCCTGAATCCCAGAGCAAACTTGGAAGCTCCATCTTGAGGACGAGTCTCCATCTACTGCGGTTCATAAAGAACCATAGAGATGCCTTCCTTCCCTTCAGCTGGGACAAAGACCAGGGGGAAATGGTGCGCTGAGATCCAGCTTATATCCTAGAGCAGCTAGCACCACCATGAACTCACTCATTTCTGCACTGTAAACCTAAGAGTAAGCAACTCCCAGAGAATCTTTCATTATAAAACTACAATTCCTCCTAATGATAAATGGAAAAACCTGGCTTCACTGACTCTCGGCTGGTAACTGCTATGATATTGGCTTTCTCAGGGGCCCATTTGTATTTCTGCTAAAAAGAGTGACAACAAAAAAGGGCTCCTGACAGTTTAAAATGCTTTTTGGCTAGGAGAAGGTGCCTCGAAGAAGTCCATGCCACATTCACCAACCCTGTGCTGCCACCCCACACTGCACCCAGACCAGTCAGTTAGCATCACTGCTCTGGTAAATAAAACAACAACAGGGGGGAGGGAAAGGGAGCAAAAAAAAAAACACAACAATGATGATGATGATGATGATGATGACGACGACTATGACAAGAAGTCCTTTTAGAGATCGACCCAGGTGCCTGAAACATTCCAATGCATTCTTTATTTTAATTCATTTGTACCTCTAATGATACTGACATGATGGTTTCCTAATGAGACATTTTGTAAAGAATAGGATACTGGAGGCTGAAGTTGTAGATCATTGTGCTTACCTAGCAAGTTCACTGCCCTGGGTTAGGTCCTTAGGGTCAAAGACATACGGAAGTGGAGAAAACTGTCCCTGACAAGGATACCTGGAATTTCAGCTTTCTCTAAAAAACAACTCCTGCCCAAATGCCTGGGGCTCTAAGTTTCTTTTGGGGACAAATGAGAGAAAGTGTGTGTTTTGTTATTTTTCATAAAGATGCAATGACAGATAGGCAGGCAAGTAAGAAAAAGCTTATAGTCCTATTGTGCAGAAGGGACTGTACTGATTGAAGAAGAGGGAATTGGGGAGTGTTGATGGTTGTAATCCTGTGAAAAGGATATCCATAAAGAATGAAAAAGCTAGGCCGGGCTGTTTTCTAGCTTTGAAAAATGAGGGTATGCTACACCATGACTTAGAGCCAGGGTCTTTGCCTGGGCGCTGCTGACAACTGCCTTGCTAGCCTGATTGGCTGGTCATCAGTGGAATGTGAAACTACAAAAAAATTGGGCAGTACATACTTGTGGATTATCTAGAGGACTCTTAGGAGGAAGAGGTACCAACTTACTCCTTTTCATTGAAGAGACCAAAACCAAGCTTATTGGTAAGCCACCAAGAACCATGAGTGGAAAGGAGAATGTAGTGTTTTGGAAATGATCTGGTTGCTGACTCAACGAGATTCTTCTGGAGACAGCACAGCCTGTGTGGAGTCCTAAGCTCCTTTAGAGAGTTGCCAAGTGAGATCCAAGTCTCTACATGGTTGAACATGTCAGAATACTGGGGGAAGGGAGGAATCTAGGTAACACTTAAGTAATTTTATACATACCCCAGCCAACAATGCAGAATTTAAGGATGTACTTTCGGATGTAAGTATTAAAAACCTTAACCAGTGCTAGGTACATGTGAAATGCTTCTAAGCCCATCCATGTGAATGATACCAAGAGAAAATAGTGAAGAAATACAGCCACGGAGATGCAGAAACCTCGGGCATTATACAGTGCAATCCAGGAGTCTAAGAGGAAGACCAGGTTGAGCAGAAGCAGGGCAGCACACAGTTGAATGAGGATTTTGGAAGGGTAATCCCTCCGGATCTTTCTAAAATGAAAGGACAAAATCCAGTTAGCATGATAGCCTGCCAAACTTTGTATAAGAATATTCCTCAGCTGTCTCAGAGTTTTAAGTGAATTATTCATTAGCATATGCTGATATGCATAGATTTCCTCTCAGAGTGGGTGAGTGTACAGGGGATATTAAAACCAACAACCAAGGGAAAAAAGTCTAAATTGTGAGAATTAAGATTGATCGTCCACTTAAAAAATAAAAACCTAGAATCACCTAGGAGATAAGCCTCTGGACATGGCTGTGAGGATGGGAGTACATTAACTAAGGTGGGAAGATCTACTTTGAATTATTCCATGAGTTGGGCCTTAGACTAAATAAAAAGGAGAAAGTAGTCTGAGTACCCCACGTTCGATACTCTCAGTTCCTGCTGCTGTGACATCCCTACATCCCTGCCATGATGGACAGAACCTTCAAACTATGAGCCAAGATAAACCTTTCCTTCCATATGTTGTCTCTGTCAGGTGTTCAACAGCAGCAAACAGAGAAGCAACTAAGGAGACAATCGTACAGAAAAAGTGTCTCAAATTCTGTAGGCTGTATGACACCCAGACTGTAGACACACAGTTTTACACAGTACGTAATTGACACCAAGGAGGAGCCACCTCATTTCTCCTGAACAAATTCTAGAAGTACTGCTTATTCTTCTCACATGATAGGCTGCTATGTTCAGCTCTGTAAATATATGGTCAGATTCCCATATTCACCTTATGCTATTACTTCAATTGAGATCATGGAAAGAAGAGTTTAAATTATTGCTAAAGGTAATGTCACAGGGAAGTTCAGCTAATTTATCTGCTAGGATTGCCACCTAAAAATAGTAAGAGGAACCCTTCCGGTGAGCCAAGAAGGAGGTGATGTCATTTAAAGTGTCATTCTTTGCTTTCACTTACACAGTCACACTCTGAATCTTTTTTCAGTTCAGTTTTACACTCATCTTCTTCATTCCTATACCAGTTAACGTAATAGTTAGTCTTTCACCTGTGCGTGTGTCAGTGTTATTTATAAACTTAGTTTATGAATCTTTTTTTCACTGTGCATGGGTGCTATGATCCCTTTCAAACTGTAACCTCTTGGATCTCAGTCACTGTCCCTTTTTTCTTCCACCAACTGCTGCTGATGTACCAGGTACCCATTTGGGGTGCAAAGATAATCATGGCACAGTCCCTAGTGAGCTCAACTAGTAGAAGGCAGAAGCATATAAAGCCAAACCTCTCATAACATTTCCTACCCAGACATTCTATCAGGTAGGTATAAAGGACAGGGCAGGCTGAAGAAAGGGCTTTTAAATAAAACATCGTGGTGCTGAACATGAGAGCTGCAGCTTATAAACCAAATTTCCAGTTGTAGATACTCACTCAAAGGCTATATATGTTACAAGAGTAACTGACAGAAAAATTGATGAAAGCCCACAGCCAATATACGTGATAAATGTCAGAGCCATCATTTGACTTGGTGGTAAGGATGTCCGAGATAGATCCTGGGAAATAAAATATTGCTTTCAGTGATCAAACAATTTTAAATACATAAGAATCACTACTGTGTTTGTTGAATATGCATCAATAGTTTCACAGTCTGTTCAACCAACCTATAAGATAGGCACCATCACTGTCATCAGGTAAAAATAAGGAGTTCCAGTAACCTGCCTGAGATCCTAGCTAGGAAGTGGAGGAAGCAGAATTCGAATGCAGGTCTGCCTGACTGCAGAGCTCATATACTTGATCACTGCATCCTAGTGCACTGGGGAAGCCCTGGATTAGGAACCTGAAGACTGATGTTTGGCTCCTGACTCTTGCATTTCTTAGTCCTATGACCATGAACAATGACCACGAGACTTAATTTGCAATAAAATGACCTGTGTTAAAGGAATGCTGGGAAGATTAAATGAGATCATTTAAGGATTGGGGTGTGGCTAAGGTGGTAGAGCACTTCCTTAACATGCACAAAATAATAATAATAATAATAATAATAATAACAATAATTTATGTCAGAGTGTTTAATAAACATTTTAAGTGCTTCAAAAGGCAGATAATTTGTGTTGCCCATTCTAATAGGAATTCCTTGATATTTAAATGAGGAAAATGCAAATGTGAAGAAATACTTGTATTCTGCATTCAAATATTGGTTATTAAAAGAGTGGTTTCTTTGGTGTATAACTATGCCTCAATATTATTATGTTTTCTGCTAGTCATCAAGTAGAGTAGATATTCCAATATGATGTCCTGCTATCCCTCCGACCCAGAATCTAAAGCCACTGAGTATGGGTATGTTACCAATAGGATGCCAAAACTTGTAAGGTGGCTACAGGTACAGATAGTTTCGTTCATCCTCTTCTCTTTGACGGAACAGCCATCAGATGACCAACCTCCTCTGCCACCTGTTGGCATCAAGAGCAGAATCTGTCCCATCAGCAAGGCACAGTGACTTACCAACTTTCCCACTCCCTCACTCAGACCTTGAAAGGATTTAAAATTGGAACCTACCATTTCTGTTCAAGTCCCAGAAAACACATTTGACAGTTAAGTCATCCTGTAGCAGAAAGATAAGTCATAGCTAGTTAATTTACTGAACTGAAAAGCAATTGAAAAAATCAGTGGTATTTTTAATTTCATAATCTTATGCTTGAGTTTTAGACACTTATTTTATGTGATTCTTAAGAGGCAAATGAGCCCCATATGGGTCAGTGCTTCTTAAAATACCAATTATGCATTGATATCACCTTAGGGACTTGTTTAAAAAATCTACATACACTCCACTTTGTAGTAGAACACTTGCCTAGATGGTGAGGGCATGAGTTCAATTCCCAGCCCCCGGGGCAGGGAATACATTCTGCTTAGTAGGTCTGGAGAGGGACCTGAGCCTTTGCAAATATAGTCAACTCTCAGGTGACACTGATGTTGCAAGTCTGAAGAACACACTCTGAGGAAGTGAGGTTGTAGTTGAAACTTCCTATGAGATGAGGTGTGTGGAAGGGAGAGTCAAATCTGCAGTCACAGCTCTTCCCACAGTGGCTATGAACTTGCTTTTGCATTGGTCTGCCTCAAAAGCTACAAGGTCAATGATGAAATGATTCAGCAGATCAAGATTCTGTAGAGTAACAAGTAATTTGTGGCCTTACACATATCGCCTATCAGAGCCATGCCATTTGGCCCAGTCTGTAGGAGCAGACAGGTACCTCCTCACCTGACTTGGGTTGATGTGCTTCAGTGCAACTGTCACGTTTCTTGTCAAGTTCTTGATGGTCATGTTTGTGACACTTGATGATATGACATAGCTTATCAGAGAGAGGTTCTCCAGGGAGGGGTCCTAGCACCACAAAGAAGCAGCAAGACAAAAATAGCAATGAAATATGATGAGGATGATTTACAGCTAGAAGGACACTGAGAACTATTTGTCTTTACATTGTTTACAATGTAGGTCAGAAATTGGGACATAGTAAAGTAACTTTTCCAGAAGTAAGACTTATTCTAAATACTAAGTTGAAGTGTACAGCTGGCACAATAGGACCTCATGAATTTTTAAAGGGGGTCATGACATGAATCATTTAAATCTTCTCTTGTTGAGCAAGCTACTGACTCTCCCTGTGTCTCCATTACCTAATCTGTAAAATGGAATAACAGTAGGTTCCTTCCTCCCAGGATAGGGATTAGAGTCAACACTTGTGAATTCTTAGGGCAGAACTTAGCCTTTGTGAGTACTATGAATGTGTTGGTAACTGCTAGTTATCATCAGGAGTAGTAGGATATGGATTAAAAAAAACAAACCAAAAAACATGGTTTCCGCACTACTCCATTTGATTTGTGGCAGGCTTAAGAATACATGATGATTAAAGCAGAATTTAGTCACCCACCTCCAAACCAAATCCAAAGCAAAACCAGGAAGTAGCAACATTACCTGAAATAGGGCAGGTGTTTCAAAGAAATTGAACTGAACCCTCGAAGCCAATTCTACCTCACTAGCTGGCAAATTACTCATCAGCGATGAGGGTAGAGTAATGGCGCCAATACTATTCTTAGGAGCCTGGGCTTCCAGAGACACCTGGAGATGAAGTAAAAGATTGTAAATGTGTCTGAGTTGATACAGTGAGGTAAACAAAACACAGCTCAACGTGGAGGGGCCTGAAGGGCCTTGATCCAGATTGCTCTAGAAAACAGCTCTGCCTCTATGTCTCTGGTTGGTTGAAGCCCCCAAGCAGAAAAGGAAACGTTTTAAGGACACATAGAAACGGTCAAAGAGTACGATCCTTGCAGGCTCTAGGAGACTAGAGCAGTTCACACACCAAGTCAGTAAGCAAGTGCTAGGGCCGTCATCATGAGAGTCTGTGCAGTGTGCTTATACAATGAAGACCGCAAAAAGCAAGACTTTGTTTGGCTTCAGCGTTTCCAGCCCCTAGTCCCTCTAAAGTATTCGTGCTCAACCTGTTGGCCTTGACCCCTTTCGGGGTTGCATTTCAGATATATTGCACATCAGATGTTTATATTTACAATCCACAATAGTAGCTAAATTACAGTTACAAAGTAGCAATGAAATTTTATAGTTGGGGGCACTACAAGATGAGGAATTGTATTAGAAGGTGGCAGCAATAGGAAGGTTGCAAAGCACTGCTAAAGGGTGGATAGAAAGCACTAGAAGCAGAACTGATTTTCAGCATTATTATACACATAGCGTAGTTATAAAAATTTAAAATGTTGACATTCATCTCCATGCCCAGGTCCCCCAACTGCTTACATGAAGATACCATTCCCTGTCATATACCAAACACACACGCACGCACACACACACACACACACACACACTTTCCCCGATCCAGTTACTAAATGGCCACAAGAATCTCATATAGTCAAATTATATATTTTTCTGAATGCTGGGGGTTGTTGAATGCAGGGCCTCAGGCACACAAAACAAGCCCTATACCACGGACTCCCATCTCAGCTCCTAAAATCAATGTCATTTTTTTATTCTGTGGTGTTTCACTGGCTGCTCTGTATACCAGGCTAGCCTTGAACTCAGAGTTCCATCTGCCATCACCTCCTGAGTGCTAGATTTAAAGGAGTCAGATATTAAATCTTGTGAATAGTAAATATCACTCCTGATAATCAACAGTAATTGCCTCCATCAGGAAGCACAGCAGGGGCTCCAATCATGCTCAAGCAAATGTTGTTTCTATAAGAGATTAGATTGTTGTACCTGGAGATTTGCTGGGTCTTGGGCTGCAAAGGTTGTTGTATTGAAATTACTGGCATTCACTCTGATCACAGCAAGAGCCAAAGAAGGAGAAGTTAGACTGATAGTTGTAGATGAAAAATTCAGCTGTAAGCCAATGGCATCTACCACTTTTAGCAACCTGTAAAGACAGTTGGCAGTTTAAATTTAATTCTCTTGCTCTCTCTCCCCAATTCTAATATAGAATATCAATTGAATGTCATTATGAGTCTAGTCCTTGGGGCAAATACTTGGCTATCCGTAGTCACATGAGCAAGTATCTTTAACATTCAAGAGGATCCTCCTAGCATCCTGGAATATATATTATTTAGGTAAGTTGCCAGGTGTTAGTTAATCATTGTTGAAAGTGCAGGAGGGCACTCCTGTTCTAGACTCCAGCATGTTTATTTCAAGTGTTCTCCAAAATGTAATTTAAAGTACCCTTTCCTGGGATATGCTCACTCTCTAATGCTGTAACAAGAAAAAAAGTAAAAGCGTATAGCTAAGGGTATTAAGAACATCATGTCCTTGAGAAGAACTCAAAGGTGAACTATTACTATTGCTTGTCCCACGATATAAAAAAAAATGCCTATAGAAAGAACTGGAGGCTGGAAGTTCATCTATGGAGATGACAAAAAAGACCCTCTTCCCGGACTACTTCAACTAAGAAATCTAGTTGGCTGCCTCAGTTGGTTTCTGCTAGGTGTTTGTTTATAAGCCCCTGATTTGAAAATGTCACCTTTTGCTTGCTTTCTTAATTAGGCTACTCCAGTCAGTTGTCTCTGCTGGACATCCTCTTCTCTCCATCTGCTACTCAACACTTATTCTTACTTTTTCCATTTACATCCTTAATTAAGACTCATTCATCCCAAACAGAAAGCTCAGGTAACACATCTCTGAAGCACACAGAACACACCTCTGTGTCTGTGGACTCATACCTTTGAGCTAGAGGGGCTAGCAAGGCAAGTGGAGAGTGAAGGAGTTTGCTGACTCGGTTCACCATTTCACCCGCAAGATTAGGTTCCAAGCTGCCCAAAGACAAAGCTTTCTCCATTTGAGATACTTGGGCTTCCAGATCAGGAACACTACTCGTGTTGACAACTGTATCACAAGCAACAAGACAAACAAAAACCAAGTCATGTTATGCAATGCATGACACAAAAGTCACTTCTGAAGATAAACAGACCCCATGATGTGCTCAGCTCACTCCTGGGTATTCATCCAAAAGAAGAAGGTATATGTATTTAGAAGACTTAGTTGTGATGCTTCATAGTATCCTTTTTCATAATAGTTCTAAATGAGAAATAATCCAAATGTTCGTGAACTGGAAAATGCATGGATAAACTGTGGTGTATCCATAGTGGAACATTATTTAGTGACAAAAAGAAATTAGCTACCACTGCTTTTGACAACAGGGTGGCTCTCCACTTGCCCAATACATTATGTTAAGTGAAAAAAAATCCAAAGTCAAAAGGACATGTCCTATATGGTTCTCTTCATATGACCTATTTGGGATATTGAAACTACAGGGAAATGCATAACATATCAGTGATGGCCACACCCAGTTTGAAAAAAATATAAAAATGTCTCTTAATCTTGTTGGTAATATCTGATTTCTTATTTTGCATATTCCTTTCTGGTCTATATCCATATGCATCTATACTACTATGAAAATGGAATATTTTTAACTAGCTGTTGTTGGGCCTTTACCTCTTCGCATCAAGATGTGAAAGTGTCCCCACATTTTTGTACAGGTGTTTTAATGGCCCATGTCACTGAGTAAAAGGCATTATGTTGAGGTAGCATGCCTTATATAATCACTCCTCTCTACAGAGCCAATAAGCTTTATCTACTTTTTTAGCTACTAGGTTATGATCTGATGTGCAACGTTATGTGCATATGTTGCTTCACTTCTGTTGCCCTAAGAGTAGAAGCATAGGTTCTGAGTCTTCTTGATGGCTTTTGGAGTAGCCTTTTAGATTGTTTCTAAGGGCCAATGGGAATGGCTATGGGGAGGTAATCATTGTAGACCCAGGGCAATGAATTCTAATAATATTTTTTCATTTTTTTCTAATAATATTTTTATCAGACCATTAAACCTTCTTTTATATTATGGTCCCATAATTCTGTCTAAAATTTATATATTTATTTTAAGATAATTTGAGAGCAATGCTTTTTAGGAGAAATAGTCACTTGGAAGAAGCTCCGAATCTCCCTGGGGATGCTGGCATGATGACAAAGGAAACAGAAGCCATAACCTGAGTTCCAAACTACTAACATCAAGCTAGGAGTTGTCTCCCATCCTCTAGTTTCAAAAGGAAAGCTTGTTTCATACTCTCAGAATTAAAGTTCCAGAGTCAGGAATACTCCCTGTTTCTTTCCTTCTGTCCTTTATTCCTATACTAGTGGTACTTTATTCCTATACTACATGGCTCCTGGAACCCTTTGCAGTATCCATGGCTTTTGCATTTATATTATTCCTACCTAAGTGTACCCAGTGTGACTTATCCATCCTCATGTAGAATAAGCCAGGAGGTGCTAAACTGTTTGTTTTTTAGCTTTTGCTAGATGTGAGGTTAAGCTTGGATCTTCCTAATAGTTCAGAAGAACAACTTAATGAGGTCTTAGTGTGTATCTTTGATTTGCAAGCTTTTTAGGTAGCTCAAATTCCAACAGCCCCTACCATCAGCTTGGCTTCTTATATTTACCTGTCTCGCCAGGAGGTGTGCTGATGGCGACCACTTTTTCAGGGACAGATGGAGCTGCTGTGGTAGGAGAGGGAATGGAGGACTGCACAGGTGATAGGGTGTGGGAAAGATCAGTTTGGGGCAAGGAGGAAGAAGCCACTACATGTTGAACAGGCAAGTCAATGGCAGGACTGGAAGTCAGGGAGATTGTAGGCTGAGGAGATGGAAGGCGTGTCTCTTGTGCCAGAGAGGGTGTGCTTGAGGTCATAAGGGCATGATCAAGGGGTTCAGCCAAAGAGAAGTCACTAGCAACGTGGGAAAAAATGGTGGCCTGAGGTACAACTGGCACAGGCTTGCTGGAAGAAGATACTGGTGGGCCATGTGGTTGATCGGCAAGGCAGACAATGGGATCCTGCAGATCACTAAAGGAAAAACCAGAGAGATTCATATGAGACACCAATAAGGTACAGAGGACTGAGTCCTCAACCCCAGAAGCTGTTTCACTCTATAAGACTGGCCACTTCACACTCTGTGTGCCTCTGGTACTAGCTTCTGCCCCTGCCCCTGCCCCTGCCCCTGCCCCTGCCCCTGCCCCTGCCCCTGCCCCTGCCCCTGCCCCTGCCCCTGCCCCTGCCCCTGCCCCTGCCCCTGCCCCTGCCCCTGCCCCTGCCCCTGCCCCTGCCCCTGCCCCTGCCCCTGCCGCCTTCATACTTCTAGGAAGAAATATTAGCATTATTTTACAAATCCCAGTCCTGGTTCACTGATTTATCAATGCTCTAGGATCTTGCTACATTCTCTGTGTTCTTGGAGGAAAGACATACTAAATGTCCCATAACTCAACTGGTTTCGTCACACTAGAAATCTGTCTTAACCAATTTCATACCATTATATCCAGGTATAGTGGTCACCAGAACATGGTAAGTGATCAAGAAATTGGTTGGATGAAAACATGAATCAAACTGGGTCCAAAGAGATCCCTGACATGTAAGTCAACTACCTTTCAACGGTGTTTTAGTTCAGTGGTACTCAACCTTGGCTATTCACGAGCTCTATTAGAGAACTGAAAACCATATCCACACAGACAGACAGACAGACAAGCTATATTGCAAATTGATTGGATTTAGAGTCAGCAAGGAGGCACCCTCTGTCTGTGACGGTGTTTTCAGGGAGGTTTAACTGAGGATAGAAGACCTACTCTGAATGTAGATATCACCAAACCTGGGCTGGTAGCAGGGGGTGTCTAAAGAAACAATGAAGAAAGCAAGCTGAGGACCAGCATTCATCTTTCTGAGTTTTGGAATTGTGGGTGCAGTGTGACCAGCCCTTCACACTAATGTTGCCCCTCTCATGACAAGCAATCTCCCTTGTTAAACTGCAAAGCAAAAGTAAACCACTTCTCTCTTTGGCCACTGTCAGCTATTTTGTTACAACAATAAGGAAACTAAGATAAGTAGATAGAAGAAGAGATAGAGAAAAGAGAGATTTCCATGGCTTATACTCTTGTCTCATTCAGTTGGTCTTGGGATGGATTGTAAGGGGTCTCAGGCATTTGTACTTTCTAAACTCTCAGGTGACTTTCCTGGTCACATTGAAGGGTAAGAATTCACCTACTATCTGCACATGATCAATCTGTCTTAGGATACATTAGGAAAGAGCAACTATAGTGGACAAATAGAAACCCAGATGTGTCGCTGATAGACCCAGATTTAGATGGAGACAGAAAACCAATGAAAATTTGTCTTAGAGCTTCTCTTAGGCAAAAGGAAGGAGGGTGATTATATTGTAGAACATTAGATAAGCATAACTTTAAAGAGAACTGTCGGTGGATTGGACTTGTAGCTTGTTTGGCAGCGTGCTTGCTTATACTTAGCAAGCATGAAGCCCTGGGTTTCATCCCAAGCACCACATAAATGGTTGGTTCAGGCACTTAGAAAGTAAAGACAGGAGGATCTGGTGTTCGAGGTCACTGACTACACAGTGACTGTAAAATTAGTGAGTTTAAGACACAAGGCCCCGTCTCTGAGGGAACAAGAGAGTGAGACACAGAGAGAGAGACAGAAAGACATGGACATAGAGACAGAGAGCCCTCTGGAGAGTTTGCTCCATTTTCTCCCAGGAGATGCCATTCTTTACATCATATACTAGAACAACCTATCTGGCCAAGCTGTGACAAAGGTGCCTTGGAAAATGAACATGAGATTATCTTCAGAATACATGGAGCCTGAAGAAGCCAGACACCCGTCACAGGGTCCCACTCTAGGGCTCAGCAATGAAGAGGCTGCCTTGGAGTCCTGGTGCTCATTCTTTTTTTTTTTTTTCTTTTTGGTTCTTTTTTTCGGAGCTGGGGACCGAACCCAGGGTCTTGCGCTTCCTAGGTAAGCGCTCTACCACTGAGCTAAATCCCCAACCCCCCTGGTGCTCATTCTAATCCTAGTCCTCCAACCACTGAGTGAAGCACCCAAGTAAACAACAAAGCGGTCAAAGATGAGGTAACTGTTCCGTGCTAGTGCCTAGATGTCCCTCCCGTACTGTTGGTCTGAAATTTCTGGGATTTAGCACAGACATCTTTTGAATGTTCTTCTTGGCAGAGGTGCAGCCTGTATACAGTTAAGGGTATTTGCTTTGCATTTAGCGCCTGATGAATGATACATATATATAAACCCGAGTCATCACCACCTCAATCTAAACGTAGAGCATCCCAGAAGGGTACTCTGACCATCAGCATGTTTTCAAAGTGCCTCATGTGTTTCTACTAATCTTAAGAACCAATATATTGGAAAGACCCAATGATCACATAGTTCTAGCTCGGTAGTTACCACACTTGGCTTCACATTAGAATCATCGCACTCAAGGGTTTGTAAAAACTCAGAAGCTTGTGCTATGCGAGACAATCCCTAAAAGTAGGAGGTAAGAACTTATTGGGAATAAGGCAATGGTTGAAAACCATTGCCTTGCTTTACTGCCTGTATCCTTATTCTTCAAAGCAGGGTTAAAGAGCTAGATGTGGTAGTACACACTTCCAATCCCAGCACCAGGGACACAAAGGCAGATCTCTGAGTTTGAGGCCAGCCTGGTCTCCAGAACTAGTTCCAGAAGAGCCAGAGTTACATAATGAGACCTTGTCTTGAAAATCAAAAACAAAACATCTATATCAAACTGGGATTCAGGGAACAGCAACTGTGGCCTCCTCCAGGACTTTGCTAGAATTGCAGAATCTCGGGCTCTTCCTTAGACTTACTTACTGGGCCACAATACACATTTCAGAAGTGTGCAGGGGTTGTGATGCATTCGGGATGCTTGAGACTGATCAAATCTACTTTCTAATTTACAAATGTACAGAGTCTAATTCATCCCGGCGTAGAAAAGTACCTGCTCTAGGATGAACATGGGTGTGTGTATATATATACATTTTATATATAAATGACATACAGACGTGTGTGTGTGTGTGTGTGTGTGTGTGTATGTGTGTGCGTGTGCAGTTATAAATGTATAGCTAGGCATGGATCTAATTCTGCCCTGCTTTCTATAGCCTGCTTCTTGCTAATAGCTCTCTGAATGGACAGCCATTAGAGGGTACAGGTGCTGTCTTTAAGAGTGATGGCCTTTTGCTCCGGTTCTGACACCTCCAGACATAATAATCCCTAAATAGTTCTCAACCTCTAGGTTAATGGAAAATGTTAAGACACAGATCTTTAGGGAATTTTAATTATTCCTTGAGCCTGGTGTTTTACTATATCCCAGAAATTTGACCCATATTGGACTGACAGGCTACACTTGGCCTTCTGTTCCCACATGGGAAGCTTCCCATTTTAAATTATGTATACTTTTTCTTTTATTGAAAATAGATTTTTTCAATGCAATATCTTCTGATTATAGTCTTCCTTCCTTCAATTCCTCTCACTTCTCCCTACCTTCCCTCCTATCCAGATCCACACCATTCCTCTAGACATCTAAAGTACAATAATAAAATAAAATAAAACAAAAAGAAACAAATTAGAAAAGGACAAAACAACCAATCAGAAGAAAAGAGCCAAAGAAAAAAGCATGAGAAACAATCTAGATTCAGAGACAAACACCTTTGCATACATAGGAATCTCTGAAAAGCACAAATGAAGAAGTCATGATATATATGCAAGGATATATATGTTTATTATTTTTTAAAAGTGCCCTGACTATTGTTTTTTTATTAGAGAAAAAAATCTGAAAAGTAAAAGAAGGAAGAGGCAGAGAAGAAGGAAAGGACAAGGAGATGGACATGAACACAATATTCTGGCTGGTCAATCACAGGTAGCTGTGTGAATATTGTCATTGGCTTGTTCATTTTGTCTAAGCGACTTTCACAGACTTCACATTTGCCCAGTTTCCCCTCCATAAAGGAATGAGTTAATGAAAGAGATTCTTTCTCTTCTCTCTCTCTCCCTTTCCCTCTCCCTCTCTCTCTCCCTCTCTCTGTCTCTCCCTCTCTTGGTTTTTTGAAACAGGGTTTCTCTATGTAGCCCTAAAACTAGCTTTGTAGAGCAGGCTGGCCTCAAACTCACAGATATCCTCTTGTCTCCTGCCTCCTGGGTGCTGAGATTAAAAGCATGCACCACACCTACCCAGCCTGTGATTCTCAATTTGAATTGTTAAAACCACCCAAAGTGTCTTTACCACCTATACGTTGTTTTATTTAGGTAGAGTCTTACTCTATGCAGCCCAGGCTGAAATTCAAATACACTATGTAGCTCATACTGGCCTCACTCTCAAGGTGAGCCTCCTGCCTCAGACTTTTGAGAGAAGGACTTTAAAACACAAAATACTCAGAGTATATCTCAGATCATTCTGCCCCAGATCTCTGAGGGTGGTGATTGGGAATCGTTTCTAAAAACTAAAATTTGAGCTAATTTGTGGCTTTTAAAAAGGCAGCAAAAGAACAGAATTTCACATGCCCATCATTCAGCATCCAGTATTCAATCGTGACATCCAATATGAGACCCAAATGTCTACTAACATTTAGCAAACCACAAAAGTATACCATACCCACATAGAAAAATCTGTAAGGCTCACCCAGTGATTCCAGTGTGTAGACAAGATTCAGAAACATTGTTGAAGATAGCACCCTGAATGTAAGCTCCACAGAACAGAAAACAATTTTCTCTAAAACTGAAAGTCTGAAAATTCTCCAGTCTGAAAATTCTGACTACCCTTGGCTAGCATGGGGATTAAGTGTTACATGTTTATATCATTTAATTTCTGCATTTGATTTGATTGATTGATTCATTTGGATATTGATTGATTGAGTGATTGAGTGATTGATGAAAAGTTCAGCAAATTTGTTACATACCACTGTAGTTTTTCTAACTCTTCCGGCGAGGAAGGGCAGGGAGTCCTGGGGGAACAGCAGCACTGTTCTAAAGGAGACAAAAAGAAAAAGAAGAAGAAAATGTAGGGTCAAGAATAAAGAAAAAGAAACCCATATTAATATATGACTATCATACTGACAGACTGTGATTTTAAAGAGTAATTGTCTAGAATCAGTGGCAAAATTTATTGACTGTGTTTGGTATTCACACACACACACACACACATACAATATATAATTTGCTAAATTATTTTTGAGTGACTAACATTCTTTTCTGTTTGGTTATGTGCTTACAAGATCAATCTCTCTTTAGAAACTCCAAAGAAGTATTAAGAAGTAAATATATCCTGAAGAAAATTAGCTTAAGTGAAATATGCCAGGCATAGAAAACAAACATCACACGATCTTACTCACTTGTAGAATCCACAAAGGTCTAACTCATAGGAACAGAGAATGAAATGGGGGTTACCAGATGAGACAAAAGGGGAAAAATGGAGAATTTTGGGCTTAAAGGATACAAAATTCAGTTAGACTTCAAGAGACGTATTTTGTGACCTGGTGACTATAGTTAATATGTTATATACTTGAAAATTATTGAGAGTAAATTTTAAGTGTTCCATCACAAAAAGAAAAATGTAAGTAGGCAAGTTAATGTGCATGCTTAATAGCCTGCCCTGGAAATTCTACAATGTACACCAAAACATCAGTGTACACATAAATAGCTTACATGCAATTAAAAATGAATCAGACAAGGCCTAGCCACATTCCATTGAATGAATAATCTACACAGAGCCCTCCATCAAAATTCATGTGAAAAAGAGTGCAGCCACAGAGACATCTTACCCATTGGCCGAATCTGTACACTTTTGAAAGTAACCATCATGGCACACACATTCATGGTCTCATTCAGTTTTACTGTGAATGTACAGTTTAATGTGCTGAAAAGAGAAACATGCAGCCAGGATGTTAGTATGTACGTACAGTATAGATTAGAAATCTGCCTATACTTTGTAATGACTTTTGCAAATCAAGAGTGAGGAGAGGGACATCGATAGTGTTTTCTTTGCAATATTACCACACTAGCCTTACAAATGCCCATTTTCTTGCATCTCATGACTATTTTTGGTTGCCAAGGTGACTGCATCTGGAATTAACTAAAACCAAACGCCTTTGACAGAGTTGTTTGTTTCTTTGTTTTTCATTTGAAATGAGAAGGTACACATCCAGATCTTTTGAGGTGGGAAGATCTACCTTCAATCTGGGCCACACCTGCTGACATGGAAGAAAGAAGCTTGTTCTCTCTTTGCCTGCTTGCTGTCACTCTTGATAGCAAGTCTATTCCTTCCCTGGCATTAAAGCCTACCTCTCTGGGATTCTAGAGTATAATGGAGAACAGCTGAGACATCCAACATTGTGACCTGAACAACTACTAGATACTTGGCCCTTCTCTTGGTAGACAAACATTGTTCGATTAGTTGGACCACAGCCAACAAGTTATTCTAATAAATCTCCTTGATATAGATATAAGTATAAGTACAAATACACACACAAACACTCTCTCTCTCTCTCTCTCTCTCTCTCTATATATATATATATATATATATATATAATTTATGTTTCTCTAAAGAACCCTGATAATACACGTGGTCTGTACTTCACCCTCAAAGCTTTATTATAAGAGACATCAAGTTCACATTCACAGGTGCTTCAGACCAGAGACCTGTCTACATCTGCCTCCTGATTGGCTTTGCGGGCATACAACTTGGCTGCAAAGACGAGCATCTACATTTAAAATTGTTTACCACCTCTCTAAAAAAACAAAACCAAAATAAACAACAACAACAACCCCCCCCAAAAAAATCTTGTGTCATTTCAAATTCCAACATAGAAACCTTTCTATAAACTAGCCTCGCTAAATGTAAAGGTCACTTAAATCCCAAATCTTCCCACAGTTGAATCTAGATATAAGATGACTAATATTTTAAGTTGCTCTCTCCATGACTAATGATGTAGGTGGAAAGAAATTAATGCTGCAAACATTGGAGGGAGATAGAGAGAAAAATGAAGTAGATAGTATGTGGGGATTCCATGTACAGTTTCATATAAGACTTGCCATGATTTGCATCAGTGAAAAGTTGATAAGTGAAAATTGTCATTCAAACTGGCTTCAAATGCTCCCAGTTCTTGTAGAGTTTACCACTTTACAAGCAACTGACTTAGCAACCAGGGCCACCACAGCACAGAACTTACATCTATTTAGCTGTACAGCTCCCAGTAAATGCTTTGCTCCTGAAGATATGTTTTTGTCTTTTCTTTTGCATTCTATGTGTTTCTGTCCCCATATCTCATTTCCCAAGCTCCTTTTCTTAGGTCTTCCGTTCTATCTGACTTTATCTTGCTTGGCCTAACATGAGCCATTTCAGAGCTAAGGACACTGATGGTTCAAAGAATTGAGATGAAAGGTGTTAACAGAATGATTTATATTTATAAAAATATATAAATGTAAAATACTACCAATATTTATGTTAGAGGAAAGCATTTGAATTGGCAATTTAAATTGGTACTTTGTTTCCATAAATGGAGAAAAGATATCGATAAAAATTAAACATGGCTTACTTTTGGGCCTCTGCGGTAGCACACACTATAAAGTAAGTCTGAAACAAACAAACAAATATATATATATACATATACATACATTATTTTAACAGTTAGAAACGTCAGAAAAGACAATGCAGGGCTAATCACAGAACCACAAGAACCTCTAGAGATATTCTGTACGCTCTCTTGAGTTCTCAACATAGCACAGGAGCCATTCAGGCCTTACACGCTGTTTGGAGGCTCCCAGTGTTAGAAAGCTTACTTATACACAAGGTAGCTCGATCTCCCAGAGGTTTTATTTGAAGAAACTTTTGGTCTTACGTAACAGCAATCCTAACTCCTCACAGTGCACACTTAGAGCTCCTCCTTCAGAGTTTTGGAGCAATGCACCAGGTTCATTCACTCTTTTAGCATGACAGATTTGGGAGAACCTGAATATGTATCTCCCAAGAATGCAGAATTCTACACACTTCCCCCGGAACAATAATGATAAGCAAGCTCTAGGGTATACGATGGTTACCTCACTTAAGGTCTGTAGAGTTTTGTTGAGTTCTGTTCGCCTGTGAAGATAATGAGAGAAAGTAACATGAAGGAGATGTGAAATTCAAAACAAGGTAGCTTTTTAAGCAATTACATCAGGCATGTAGCATGGACTGCTTACAGTGTTCACTCTGAAGAGACATGGGGCATAACAAGAGATTGCTCTGTGGGGAAAATAAATTATTTATGAGACAAGGAAAACTAACCAGAAGGGAGATGGATCAGTCCTAGCTAAGAGCAAGATATGAATTATGGTTGAGCAATCGTGTTATTCATTAGGCTACTGCAAACCCCAAGGCAACTTCTTCTGGCAGACAGCCAAAGAAAGTGCTGGCCCAGGGCAAAGATTTCTGAGAATGGTAAGTCACTCATCCTGGGCTTCTCGTCTTCATCTGCCTTCAATGGACACAGCTTTCTCTGTATGATTCCAGCCCTGTCTCCCTCTCATCCAACATCCCCATGGGAATTTTTCTCATTCCTCGCCTCCATTTCTGCTTCTACAATAGTTTCGTTTCTTCAATTTGGCAGACTTTCACTGAAGTTCAGATGAAAGAATTCTAGCTAAAGAATTTACTCTTCTCAAGAGAGATGACTCTGCCCTCCAGACAGACATCTGTCTGGAACCATTTCTGGTTGTTACACCAAGGAGGCTGCTGCTGGCATCTGCTGGGGTGAGGCTAGGGATGCTGCTAAATATCCTACAATGTATGGACACGGTCCCCATGACAGTGAACTCTCTGTCCCCAGAGGGCAACATTGCTGAGGTTGAGAATGCCCTGCTCTGGGAAATGGGTAACAAACAGTGCTAGGTGACTGTAGATAAGATCTGGACAAGAAGTGCATAACAGTAGTACTAGCTTCCCAAGCTCACATTTGCTAAACTGTGCCTTCTCTCTGTTGGTTTCTGTGGTCCTAACCACTCTTTCTGCTCTATATTTACATCCGTAGATTGTCCTTTGGTAGCTGATCCATGCTGTATTCATGAAGCTGTTCCTCTCAGCAGCAGTAGAAAACCTATGGTCTAACTGGGGACATGAATAATGCATCTCATTGTCTTTGGAAGTTCTTGCAAGCTGATGTGTAGTGAACCAAGATATCCTTTCAGACCTTTCATTCTTCCTTCCTTCCTTCCTTCTTTCCTTCCTCCCTTCTGTTCTTTCTTTCTTTTTTCCTTCCTTCCTTCCTTCCTCCCTTCCTTCCTTCCTTCCTTTCTTTCTTTCTTTCTTTCTTTCTTTCTTTCTTTCTTTCTTTCTTTCTTTCTATTTTTCTTTCGGACAGGGTCTTTCTATGCAGTGCTAGGTATTTCAGAACTTGCTACACAGACAAAGCTGGTCTTAAAATCAAGAGATTTACCTGTCTCTGCCTTCCAAGTTCTGGGATTAAAGGCATGTGCTACAATGCCCAGTGTTCCCTCTGACTTTTAAGTCACTGATGTTTCATGACCATATAAACAAATGGTATATATATATATATATATATATATATATATATATATATATATAGGTGAGTCCCATCTTTTGACATTGTGTCACAATGTTTTAATCCAAAAAGTTCATATTAAAAACCCATGCAATTGAGTTACCTTCCCTCCAAAAACACTTAATAAAATGTTTTAAGGCTATTTCCAATTTTGTGTTGGGCCTCTTTTATATCTCTCCTTGGTTGCATGTGGCTTGTGGACCATAGCTTGAACACCCTTTCAAAAGGTCTGGACTTGAGCTTGTCTAACAATAATACTGAATAATGAATTGCATTAAAATTCCAATACCAACTCAGAGGAAGCTGTTGGTTAATTTCAGAGCACCAGAGGGACCATCCTTAGGAGACTATTAATTGAGGACAGATAAGATGGTTGGGTTTGCAAAGTAGGCAAGAACTAATTTGCTCTGTTTCCTTTGTGGCTCTGTATCATATTCTTGGTCTCCAAAAGTAAAAATAGCTCAGTGTGTATCTTTTCACAAGGTATATATGAAGTTTTAAAACAAATGCCAAATTACTTACTTCAGTTCGCTTAGAGACAGGACTCCAGCGAAGGTGCTGTTAACTATATCTTGATTCTGTTGGAGGTGAGAATTCATTAGGAAGACAGAAAACATCATGTTTAAACACATTCTCTGACAAGAGGTTTCCTTTTTAGCCACCTGAGGAATTATGCCCTAAAGAGTGAATCATAGCCCCAAGAGTGAATTGATATTGGATGAGCCAACCCAGTTTTATTTATTTTTAAAGTGTCAGAGTCAGTCAGTTCTGTATTTCTTCCATTCAAGGGCTCCTCAAAAACAGTGCTATGAAAATTCTCCTCATGGCAGGTTTCAGAGTTAAGGTACATCTGTATAAAAAGAGAAAACTAATAGTACCATTGCTGTATTTCTAGCACTCAGATCACAGCCTGGCATGTAATAGGCATTTGGAGATAGTCAATGAATGAAGAATCACATTTTGTCTAGATCCTCTGGGTTCCAGGAAGGTATATATCAGTGAACTTGAATTCCCCAAGTGTAGAACACAACCACATCTGGAAGATTCTTACTAAACTCAATACACATATTTTTTGTTGTTTGGAATTTCTAAAGTAATTTGATACTTTTAAGTTGTAATTGGACTGTACAATATTACCATTCTTATCCAGCAACAAACCCAGTAAAAACTAAAATAGATCTATTAGAATAATAACATGAATATTATGAATTCAAGCCCTGAAGTACATAGCCAACAAGTCAAGGAGACATATTTTACTTAAATTTGTTCATAAATCAAATATACCAAATATCACAAATAATCTGAATCTTTGATAAATCTTTAGATATATGAAAATGCACTTTGAAAGATTGCAGTTAAAGAAAATCTTGAAAGCCTACCTGAGTAACGTTGTAGTGGTCATCATGTTGAAACACTATCTCACCTCTAAAAAACACTAAAAATAAATTTTCAGAAAGAAATTTGAGACTTGTGTTCTTACAGTTTGAGGGTTAATACAACACATTACAAGGTTATTAAATTATTTTCTAAACATTTAAATATATTCTTTGTTTTGAGTCCTACTCCTCTATTCACTGCTTATCAATAGAATTTTTTTTAGAAAATCAGAGTTACAACTTTGATGTAGAAAATCAGTAAGAGAGAATACCACCTACTGCCCAAGATGTTTTCATTTCTTCCTGTTGAAACTATTGCGCTTTAAGATAATTGGGGTTCCAATGTGACATTTTAAATAACATCTTTTAGAGTTGGGGTTACAGTGGCATAGATGAGGGAGGGAGGGAGGGAGGGAGAGAGAGAGAGAGAGAGAGAGGGGAGAGAGAGAGAGAGAGAGAGAGAGAGAGAGAGAGAGGTGTTCCATAGCAGCTAAGCAGTCTTATAGAAGTTGATTCTTTATCAGTTTTTATTTTTTTGAGAATTTCATATACTAGTATTTCATTTACATCATTTACATCCTCCCTCTTCACCCCTTCCTCCTAAATCTCTGTCTGGTCTTAAATTCATGGCCTCTTATCTTTTGTTATTGATACACACACATGAATTTAGAAATATAGTCTGCTGAATGCATCTAATAAAAGTTTATATTGATACAGAAATTTCAAATAATATAATCCATAATTATTAAAAATAAAGGCACTTCAAATCTGTATAAAATTATACACTTTTAAAAAATATCATGGAGGCTAGAGAGATGGATGGCTCAGTAGTTAACAGCACCAGCGGCTCTTCTAGAGGATCTGATTTCAACCACATGGTGGCTCACAAACATTTGTATCTGATTCCCTTTTCTGTTGTACATGAAGAAAAAGTGTGTGTGTGTGTGTGTGTGTGTGTGTGTGTGTGTGTGTGTGTGTGATGATTTGTCTCCTTCACATTCTTGTTGAGTACATTATGAGTTTTATAAGTGTGCAGAGATCAGAAAACTTCTGGATACATGGAACAATAAAAAAGCTACCAGTTTTTGACTCTCGACCTAATTGTTCCTGGCCAGAAAGTACACAGCTTATTCATAGGTCTTTAATGGACCCAGACTGGAAACCTGAAAGAAGTGGAGTTTTTGGCAGGATATCATGGGGTTTCTGGTGCCAGAAGAGTGGGTTCCCTGATGAGGTTGTTTTCACCAGTCACTACGACAAATGGTCAATTCAGTCACTTAATTAGGGAAAACATTACTCCAACTACCTTTCTGGCATCTGTTATTCAAGATGACCATTTTAAAACACATTTTGATTTTCAGTTATCAAATATGATTTAGACTCAAAACAGAACTAGACATTAGTCCCAGCCCAAAACAGAGATGATGCCATCAAATAATGATATTATAAGGATATAGTAAAGAGAAGGGTAGGAGAGGGTAGAGGGAAAGAGGAAGAAAAAATAGGAGAAAGTTATATAAATGTATGAAAATAAAATGTATACTTTTTTGTGGTGGTAGGGATTGAATCTAGGGCCTTGCACAGATTAAGCTACCCCTACCACTGAGCCACATCCTTAGCCCACTTTAGAAAAGCAAGCTAACAGTTTTAATTTTTAGTTGTGTGTATATGCATGTGGGGTGTGCATGTGAATGGAGACCAGAAGAGGGCGTAGGATTCCCCTGGAACTGCAGTTATAAGTAGATGTGAGCTGTCCCATAGTTGCTAGGAACCAAACTTACGTCCTCTGCAAAAGCAATATGTTCTCTTAAACTCTGAGACATTTCTCCATCCCTGAAGTATTTAAATAAGAAATTTTCTTGTTTTTTAATCTACTCAATTGTACTTTTACTTAAAGTGTTACCTATATTTCTCAGATGAAGTCTAACACTATAAATAGGAACAAAACATGAAGGGTAAAAAAAATTCCTCTAATGATTATTGCTGGAATTGATAGCAAGACTTTATGTAATAAAATCAATTGTTTTTTTTTTCTTCTCTCTACCCATGATCTCCAATCCAGTTCTGACCTGCCACAGTGTATTTTTCTGTTTTTCACATTTGCTTTCATTGGTCTTAATAAGGAAGAAAGCCCAGAGAGCCAAATCAATGGGAGAAAAGAGGTTGTTTCATGCCTCTGGCCCATTGCAGGAGGAAAAACTATTCCTATTTCAAAAATAGCATTTTCTCAAGAGATTTCCATCTCAATTTTAAAAACACCATGGACAGTGTTAAGAGGGCAAAACATTAACAGTAATGCAATCAGCATTTAATTAAACCAGGTATATATGAAACATTCTAAAATCTGGTTTGATTTACTCTTAGCAAAGGACAATACTTTGATTTCGAGTCATAATGTGTACAGTCCAATGAAAAAGCTTGAGGGATTTACTCATAAAAAGTAACTTCCACCAATCAATAATAATTTTATTATTAACTTTATGCATGCATTAATTGTAAGGCTACTAGAATTAGTGTGGATTTGAAACTCAAGTGAAAATTCTTGTTCTGGAGCCCCATGCTTCATAACATGGAAGCTTGTCTAGCTTCTCTGACAGGAAATGGGAGGGTCAAGCAGCTAGGTCTAAAGTCTGCTTTTGTTTTTATTAGGGACTTTGTAGTAGCCTGGTTGTATGAAAAGGGGACAGATCAGAAAGGCATGCACAGGCAACGGGAGAAAAACAAACCAATCCTTTCTGTGGAGCAAACATATCTGGCAATGTGTAGTTTTATGGCGCTCACTAGAACTAACCTGAGTCACTGCAAATAGATGACAAATTGCAGATATTTCTCTGGGATTTGACTCCTGAAAGAAAAGAAACCCAGCTGGTTATGGATGATAATAACTGTGCTTATTATTATATATAATATATATTATATACAAGTACTGCACTGTCAAGAAAATTTGCAAATGAAGGCATCAAATGTAAACTAACAGTATTAAAAAGCTGAACAGAACTTAGCAGGATACATTGCACAAAGAATAAAGGAACATGTTTATTACTTAGATGAGAAGCTATGGGATGTGACTTTACTACTCTTGGCTATATCAGTGTCTGACCTTCAATTCTTCTTTGAAATGTCTTTGTCCCCTTCCTAATTAATCCTTCTCCTGTCTGATATAAATAGAGAACAAAGGAAACGAATCATGTATGGAGAATTTAAATGGGCTAGTCCTGAATCATAGACCATCCTTTCCTTCCAAGGTAGGAAAATCCTAGAAGACTCTAACACTGGTCTATGCTCACATAGCATACTCAACAAATACACATTCAAAATAATAGTAATGTCATGATTTCACTCCATAAATAAATGTCACAAAATTCAAGCATATTTGCTGAGTACTCGCTATAATTTCTGGGTATTGAGAGGTCATACATACAGACCCTGTCCTTAAAGAGCTTACACTCTGGTGGATGATACCGGTTGGGAAATGAAAGGGTTGTGTTATGATGCCTACTATCTAGTGAATGATACTAGCAAAGAAATAAAAAGGTTCAGTGATGGACAGGACATCAGGTCATACAAACACACAAAGAAGGGAGAGATGAATGGGAGATTAAATGATCCACATTAAACAAAACAAAACAGATTTTATGCAGCTCAACCTGAGAAACATTTTCTTCTTTGTGAAGGAAGTGTGTCTTTTTTTTTATTTGATAAAACTCAAAGTTCCATTTATTAATTGTATCTTTGTGTTGACATGTAAGAAATCCATAGAAAATAGGAGGGTGGGAAAGGCTGATCAGGTACTACGTAAACTAATAAAAAAATCATTCAAAAGATTATTATATTGAACAACATTTAGCCTCCTTGATATGTCATCTTTGTCAGAATTATACATGTAATGTCCAAAAGGCAAGCTTATGTCCATTGGACATTATCAGTTGTTTCTGTGAGAAATTAGTTTGGATGCAAAAATAAAAAAAATTACAATTTGACTTGTTTCACAGGATCTGGTTTCTGTCAGAATGATTTATTGGTGTATGAGTGTCATTTGTCAGCTAAATTTAGATTCTGTGAACAAACTGAAATCACACTATGCAAAATACTATGCATCTATAATATGTATTCATGATAGGTAGTAGTGCTTACAATAGCCTTTAACCCACTGGTCTCTTGCTTGCTGTTCTCCACTAAATGTCACCTGCACTTCCATTTCCATGGAAGCTTATCTTTTGCTGCTCTTTCAAATGAGAATTTTCTTTCCCATTTCTAGGACTATTATCTATAATTCGCACCCCTCCCTAAGTACATGGCCACCGACAATTCTTTAAATCTGGACTGAGAACAACTTTAGCTGAGAGTGGTCGGATACTAGTTTAGGTTTTGTGAGTTAGGTGATTTCTGCTGCAACGATTTGAATTTTAGGTAGCAGGAAAGTAGCCCCAGCAAATGATTTAAACAAATAGGCATGGCAGTGTTTCAATATATTCTATTTACAGAAACAGACAGTAAACCGGATTTTCCTATTGAAATCAATGAAAAACCCTTGTTAGACATGTCTTGTGGTCTGGGGCTTGCACTGGGCACTTGAAAGTACATCACTTCTTCATTTAAAAAAGGTTTGATCCTTTAGTTCTTTTGCTAATTACATTCTTACTCATTACTACCAGCCCTGTGTTGTCCATGTGTCTTAAGCATGTTAGAAATATCTGTGGATCAGGGGGGTATAGTTTTGGTGATAGGGTGCACACTTTTCATGTGACAGGGACTTGTTCAATTCTCAGCACCTAAACAATCAAACAAACAAACAAACTGGTAGAATTCTTCTGCACGCCTGCTCATATCAGCTAACTGTTTATGCTGTCTCTCCTTAGACTAAAAGATTCTTAAAGGGCAGGCACTGGCTGATCACTATTACACAGACCAAAACAGTACAATTTCAGGTAGCCAATAAATATATATCTATTCATTAAGAACAGATTTTTATTTTTTTAAAAGTAGGAAAAAAGACAAAGAAATCATAAATACCAGTCATTTCTTTAGGCTTACTTTAGTTATAAAAAGAAAGTCTTGATATTGATAATAAATCATACCTGATGCATTGAAGGTTTTTAATATAGTGATTTTAGATTTTTCTGCAAAGAAGCAATTTAAATATTAGAGCAGAATTTTTTGCTTTACAAAAACCAATTTGCCATGAGTATTTTTTTTTTAGTGAAGTGCTAAGAAAAGCACACTGTTGAGCTCTTGAAGATAACATTGGCCATCTTAGCAGCAGAATGAATGGGACTCTCATTCACAGAACACGAAGCATTGGCCCAGGGTGGGTCTGAGAATCGGAGTCACGTGTTTACCAAGTTAGGTCACACCCATTACACATCCCACTGCTTGAGTAACTCTATGCGTAATTCTAGTTCAGTTTCCAGGCACTACCACTAGACCCATAAATGTGAATTTACAATGTAGGTGGGTAGAACTATGGTCTAGACAGTGCCTTCAGATGACAGGTTATAAAGAACATGTGATTCAGAAGGAAAGTCAGCGTGAATCAGGGCATGCTGAATCAAAATGTTGCTACAATAATTTACAATCAAGGATCCTGCTTTCTTCTTTAAGGTTAATGCAATACTATCCTCATTGTACTGGGAGATAAAATTGTTCTCAGGTAAGTCAAGACCAGCTAGCAATTGTTGCATAACAATCTCACAGTAGAACCACGACTACTTAAGTTAGAGATTCACGCGCAAGTATTAGTGTGCTCTGAAGAGGCAAGCCTTAGGATTGTCTTTCCAAAGATTGGAGACAAAGTCCCTGGCTCATCCCCCACATGATGAACAATGTAGTTCAGAAAGCCTTGTGTAAGGAGGATTGACAATTAGAAGAGGCTGCATTCAGGGCACAAATTTGCAGAGAAAGACTAAGCTCAGAGCTTGGAGACATGCTGAAGAATAATGGTATTATACAATTTCAGAAACATTTGTATGTGTGTTACTGATGAGCTCACGTGGGTGTGTGATTCATGGATAATGATTGCTGGTAATTTTAGAGGTGGATACCATTTTGTGCTGTCGTTAATAATCCTTTATACATTATTTTGTTTGCCTTGGTATTTTTCTCTCCATAGCAAGTGAAACACAACTGTAAAATGACTTGTATTTCCGCAGCTAAATCCATAAAAATATTCAACTTCACTAATAATCAAAAATGAAATAACCTAAGGAAAAAAAGAACAAGATTTAATAATATATAATGTAGTCTCGGCAAAGGTACAGTGAGCCACAAGGCCATTCTCATCCACTGCTGGCAAAATGTTGTGAGTACAATTTTTCTAGAAGGTAATTAGGCAATAGTTCTCAAGAGCATTAAAATATTCATACTGCTGACCCATTATGTCCAGCCCTTGGAACATATTCTATAGAAATCAGGGATGAAGTTCATTGCAGCAAATTCTATTAAAAAATAAAAGCATCTTTAATGCTTAACATATGGCACACAATGGAATATCAAGTCATTAATAGCAAGAGACAATGGGGAATAATTACAATTTAATATTAAATTAAAGGAGAATCATAAAATCTGGGTAAATTATGACTATTTTGCCAAAGCTATATACATAGGATAAGAGTATATGTATATGTATACACACACACATATATATGTACATACATATATATACATTTATATACATATATGTATATATACATATACATATATAAATGATCACAAATGAAATTGTACCAAGTTACTAACAATAATAGTTTTAGTAAAGTAATACTAAAGATTAAATATTCTTCTTTATATTTCCCTATACTCTCTATTTTATGAGCTAATCTATATTGTAATAATATTCAAAGCATAACAAATAGTATCTTTAAGTAGAGTGTTATGGCTGTAATAGAAAGTTTAGGAGTGTAGTGACAACAGAATGATGGCTCAAAGACAGACTCAGAGCAGCAAAGGTTGCAAACCTATGGGAATAAACAAAGGGACAACAGAAGTGTGTTCCTTTGCTAGTCCATTAGACCCTACCTATGAAACCTCAAGAAGCCACAGAAGACAAGTTATGACATTCAGAAATAATTCAAAATTACCTGTTCTGTTTAAAGTCGACAATACTTCGGAAGCAGCATCTGAAATAATAACAAACAGTATAATGACTGGTTTGGTTAAGAAATGTGACTCTTCCCAGATTCCTTAAACTCTTCAATTTCCTCTAAATCTTGAGTTTAGAGTTCTGCAAAATCTAACAGGTACTAGTCGATGCACCACCTCCATTCTCTATTATTCAGCCCCAAGATGAATTTGGGTACACATTCATTCTTTCAGAATGTGGTTTTCTGAATGCCTATTATGTGTGAAACATATAACACCAATATTTATTAGACCTAACATTTACGTTATTTACTATTTTGTCCCCGTTGGAGGAAAGGGGGATTGAAAGATTTTAAGAGTCAGAAGTTGAGGAAGACAGGAGTGAACCAGTATCTTCTAACATGGCAGGACTCCTGCACTCAGGAACTCACAACAACTGTTGTGATCGGCCCAGTTAACCTTCTAACATGAAGTAAAAAGGGGTTCATGAGCTCTTCCTACCCCTAGCTGAGGAGCTTTGGACAGCTGATGCTTCTGGGGAAGAAAGTCAACATTCTTTAAGGGTTAGTCACCCTTCAGCAGATTGGCTCCACCATCAAGAGTATATGGGTAGTACAAATTGGAGTTGATGGGTTATTAACTTTTTAAAAAGGACACAAAGTTGGGGGTGGGTACAGAGGTAAAGGTGGGCCTGGAAGGAATTAGTAAGAAGAGTGAAAGGTGACTTTGAACAAAAACATTGTATGAAATTCTCCCAACATTCATAAAAATGGCCAGGCAGTGGTGGTTCATGCCTGTAATCCCAGCACTTGGGAGGCAGAGGCAGGAGGATCTCTGTGAGTTTGAGGCCAGCCTGGTCTACAAATTGAGGTTCACAGAAGAACCCTGTTTCAAAACAACAACAACAACAACAACGTTAAAAAAGAAAACATGTCCTTTTCTCTCTATGCTAATGAAACTCCTTCATGGATATGACATTTACAACATGAATAACAACTTTAATAGCCCTGGGGATGCTTTAGTGGCTTTCTCATTATTAATGGCATATTTAAATCAATGCTAGTTTAGGTTTAAAGTTCTTAAGCATTATCAATTTAAGACATTTCTGTTTCAATCCTATTTGATATAAAATTTCATTAAGATTGATCCTGCTGGTATTTCTTCAGATGAAAGAATTCTAGAATCTATTATTAGAAATGAAATTTTAGGGAGAATGGTACAATGTAGACATAGTGGCATATGCCTGCAATCTTAACATTTGGAAGGCCAAGGCCAAACAATTGTGAATTTGAGGCCAGCCTAGGCTACACAGTGAGACCTCATCTCAAAAATGAACAAACAAGCCCCTAAATAAACACAACACATTGTTATGCTCAAAATGCACCCACATACATCCCACACAATATACAACAGAATTAAATCACTGCTGCCACAGCTAAATGGAAGATAATCTTTTTCATGTGCAAAGTAATTACACACAAAAATGACAACTGTTGGTACTCTCTGTTGGATCAATTATGAATTTAATCACTTTCAATCAGTATAAGACACATCTATGATTATTTAATTCCTCAACTATCACCCACACGGTGGAATTTTATTTAACCAAGACAATCTAAGAAGTGATGGAGTTTGATTGAACTAAGATAGAAAACTGGTTTCCCTCAGAGGGGAGAACAGATGTGCTGCCCCACCTGCCTCCCTGGGCTATCATGAAGTTCCTTGTCCTTTTCTCTAACATGATGAAAAGCCAGGTTTCCCCTCATTTCCTGCTATTTAAAAACTGATAAAAATCACCCATAAAGAGACTGTCTTTGGACACCGTGTACCTCCAAATTCGCCCTGAATCATATTGAAGTCACTAGACGTGCTTCTCCCAGTTAAACAATCTGTCATGTCAAGTTTGCTGGCGAGGTGTTAGAGAACAGTAAAATGGAGTACTTTAAAGTGTGATTGATGTTTCCAGTATTTTCTGAAGTATTTACAGTGGCAGAGGGATTTTTCCCTTCTTTTATGATCCCAGAAATTATATCCATTAACCAGAATGGTTACTCTCACATGTTTTAAGTTTCGGACTATTGGACGATATGGAATCACTCAGTATATCGAGCTATAATTTAGAGATAGAGATCTTCATTGCTGTGACTCGTTATACTCTTTATATTCATAGGAGGGGTTATCAATTTTCACTTGCTTCAGAAACATTCTTACCATTGAGGCTTGTGGTTTCTACCTCTTTTTTTCCCCCAAGGAGAAGACGAAGGTATAATTAAAAGAGAAACTTTAAGAGATCTAAATTGGACTACATCTAGGCTTAAATAGTTTCAAAATCTTGCCTGGTGTACCATTGGAGTAGGGAACAAGACTGACAAGAGACGATTCAGCTGGGAAGAGAGAGAGAGAGAGAGAGAGAGAGAGAGAGAGAGAGAGAGAGAGAGAATATTTTGAAACAATTATATTTCTTTAGAGTCAAGATTTAAACATATAGCCCTGGCTTGAAACATTTATGAAATTTTAAGAGGTCAGAACTCCTGAGATATGATTATAAAAGTAGAAAAAGTGCTATGAGACTCACAATCATAGAGTCTGCTGCACCTGCATAACACCATGGCAATAAGTTAGGAACCACATTGGAATAAAGTAAATGGTAATTTCACCATTTTTTCCAGCCATATATATATATATGTATATAATATACATACATATATGTATATAATGTATATATATTCATTCTCCATATAATATATTCATATAGTATTCACACAATATATTATGTACATATAAATTTAGAGTATATAATATATATCATATACCATTTAATATTATAGTACCTAATCCATTTCTTGGTAGCCCATTTTAAAATATAGCCGCTATTAAGACAGTCAATCAAATTATAGATTTTTTTGTACAATGACTCCACTTATCCTAGTAAGTCAATCTACTGTACACATTACACGTGGTTAAATATTTAAGAGACTTAGAGATTTGATCTCTACCTAAACACATGAGAAATTTACAAACACTTCGCAACAAAAAATCTTAGTCTTCGAGCTTGATTTTTCAGCTGGTATGGACAAAATGTAGGTGTGTCAAAGCACTTGTCTGGCCTTTTGCAGACTGTTCATGGGTTAGCTAAACACAGACACACACCCTGTCTGTCCCACATTATTATTTTCATATTTTGTCATTTACTATATTTTTTTTAACAATTGCCAGGGTCTTTCTTGAGGAATAAGACAGGTCGTAAGCGATTCGAGTCAAAGTACACTTATGGGGTGAGGCAAAATAATTGACCACAGCCAGTCCTTAATGAATGACTATTAGTCCTTTTGGATGTTGATGAATGGTGACACAATTCAAAGAAGTCTGTGGGCAAGGCTGTCTTCCTCTCTTGACACTACACTGGGTCCTACCATCTGTTTGTGCAGCCCTACCACCAGACTACACAGCAGCCAGGTTATGACTAGAACTCCAAAAACACTGCTCTCCATTCTTTAAAAGCTGGGTTTTGTGGCCTTTACTATGATTAAGTTTGGCAAAGGCTATTCCACTAGAGCAGTGGTTCTCAACCTTCTTAATGCAGTGACCCTTTAATATAGTTCCTCATGTTGCAGTGACCCCAACCATAAAATTATTTCATTTCTATTTCATAACTGTAATTTTGCAACTGTTATTAATCATAAGGTAATCTATTTTTCTGATGGTCATAGGCAACCCCTATGAAAGGGTCATTTGACCCCTAAAGGGTCACAACCCACAGGTTGAGAAACACTGTACTAGAAGAAAAATACATTAGCATGCTGACCCCTAGAAGTCCAACAGCTAGGGGGCAAACAGACATGGACAAAAGAGGTTCTGCTCTGATGGCTTGAGGTTCAGGGTCTGAATCTTCACCCCTATGACAATCATTTATCTATCATAGAGCAGGAAAATGTGGTCTCTTATTTCATTTTCAAATATCCCATGAAGCAGATACTATTGTTCTCGGTGTATTGAGGAAGAAACTGAGGAAGAAACAGAAAAGCTAAGGAACTTGCTCCAAATCTGAGCTAGCAGTGGAGATGGGAGGGTGGTGGCTTAATTGAAACCCCAAGGGACAGATTGGATCCAGAAAATATATTAATGTGATTAAGATTTCCCCCCACTGAGCCTGTTTCCACATCTACAGCATGAACATAAGGATTCCTATTCTGCAAGATTGAGAGGAATGAGATGTCTGAAGACTTCGGGGCACAATAGTAACATGCATAAGAGATGGCTGCTGTTTTTGTTTGTTCCATTTTAATCATTGAATGAATAACAGAGGAAGTTCTTTTTCACAATTGTAAGGATGGCATACCAACTGACTCACAACCATTCTAAGATATGTGGTGTATCAAAAAGAAGACAGGTTGGACTCAAAGAAGCCATGTGCTACCTCCGCATGACATGGGGCAAGAAGCTGTGAGATCTTAGACAAGTTATTCAGTAGCCTTTGGCTTTGTTCTCTCACCATAAGATACTAGGATGCTAGTATCAAAGGATGCTAGTATACGGTTAGTCTCATGCTGTTCTCATACTGCTCGAATTCCTATAGGTTCTAGTTCTAAAGTTCCCTTCAGTTTATTTGCCTTCTCCTTGTCATGTGTGGCTAAGCTCTTAGAAGCATCCACAGAGAAATTCTGTAAGCGAAGGTACTGAAAGTGTGCATTTAAGAGGACGGACCACTTCATAAATACAATGAATCATGGCATGTTTAAGTTCTTGATGCCGTTTAGACTTGTACGCTAGCAATAATCTCAAACATGGCTGAAGCACTTAAGCAGCTACCCAGTGATGTCCACAGTCTGGTCCCTACAGAGTTCTTCTCCAGCTTGGCCAGGCAATATGAAAGGATGAATATGCTTTTGGCTATTGGTTTTGTAGGTGTATGTTTAATGGCAATGAACTTAAACCAAGCTTCTTAGAGGAAAATAGTTTTGCCGTATTCGACCCTACGCCATACTGCACAGAGAACTTGAGAGTAACACTTTCGTGTGTTTCCCTAAAATCATAAAATAACTCTTACCAGATGGTGACAACAAACTGGAATTACCAGCATTTTCTGTCAAGGAAAAAGATGATTTAGCATTAGTTTGGTTTGTTCACATATTGCCATTAACATTTTTTAATGGCAATCAATATAAATTGAGCTACAGATGGCTATCAAAAGAGGGCAGCATGCAATCTCACTATTGTTTTCCATACCCTGATAGTGTTTCTTTTCAGTTCTTTAAAAGGACAGCTTATGCAGTTGGAGTCCAGGGTCAGTCCATGTATAGTCTTTGGGTACTGGCTTAGTCCCTGGAAACTCTGGTTGTTTGGCATTGTTGTTCATATGGGGTCTGAACCCCCAGTGAACGGGATTGTTGTGGGGAGGGCGGTAATGCGGGAAGGATGGGAAGGGGAAACACCCATCCAGAAGGGGAGGGGGAGGGGTTAGGAGGATATTGGCCTGGAAACCGGGAAAGGGAATAGCAATTGAAATGTAAATAAGAAATACCCAATTTAATAAAGATGGAGAAAAGAAAGAACAGCTTTCTAGTGAAGCAAGCCTTCCAGTTTCTAACTCTTTTTTTGTGTGCGTACGTGTGTGCATATGTGCGTGAGTGCAGATGTGCGTGTGTGTGTGTGTGTGTGTGTGTGTGTGTGTGGTGAGTGCACACATGTGTATGTAAGTGCCAAGCCAGAGGAGAATATCAGGTGATCAGGTGTCATTCCCTAGTTCATTCTAGTTTACCGTTTTTTGTTTTGTTTTGTTTTGTATTGTTTTGAGACACAGTCCTTCACTGAATCTGAAGGTCATGTTTGACTAGCCAGTGAGCTCCTGGAATCTACTCGTCTCTGCTCCCCAACACTGGGCTTATAGGCACATGCAACCATAGAGGATTTTTATGTGGGTTCTGGAATTTGAACTCAGGTTTCTTGCTTTCACGGCAAGCACTCTTAAACACTGAGCCATTTCCCCAGGTCCTCGAGTTTTAACTATGAATGGTGCTCTACATGTGGTGTTGTATAAAGTGAGCGACGCACACTTTAAACTGAGGAGACAGCTAAGACTTTAAGACTTTAAGGTGTTCATCAATGTTCATTAAATGTGTAGCAAAAACGTGCACATCTGCACAAATTATATTTCATTAACTTTGCTTTTTTTTTTTAAACACAAACAGTTGGCCTATTACGCCACCTCTTTCTTCTGAGTTGAACTAGATCAGCCACCATTGGGCGAATAAATTTTAAGAACTGTTGAGTTCTTTGAGGAACATTCTCAGATCCCTTAAAAAGAAAAACACTTTTTGTTTCCTGTTCAGGAAAATAATACATGCTTAGGGCTGGAGAAATGGCTTGGTGGTTAACAGCATTTGCTGTTCTACAGGACCCAGATTCAATTCCCAGTGCCTATATAAAACTCGAGCATGGTCATAACTGCCTGTGACCCCAGTGTTGATGCAGGGCAGAGACAAGTAGATAAATCCTGGAAGCTTACTGGCCTGATCACAGGCAAAACAGTGAGCCTATGGAGGCAAGAAAGGGGTGTCAGATGCCCTGAACTGGAGTTATAGATGGTTATGAGCACACACGTGGCTTCTAGGATTAAACCCAGGTCTTTTGGAAGAGCAGCCACTTCTCCAGCCCATAAGATAGACAATTGAAATGTGTTATTCTTTCCTTTTTATTTTGGCACGGTTTTCCCTTTGGATGTGTGCTTACTTTTTCTAGGTCTTGAACTCTCAATATTCTGCTCCATTCTAACCTTTGTGGTCAAACATAGGCAACTCTTCACACATCTCACATGCATGCCTTTTGCCTTCTAACTACTAGGCTGGGGTTCTTTGAGGGTTTGCCTCATTCACTTCCCACTCACCAAAATGATAGGCTTGTCACTCCCAATGAGTCACATATTTGAACTCCATGCCACTCTTAGGAGATAAGATATTTCCATTGTTATAAAAGATTCATAAGCAAATAAAGAAAAAAAATGGTTTGTTTTTTCCCAGCTTTTTCTTTGGAAACCTGCAAAACAAATCTTAAACTATCACTATTTTGTTAAAGTACTGATTTAAACCCATAAACAAAATACTTGGAATCTGTATATAAAATTTACTTAGTATGACTCTTTGACTAATTTTTTTCTGAAGTTTTAAAAAATAAAGGCCATATATTCTAATTATGGAGAGGATATTTTTATAATGGAAGGAAGCCAAATAGAGCCTGAAGAATAGGAAGCTCAAGAAAATAGCTTCATGGATGGAGACTCCTTCCCTATATTACTTCCTTAGCATTTTTCCCCAGCACTATTGCCACAACCACCCAAACTCTAGTGTCAAATGTTCTAGCATGGTGTCAGTGATGCCATATGATTGAGCCACTGTCATTGCCTCTCAGCTTTCATCGTCTCATATCATTTTCACATTTGACCTATTCTTGAACTGAATAGGTCTGATATTAGCAATGATAAAGAAATTCAAGTCGAAATTGCTTAGTTGTAGTGGGTTCTCATGCTAAAACTCTAACAAATTACCAGTAGTGGCTTACAATACAAATTGGTTAACCTAGACTTCTATAGGTCAGAAATCCACTACAGAGCTTGCCAGATGAATGTCAACTTCATGACAAGCTATAGTTCTAACTGGAAGCTCTAGAGGTGAATCCATTTCCTGCTTATTTGAGTTTTTGGCAAACCATGGTTCCTTGTGGTTGTGGGACTGAAGTCTCTTACTGGCTATAGACTGAGGGCCATTCTAAGTTTCAGAATCGTGTTTCCTGTCTCTTGGCTCATTTGTATGTCTTCACAGTCAGCGATGACAGAATAGAGTAGGCAAGCTCTCATCTGCCATCATTATGTCACTTAAAAACTCACAGGATTTAACTGGGTTATCCAGGCAACCTATGATAATCTCAACATCTCATGGTCTTCAATGTTAATTACATCTGCAATGTCATTTCCACAATATAAATTTGAACTCTCTTTTAAAACTGGAAGTTTTAGAAGATGACACCTTTATGTCAACTCTCTGGCCCTCTAAAGTGTTCTTTGGCTACAGAAGCTGATGGAAATGGCTGGCTCCTCTTTATATCTTAAAACATTTATTGGCGGGGCTGGGGATTTAGCTCAGTGGTAGAGCGCTTACCTAGGAAGCGCAAGGCCCTGGGTTCGGTCCCCAGCTCCGAAAAAAAGAACCAAAAAAAAAAATTTATTGGCTACATCATGCACTTGGCATTTGGACATGTTCAGGAGCATTTTTAATGTATCTTAGATTGTAAGAAATATAAACAATGAAATTTGATTTGATTCAGGCTCTGTGATTAACAGCATTTGTTGCTCTTGCGGAGGACCTGGGTTCAGTTTCTAGCCTCCATGTGTTGCATGTTCATGAACATGAGTAACTCCAGTTCTGGAAAGAGTACATCTGGTGAGGGTCCTCCTGCTGTGTCATATATGGAAAATAAGGCAAGTGGTCTTACATAACAAGAGTGATAACTCCTGTGAGAATGGCATTGTTATATTCAAGAGGGTGGGACCCTCATGACTTAATCAACTTTCAAATGCCCCACCTCTCAATAATACCACAAAGGCAAGTAAATGTCAAATGAGGGTTTTTCAGGGGGAGGGGCAGATCCTAACCATCACATGGGATATCTCTTATTTTCCCAAATAAATGCTAACCAGCTAGTTGCTTTATCTATTATCCTCCAGGTCAGTATCATGGATCTTATAACTAGTCAAAGAAATCATTGATTTGAGTGACAAAATCATTACGAAATCTCTATCATAATAGAGTACTTGCCTATCATGTTCAAGGCTCTGGGTTTGATTCTTAGCACCAAAATACTTACATGCAAACATACATACATACATACATACATACATACATACATACATACATACACAATTGCAAAATAAATATCAGTCAAGAATCAAGTTATGAACTTATGACAGGTAGATCAAGAGGAGAAAATTAACTCAGAGGAAACAGTGGAAAGGTAGAGGTCTAGAACAATCTTTTAGGATTGGAGAAAGAGATATGAAGCAGAAGCTGAAACCATATAGAGATGGGGCTTGTCCAGTTACAAGGGAATCATGGAGGAGGCACAGCCACTATCAGAGATATGGGTAAGTTAATCAGAGAAGGAAATGAACATGAACATGCACACACACACACACACACACACACACACACACACACACACACACACACGTTCTTTTCCTTTACACTCCAGTTTTGTTTTTTGTTTGTTTGCTGTTGTTGTTGTTGCTTTACATTAACACACATTGGCTAAACCTAGCTGGAAGGCAGTTGCAAAGATCAGAGTGGGAGGGTGGAGAAGGAATCTGAGAGGGGAAAAGCGATCTAGGCAGTGTCTGTAAAGACTTGAGAGTACTTCTTGGATAACTATTACTCAGAATGTGACAGAGTAGTAGTTATGTCTAACAATCACAACAAAGAGATCATGTAACGGATCTTACAAGTGTGTGCTGAACTGTCCATCCAATATTCATGCCAAAAACTGTTAAAATCCCACAATTATGAGCCCCAACTGCCTCGAGTGGTAACCTCAATAAAACACTGCACTTGATTATTCCTCTTGGCTTAATGTCCACTCTTTGCTCCCTGACACTACTTTATAAATAAGCCTGAACCCTAATCATGAGAGGCCTTATCTGGAGGCTGCTGAAGTGTTCACTGGGGTAGAGGTTAAGTTTTCGAATGTGAGATGGATGTCCAAAGCTGTGGCAATGCACGCCAGCACACCATTCCTTAAGGTGGGTGGGAATAAGACTTCCTTTTCCAGAAGGGACTATAAAAAATACAGCTAGGGCCCCTTGCATGAGTACTTTTTACCCAACTGAAACTCTTCCAGATTAAATTACTATTCCACAGAGACATGGTTAAAAACAAGCCACCGTGCTTAGGCACTATTATATGGGAACCCTAAATAAAACAGTATTTTCTTCTTATATCAGCTTTTCAGAACTTGAGACAACAAACACCCTTCTAGAAAGCACCTTTCCAGACTTTACTACATATGCAGAAAGATGAATAAAAACATTTTCATTTGGCACATTCAAAACTTGTTTATTTGAACCATGACCATCTCACTTCCCACTGCTCAATAAGGACTCTTACATAACATATTTATTTAAAAGATTAATAATGACATAGCCAAAGAAAACTTGAGCTCTTAGCTGATGGAACTTCCTGAGGAGAAAAGAGCCATTCTAGGTGGGCTTTCGCCACGATAGGAAGAAGGTGAACTGTGTTCTTGATCCTCCAGGACCCAACTCTTTCTTTTCCTCCAGCTTCACATATAACTAGCCCACCCACTTCACCCTTTATCCTCCAGAACTGAGCAGATGTGAGGCATCAGCCATTCTGTAGCTCACACACACTGACAAGTATCATTGGCTTCATATGTTTACTAGGAAGGAGCTGCCAGGTCTACAGTTTTGCTTCAGGTTCCCCTGAATCCTTCAGATGTGCAGCTCCTTGGCCAGATGTGTGTTTAATTTTGTGACGAACAGTCAAATCTCTGTGGGACATCCACATTACCAAGGTAAAAGACAACAGGGACCAACCTGAGGTTTATTTGGTTCCCATGTACTACGATTCATACCCTGTGGCTTCCAGTTGGTCTTGTTCTCCCGTTGTACATTCATTCTCCCTTCCCAACTGCCTGCTCTATTAAGTATTTGGTTCATGTGCCAGCTGTGAGGAGAGCAGTGTCATAAAGTTTCAACCATCCCCCATAGTTTAATTCAGTCAAATCCCTGTAGCAAACTCCTTGTGCAAGGGAGAGTGCGGGAGAGAGCATGAGGGGGGAGGGAGAGTATCTGACTTACTTGTCCTATGTGATTTAACACTGGCTTATATAGTTTGAAACAGAAAACATCCTAAGACAATTAGATTAAATTGTCTATAATTGTGCTGTCCAAGATGGCAGCCACCATCTTCATGTGACAACTTAAATTTAAATTAATTAGGCAATTAGTTCTTTGGTTGTGGCCATGTCCTCTGTTCTGTCTGTAGTGTTCCAAATGAACTTGTATGGTTTTTTTTTTCTAAAAGCAATTTAAACTAATTAAATAAAAAAAAGCCCCACTGCCCTAGTCAAGATTGAAGTGCTCAGCAGTCACATGTGGCTGGTGGCTACAGCATTGAGCAGGTGTTGTACAGGTTCTACACAACATGTAAAGAACACTTCATCATCACAAAAAGACTTCTAGCTGGCTAATTTCTAGCTGTAGTGCTAATGGCCTGTATTTATCACAAGTCGGGTGTATTACAGGCATGTTTGCTATGTATTAAGTCACAAAGCTCTGAGACAGTTACTGCCTCTTTACAGAAAAGGAATCTCAAACACAAGGTTTAAACACTTTGCTAAATTGGGTAGCTCAGTAAAGATCATAATAGTCACCTATACTTTCCTTAAGGCATGTGAACTTGGGTTTTCATATGACCCCTAGGCGGAAGGGATGTCTGTCTCACCTCACTCTACTTCAGTGGCAGAATGAGTCAGGGGCTTAAAGGAATAGAAATTTGTTTTCCATTTATAAAAATCAAATAAGCAACCTCAAGTAGAGAGCTGAGAGTGGGAGAGTCAGGGAAGGGGTGTGTTCAGGGGAACCGGATTGACAGAGGACCTGCTCTCTTCAATGTGAAGAGTCCCAATTTGCTGTGGATAGCACCATGTAGGGGACAATCAGGAAAAGAAAGGGATATTATTTATTGTTTGTTTTTGTTCCTTGTATTTCAATACAGGGTTTCTCTGCATAGCATTAAGCTGTCCAGGAACTCACTCTGTACACCAGGCTGCTCTTGAACTCACAGACATCCCCCTGCCTCTGCCTCTGCCTCCCAAGGGCTAGGATTAAAGGTGTGTGCCACCACCCAGATATCCTAAAGGAAGTTAAGTCACTTGGGCTGACAATGTTGCTTCCCACATGAACCATAGACTAACAAAGCCCCCATACCAAGCATGAGAAACCTCCTTCCAAATGGTTGGTCAGGTGACTCCCTAAACAAGAAAGAATATCAATGTAGCCCTTGGTTGACTCTCAAGGTTTAAAGGTGGATCCTTATTGTTGAAGATACCACATAGTTACAATACAGGAATTATTTGAGCTGGATCTGACTTGAAAGCCTTCTTCCTGTGGTCTAGTTTCCATGGTACCAGAAATCTCTATGTAAGCCACCAAGGGAGAGAAGCTATTATACAGTCCTACCCAGCTGCAACGTCTATGAACCACAACAGTGACTAGCATGGCACCATATGCATAAAGGTGCAGTAAGTGGCACTCGAATGTTGGTGGTGACCAGCAGCTGTCTAATTGGACTTACGGCCCACGCAACAAGAAAGAAATCAAGTCTGGTACTGGAAACCTAGGCAGCTTTCTGAGGCTAATGAGACCATGGCTGTTAGAATCCACTACCATTGCTGTGCTAGTGCAGCATAATTCTAACTACATTCTACATTCAGCGTGACTTCCACAGGGAAGTGTAACTACCACCTCTCACCTGAAAAGCCCCTGCTTGCAGCAAACAGAGACCACAGAAAACTATACTGGAGACAAACTAGAGATCGAGAGATTATGCAAAGTTCAGCCCCAATTGACACATCTACATTACAATCCTGTATCTGTGGCTCAGGGGACATTGAGAAAGAAGGGGCAGAAAGATCCAGAGATCCAGAATACCAGTAACTCCATTGTCTGCTGTGAGATGGTCTCTCTTAGAAACAGCTGCATATACGGGACTAGAACAATGGCAAGATCAATGGATGTGCTAATGTGGAAGAGGTCATTTTGGGTCCCACCCTAGACAAAGGACTATAGGTAGTTAACAAGTACTGAGAGAAAGAGAATTAGCCTCCTCTTAGGGATGAACTCCTTTATTGTCCAATGCAGAGGGGTCAGCTTGTGAAATCATATAACAATTAGCAAGAAAAGACTCAATAGATTGTATTTATATATGTATGCATATATGTGCATATGTGTATTGTTATATATATATGTGTTTATATATATATGTTTATATATATATATATATATATATATATATATATATATATATATAAACAACCAAAGGCTAGAGGAAGGAGAGAGGAGAACGTGAAGCAATTTTCTTTCAATTAAAATGTATTTTAAGAATATTTAAAGATCATTCAATAATCAATACCCATTAAAGTAATGATGAGATAAGATTGATGCCATAAAATCATTGTCCCCAGCCATCATTTCTCTCTTATTCTTTGTCATGACAGTGACAAGGTCAAGCGATGAGTGTGAACGGAAAGAGGGATTCTTTCCACTTTCAGCCTGCATATGAATTTCCCTTTCTTTCTGATTCATCCTCCCAGCAAACAATCAAACTGTGGTTCTTCCAGGACCCTCCAGAGCACAACTACCATATAATGAGCCAGATCTGTTAACAAGTCTGTGCTGGTAAAAACCACTAAGAAAGGTTGAAGTTACAGATATTCTTGCTTAAGAGAGAGAAAATGCCTACTTAGTTGGAAAAGTTGCGTTTTTATACTTGCCTTTGTTTTGATGCCACATTTAATCCTTATCTCTTGCTGCTGTACTTATGGGTGGAAGACCTTTATAAGGTCTCTAGGCCTTTGTAAATTGGTAGTTTCTGTCCTAATGACTTTTTCCTATGGACCAAACAGGACACCATGCAAAACACTAGACATGATGGCTACATCATTGCAAAAGCATCCATAATTTAGTGGACCTTGGTGCTTTTTGCGGTAGGTGGTGTTGAGGTAGGGTTTCTCTGTGTATCCCTGGCTATCCTGGAACTCACTCTATAGAACAGACTGGCCTTGAACTCAGAGATCCTCATGTCTCTGCCTCCCAAAAGCTGGTTTTTTGTTTTGTTTGTGTTGTTGTTGTTATTTTAATGGTACTTCTTGTCCACTTTGAATATCCAATCTGAAGCTCCTCAATTTTAACAGTCTGTGACTCTGGTTTGATAATCCTTGCTCTGTGATTAAAGTGCCCAGTACCATTTCTTTCCAGGGTATGAATGAGCATACCAGTGCAACTGAGAGACTTGGGAGTTCCAGGAAAACTGACTCAATCATGGCTTTGTCTTGAATTAGATCCTAGTATCTCTGTTCATATTTCTTTGCTTGCAAACTGGGGTTGATCACTTTGGATGAAACTAAACTACATTTATAAACCATTTTATCACAACAGTACCAACCAAACTTTGTAATTCCTATTCATGCAGGCTGTATTCTTTTGTGTTTCTGGACAGAATTTACCTTTATATAATAAAGTGGACATTTTCCCGTTTGTGAAAATATTGTGATATGAATATTTAAGACATAGTGATGTTTCCTCCATAAAGTGAATTATATGATTTCTAGTCTAACGATGGCACATCTTTATCTATTCTCTAATGTCTGCTTAGTGAGAATACCCATAAGAACACTTCCTAATTCAAGTTGAAGAAACAGCAGGTAGGCCCTATTATTTTATTTTTATTCTAAACTTTGAAGGCCTTCTTGTGTCGGGTGCTGAACTTATAGCACAAAACAAAGCAAAGTCCCTGGTCTTAGTTTGCACCTCAAAAATAAAAATTCCTCAGTAAACCAAACTCATTTTCTTCTTCTCATACCCCTCCAACATAGAATTGGTTAGTGGTACTGTCGATCTGGCTTTGATTAATGACCAAACGTACTTCATATTAACAAGGAAAAATGTCCATGTAGGTGGAAGGCAACGAACCTGTGTGGTCAATTCTTAGCTTTCCAATTAGTAATACCATCATAAGCCTTAAATTTACCTCTTGAAGCAAGGGTAGTGACCATCTTATATTTTCATTTTTCTCCTTGAATTAAAAATGTAATTCGATACTTTACTGAATGCTATAGACCCATGAAAGAATGCTAAATTTCTAAAAGAAAAACAAAATAAGGGGTATGGATGAAACAAGACATCATGAAAAGGACTGAACATGATGACCATAACATCGTTGGGAAAGTGTCTATAACATAACCTTGGTGGGCTGTTTTCATGGGGTTATGATCTTATTCACACGAAGTCTCTTGCTAAATGAACTCTATTTTCCTGGCACACTCCCCTGGAACATTAGCCTAGTCCCTAGTAGCTAAAATCAGTGGTACTGTGGCTTTCACTCCTTTGGGCCTCTCTTAATCTTTACCCAGTGCTTTGGGGGAGGAGGGATACAAACCCATCCCAGAATGAATCATGAAAAAGTCATATAAAAACCATGTTCTTGTGCCTCAGTGAGTAAACACTGGGGAAGCGGTTAAGAACACAGATTCTAGAGTCCTAGCCCTTCCACTATTCAGCTGTGTGAACTTGGAAGTGACTCAAACTGTCCCAGCCCCAAATAAGCACTTCTGTCTGTCTGGTACACACAGAGTTCTAGGAGCTTCTTTCTAGATCTTGGTCTTGTTGCTTTCTGGATAACCTACCCAGTTGCTTCCTTCCTTGCCCCCATCTTCCCATGTGCAAAGTGAGGATTAATAGAAGTTTCTCTACCTCGGTGAGATAGCAGAAAGCAAGGTGTATTGCATTAAATCATGAAGACCTAGAGGAATGCAGTTATGTTGTTCCTGCTACTAGGAGCTATGGCTACTGGGTTCTACAGACACTGAGACTTCCATAAAGGGCCAGGTCTTTACCAGCCAGCACAAGCCACACTAAAGTTGTTACCAAGTTTGAAGCCAAGATAGTTGTTGGATTCATTGTAACTTTAACCACCTTTAAAATTTGCTCATGTTAAAAATACATCTATTTTTTTTTTTTACAAAACAAAAACATTCTATGGCTTTGGGGTTGGGGACACAGAGCAGTGGTAGAGCACTTGCTTAGCATGAACAAAAGCCTAGAGTCGATGTTCATCACAGTCTAAAGAAAAAGCCTTTATAAAATAAAGGTTTTTATTTTTACAGTTGGAACTTTGAATTGGAGCCATCCTTCAGATGGGATCATAGATATAAGTGGCTCCAGATCCTGCTAGAACCACTTAGGTCATGTTAAAGAAGTCCAGTACCCAGGTTATATACACAGACCAATGGCACGAGGATCTTAGGGCGTAGGTACTGGTGGCAGGCTTTCTTAAAAAAAAATCTCCAGATGATTCCATGGAACAGCCAAGTTGGAGAACCTGGGTTAGATAATGAGCAACTTAGACATCACACATAATTCTCAGAATTAGATTATGTCCAAGGCAAAACCCAAGGTTCCCCAAAATCCAGGACAAAGAATTAGGGAGCTGAGCATCTAAAGACTGGGCAGATAAACTCAGAATGTCAGATTGTTCATCTCAATGGGCCATGAGGTAAGCTCATGAATCCTATGAGGAGGGAAATCATATCTTTCAGTAGGAATCCTTGGCAATGTATCACTTCCTCATTGAAGTCTATGTAAGTTTGGAGAGGTAGCATGCGTTCTACTGGAGATCACTGGATTCAGACTGTAACACTGATGATATATGAGTTGTGAGGAAAGGCTGGGCAATGGCACACTCTTTTAATCCCAGCACTCAGGAGGAACAGGCAGATGGGTCTCTGATTTCAAGGCCTAGTCTATGAGTGAGTTCCAGGACAGCTAGGACTGGAGAGAAACCCTGTCTCAAAAAAAATTGAAAAAAAAATTCTATTTGGGTTTGTGCCTAGTGTTATTGTAACTTGTTATGCCATGTTTGGTTGGCAACTCTGCAAGGCCTGTTCTTTTCTAAAGGGATCTGGGGAGTAGGAAGGTGTGGGGAGTATGGGAAGGAGTGGAGGGATGGAAAACTGCAACTGGAATGTATTGTATGAGAGAAGAATAAATTTTAAAAAATGAAAAGAGAATGAATACCTGTAATCTTTATAGTCATAAATCAATTCCAATCAGGTAACTAGTGCTAACTGGGTACTTAACTATATACTAGACACAATGAAGAGATACAAGATATCAGCTTTACCCTCAAACACCTGAATAGGTAAAGCTAGAAGGAAGAGCCCAATTCAGGATATGATAATGGTCCTCAATAATTCCTAGTATACAGTATGGATATACCTTAAGTGTCGACTCTATATGACTTTTAGAGTGCTTTAAAATTTATAGACATAATTGAGTTGTAGAAACCGTGGCTACAATAAACAAGTAAACAAAAGTGCTGGCCTTCCATTGATGTCTAGAATTGCTTTACCTTGTTTTTGGAGCTTTTATTGCGCAAGCAAAGAGAGATCCTGCTATCTGAGGACTGAAAGCAGCTTTGTTGGGTCTAGGGATGTAGCTCAGCAGTACAGCACTGACCTGTCATGTACATGGCTCTGTGCTCAATCCCCAAACACTGCAGAGATAAGTACTTTTGCTTCCCTGGTGCGAAATGGCTATCTCAGGGTCAAGTGAATACATGCAAGATCTTTGTTTTCCTCCCTTATTCTCAAGATGGCACCCTGGGAATGGGGCACAAGGAAAAGGGGGTATGAACCTGTGAATTCATCTACTGCTCAGCCTGGAGTTTTCAATGGCCTCTGCAGAGAGATCTCTCATCCTGGAGGGTTACTCCATGTGACGGTTATCTTGACTGTCATCTTGATGAGCTCTAAAATCTCCTTAGACTCAGATGTCTGAGCATGTCTATGAGAGTTTCTAATTCAGGTTAATTGGGGTAGGAAGAGCCACCTTACACGTAGCCGGCACCATTTCCGAGATCAGAGTCTTAGAGTAAATAAAAAGGAGAAAAGAAACCAAACAATAGCAATCATAGCGGTTTCTTGACTATGGGTGCAATATGATGAGCTGTCTCAACCTCCCGCTGTGTCGACTTCTCTTCCATAATGGACTATATCCTGCAACTATGAGTCAAAAAACAAAACAAAAGCAAAACAACCCAAAAAAGAAAAAAGAAAAAAAAACACCACCACCAACAAAAAAAAAAACACCTAGTCCTCATTCTCTCTCATATTTTGTCACAGCAATGAAAAAATAACTATCATGCTCACACTCAGTATCTAATTGGCACCTAGTGTTAAAGGCAACACCTAATGGGCCCATGGCCTCTTTGCTTAGAATCCTACCTAACCTTGAATAAGTTCTCTTAGCTCTAACCATCAAGCATCTATTACATTCTTCAGCTGGTGTCTGTCTAGGATCTTCATACTATAATCTTTGCTATCCTGTCCCTGCTTGTGACTCTTAATATAGCTGCCCACTGGGAACACACGGGCCATTTAAAAAGGTTTCTTCCTTTCCTCTGGTGGCAGGCATCAGGTGAGCCAAGATGGGTACATACAAATACATCCAGGAGCTATGGAGGAAGAAGCAGTCCGACATGATGCGCTTTCCCCTGAGAGTCCACTGTTGGCAATACCACTAGCTCTCTGCATTGCAAGGGCTCCCCGCCCCACCCGGCCTGGTAAAGCACGAAGGCTGGGATACAAGGCTAAGCAAGTTTATGTCATTTACAAGATTCATGTCTGCTGCGGTGGTCACAAACACCCGGTTCCTAAGGGTACACTTACAGCAAGCCGATCCACCAAGGTGTTAACCAGCTGAAATTTGCCCAAAGCCTTCAGTCTGCTGCTGGGGAGACAGCTGGGTACCATTGTGGAGTTTTGAGAGTCCTGAATTCCTACTGGGTTGGTGAAGATTCCACATATAAATTTTTTGAGGTTATCCTCATTGATCCATTCCATAAAGCTATCAGAAGAAATCCTGACACCCAGTGGAGCACCAAAGTAGTCCACAAGCACAGAGATGCGATGTATGGGCTGACATCTGCTGGCTGCAAGAGCCATGGCCTTGGAAAGGGCCACAAGTTCCACCACACTATTGGTGGATCTTGCCATGTAACCTGGAGAAGGCATAATACTCTTCAGTTCCACCGTTACCGTAATACACGTAATATTTGTAAAATTCATATCCAATAAACAACTTAGGACAGTCAAAAACAAACGAATCCCTGCCTACAACACAAGAGCTAGGAGAGACTTGGGGAGAGCATCTCTGGCTTCTCTTTGCCTAAATTCAGTTCCACCACTTCTCATTTCTATATTTGTCCTGTGTTTTGTTTTCCATGACTTTATTTATTTATTCACTTTACATCCTGATCGCAGCCCACCTCTCCTCCCAGTCCCCTCCACACACATAGCCCCTCATCCTCTCTTCCCCTCCCCTTCTTATCTGAGAAGGAGAAGGCTCCCTGTGGGTACCAATCCACCCTAACACATCAAGTCACTGCAGGACCAGGCACATCCTATTCCACTGAGGGAGGACAAAACAGCCCAGTTAGTGGCACGAGATCCACAGGCAGTTAACAGAGTCAGGGGCAGCCCCCACTCCAGTTGTTGGAGGCTTATCATATAAGCCCTTCAAGGAGTCCTTATGGGAGTTTAGGTGAAAAGTCGGGTAGAGTGACCTCTGCTATCAATGCTCGCTATAATCTATTCAGAGGCTCTAGGATTCCTTGTCATCATTTTACCTTAGGGAGAAGCACAGCCCGACAGAAATGACTTCACGCCCGTGTATCTGGGACTAGGACTTTGAGTTGTGAGATGAGCTGACCAGCTACCTGATCAATGCTATAGCGAAATTCATGACTTCAGTTTTCCAAGTAGAAGGTAGAGGTAGAGTAAGGAGTTTGTCAGTGGGTTTGATAGTTTGATGCCAAAGAAGACAGGGGCCATTATTTCAGCTAACTTACTGCTTCATTACCATCTTTCCTCCAAGGAAGAATGGACACTGGAGAATCAAGTATAAGAGGGTAAGAGGAAAGACAGGAAGGATAGGAGAAGGGGAATTATAAAGCAAGTTATCACTGGAATTATCTGCAGCACTGGGAGATCTCTAGACCCAGCCCAGAGAGAAAGTTGGGGATTATAGCTTATGAGATCACCAAGCTGTTTCAAATGTGTAATTGTTTCCAAGACAATTTGGCAGGAATGAAATTATAACTGTCTTCCACTATTATGTCATCTACCCTCTGGAAAATAGAACAGTTTTACCTAAAAGGAGAACCTCCTTCGAAAAATCAAAAAGAAGCAAGACATCAGCTCAGGATTGGAGAACTAGGCAACGGAGATGAGTAGTGACCCACCAGAACAAATTTGGGCTTCCAACAGACTGAAACGGCTCTCGCAAGTGTCATCTAGTTAGACAACCGGATGTATTAAACTCTGAGGATTCTCTTGGCTGGCTGGTGGCCTCACAGACCCACCTCTCCCTGCTGACAAGAGCTAATGAGTCATCTCTCAGGCTTCCAGGGTGAAGCTACTGTGTTTGCGTTCTAGAGCTGGGGAGCCGCTCCTCTCTAGTAACCCCACTGTTCCCTTTCTTCCTCTCCAGGTCCCAGTGACATATTTAACTCTAGCCTCAAACACTTACTGCCCCGAGCAGCCTGGTTCAGGGTACACGGTATCAGCTCCAGAGTCTGGTGGCAAATCTTCATAGCCCTGCGATTTAATTTCTTTGATGCTCAATTTTTCCATACATAAACTGGGGTGAAAACGATACCCACCATGAAGAGTTTGGGTGAGAGATAAATGAGATAATGTTTACAAAGCGCTAGCAAGGCTTGGCTCAGAGCAGGCTCCAAGCATGCACTATTTTCCCCTGTATTCATCTACACATTACCCCTTCACACTCCTTTCCCACCTGGCACTGAAGATGTACCAAAAGACTGAGAGTGCACCAGAAGTTCATGATCAACACAATCCCAGGCAGCACCGATCGGAAGGAGGGATAAAGAGAGAAGGGAACACCGGAGAAAGAGATTTGTGAGATCTCTTTTCAGCTTGATAGAGGAAGGAGTATTTGGCTGAATGTTGGAGGGGAATGTGTTTCTAAGCTGGTGTGAGAAGGTGACCTGGATAAGTTGAGGGAGGGAGCATTTGTGTGAAACAGGGAGGGAAGCAAAAAAAAAGGAGACATTAAGGAGCAGATGACTACTATGGGAACTCTAGGACAATGAAGATCATAATTCAGTATGTCAAGGGATGAGGGAAATACAACTTTCTTGTTTGGGGACAGCAGTGTCCTATATAACTCTAGCTGGCCTTGAACTTCTCATTTCTTTGCCTCAGTTCTTCAGTGGAAGATGTAGCTCTGAGGTATCTGGGTAATCTGAATCAACCAGTATTCGGGGACTCTCATTAAGGGCTCTACTGCTGTTTATTTTTACTGGACAGACTCACAGATGACAAGCAAAGGAGTTTCAGACAGCAGACGACTTAAGATGGCTACAGGAAAGCCAGGCATGGAATGCACAACTGTAATCTCAGCACTTGGGAGGTGGATGCCAGAAAGTCAGGAGTCTGTTTTGGCAATATAGTAAGTTTGAGACAGCATAGAAAGAAATTCTGTATACAGAGTACACATGTAAACTTTTTGGTTATAGGGCCGGAGTTTGAATTATAATTCTGCCCCCCAACCTCGAGCCAAATTTGAAACAGTTGTTAAATACTGGCCAGGATGATGGCCACCATTTTTCATAAGCTTCCAAAGACACCCCCTTTCTAAAAAAATGTCTGTAGTTCCTTTGACCACATTCTTTTTCAATTTCTATATGGAAATGCCCTCTAGTCGATACTATTCAAGACAAACACCAAAATAAATCCTCATATGTTTGATCACATGATTTTGGACAAAGATGCTAAGACTGTTCAAAGGAAAATAAGATAGCCTTTTCAAAAAATGATAGAAAATGGGATAGGAAAAAAATTTAAAAAATGGGATAGCTATAGGCACAAAAATAGCTCTCAGGGAATCCAAGTTGGTTTAAATATGAGTTAAGGATATAAAACTCTTTGAAGAAAACATAGTGAGGAGTCTTCCTGACATTGGATTTGGCAAAGCAATTTTCTTGGATTTGATGCTAATAGACAATAAAGATAAAAGTATATTCATTAGGCCTCATCAGGATTAAAAATTTATATTCATGAAAGAATACCACGGAGAATGAAAATAGAAGATACTTGCCATCATATCTTATAAAGGACTAACATACATAGCACATAAAAAACTAAAAGTCAACAACTTAAAAAATACACCTTTTTAAATGGGAAAATGATAAGAATACACATTTCATCAAATAAGATAAAATGGCTAATAAGTACCCCCCCAAAGATGCTGAGCTCACTAATCACTAAGGAAATACAAATCCAAACCACAGTAAGATGTTACTTCATTCTTACCACCCAAACAAAAGAAAACAGTATGTGTTGTCAAGGATGTGGAGAAACTGGAATCCCTGTGCGTTGCCTGTAGGAATGTGAAATGTATAGCCAGTACAGAAAGCAGGCTGGCAAATCCTCAAAGAATGCAAACGAACCCTGCAATTCTAATCCTAGGTGTACACCCCAGAGAAATGAGAGCAGGGGACTCAGATATTTGCTTGTGGAGGCTCGCAGCAGCATGATTCACAGTAGCTAAAAGACAAACAAGCAAAATATCCAAGAACAGATGAATGAATAAATACAATGTGGCACAGACATACAATAGAATATATGTAGCCTTTAAAAAGAAATAAAATCTTGATAAATATAACTACAACATAGATGATCATTGAAAGGCTGTTAAATGAAATCAACAAAGGGATACATATTCTGTCCCTTTCCACGTATAAGTATTTCCATGTATGTGAGGTGCCTGGAAGAGGCAAATTCATACAAACTAAAATATTAGAGATTATAGTGGGGATAAACACATAGTTAGTAACTTGGATGATGAAAATATTCTGAAAATGGATAGTGGTGATAGTTGTACCAAAACTATAATTGTACTTAATAGCAACAAACAGTCTATTTAAAAGAGGTAACTGCTGGGGCTGGCCAGTAAAGGCAAGTCTTACAACCCAAGGCCAGCCTCTGGAGCTCATATGGTGGAAGGAGAAAACAAATTCTCTTAACAGATAAGTTGTCCTCTGAACAAATGTAAATATACAGATATGTACACACACATGCAAGCACACAAATACACACATGCATAAACAGATGTAAAATGATAGCTATTATATATTTTATATTAACTATGCTAAACATTATGAAAAACGCACAAAACACACATACAAAAAAGATAGACATAAAAAAATGAAGGAAAGATCAGTGAGATGGCTCAGTGGGTAAAGGTATTTGCCTTGCAAGCAACATGACCTGTGTTTGATCCCTAAAACTTATATAGAGGTGGAAGGAGAGAAACACAAAGTTGTTCTCTAACTTCCTAACATGCGCCATGGTATACACTGCCACCCGTCATAAGCACACACACAACAATAATAATTGTGTGAAGGAAGGGAGGAAAATCGACACCTTACCTTTCAGGGATGTAACAAGAATGGCATGAAAACAAATGATGACAAGGAATATCTTGTATATCAGTAAAACCTCTTCAGGCCTGCCAACAGGGCTGTACTGACCCCCAGAGAAAAGCATCCTGGAACAAAATAAGAGGGACAACAAGTCATCACAATTGTCATAATCCCAACATAGTAAGGGATTCAAAGGTCATTCCTTAGGTAAGACCACCTCCAGGTTGCCTTCTTAGTAGTACCATAGCTAAAACTGTAGTGTATCTGCAGAGAATTAGCAATGCCACGTCAGCACTGGCTATGAACATGAAAAACCCAGGTTTGTCAAATGAGGATCACCCACCAAGACATTATATTTAAAATGATAAACAAGGTAGTCCTTATAGACTTCTGGAAAATACATTCAGAATATCAAGACTAAATTAACAAGTAAAATATCGCATACATTATGACCACTATAAAAAGCTGATTACAGACAATGTTAACAATCAGGCATCAAAGACACCTCTAAATGATCTATCTCATATATTTCTTATACTATCAAAGGAAAGCTACACTGTATTTCTTCCTTATTGTGACTTATTACATTGTCATTGTTGGCATTTCTAACAGTCAATATGGCAACATTCTTAAATGCAAGGTTTATATCCGATTCTAATTTAAGAGTCATTTACCATTCGCTTATTTATTCCCAGTCGAGGATCAGTATGTGCCGAATAAGACATCGGGTCTGAATTGGAGGTAATTAGAAACAATATATACCATAAAGACAGAGCTCAGACTTGGGGAGAGCTTAGAACATAAGGAGAACTAAAAGTACTGAGACTATGTCATCCTGCTGAGACGGACAAGAGAAATGGAGAGAGGAAGAATTCAGCAACACATTCATAGGCTCAGGAATGACAAGGAGACCGTGAAACCCAGTGAGCACACTCCTATACAGAAAGGCGGAACATTACTATGACCAGGATTCATAGTCCCAGCTAGCAGAACTCCTGACTAAGGTACCCAATGAATCTAGGCACTACAAGCTGGAGATAGTGTGCGCACACACTGTGGCTGTAGGCAAGAGAAAATGGGTTCAAAGCTCCCAGTTCTGCCATGTAATGTCAGGGTCATGGAAGGGCAAGGCACTTCCAATAGTCAAATGTCTCTATTTAGCAAACTGGGATAATGGTATCAACCTGATAGAACTACTCCAAGAAGTAATGGAGCGATCTCTGACCAGGGGCTGGTACTACTAGAGTATTCTACAAATGTTGGTTACACTCTTCATTCTTTTATTCATCCAGTCATTCAGCAAATCCTTTTATCGTTTTCTAGTTTGCACAAGGTCAGGTAGTGTAGGGATTAAGGGGTAGTGATGAGAAACAAAATTGAAATAGAAAATCCAGTGTTGTCTCAGTCTCCAGGGAAAGCTGGCCATCTTCAAGAATCTGGTCATTGCTGGGTGTGATGGTGCACAGCTTTAATCCCAGCACTTGGAAGGCAGGGGCAGGCAGATCTCTGAGTTTGAGGCCAGCCTGGTCTACAGAGTAAGTTCCAGGACAGTCAGGGCTGTGTAGAGTGACCCTGTCTCACAAAACCAAATGGGAAAATAGAATCCTGTCATTTACTTCTTACAACACTACCAGGACAGTGAGTCTTTCCTTGATATGACATAATTTCTTAAACCATGAAGTGTCTCTGCCTTCAAAAGAGGGCTTACATTTTTAAAAATTCATAAATTGTATGGTTTAAGGTGGAAAATCTATTGTCATGTAGGTAAAGAATTAAAGAGAGGCACTATATCGCAGGCCTGAGTGAGGACTATTCTGTAATTCCTGATTAACTGTTATATTTTAATTATAGCATAATGAGATATGCAGTGAGCAATAGTTTGCCCATGTAACAAAATATAAAAAGTATCTTCTAGAAAACTCCATTCCTTTAAGATATTTACCCCAAGTCCTAAGTGTTGGCTTAGAAGTCTAGCACAAGAGGACATTTAAAAGGGAGCTACTGAAGAAGTCCTTAGTGTGGACAAAGCAAGCATGTACAGGAGAAATGTGACTGATTTAGGTCGATCAACTTCCAAAGCAGTCAAAAGTAAAAAAGAGGAATCAGGAAGCCATGAGTGATAGATAGCACAATTCAATTTCTACCTCAACTCTGGTAAAAGAACATCATCTGGCAAATCTCTCATAAAGCATGTGTAAATCTCTCCTGCATCACAGGAATAGGCTGAGCTAGGTTATTTACACTGGCTTTCTGCTGAAAACAACTTAAAACCATGAATAAAATATTAAATATGTCTAGACAAGATGGGAGATTAGGTAGGAAGCCAGGAAGGTAATATAAACAGTAAGGTCAAGTGAGGCACACTTGGCTTTCAGATGGGAAGTGTGAAAGAAAACTAGTTATGGAGAAGAGAACCAGAAGGCCAGGATAGACTTACTAAAAGTCAACAAAGGCAGGAGAGGGAAATTCAATATTTGGACTGAGAGTCCAAACTGGTAGAGAAAAACATTAATGTGGATTCAGGAATCCCACAGAATTGCAATTATAATGAGCAAATAAAAAGAGATCTACACCTAGTCACCTCATAATGAAACTGGAGAAAACAAGATTTTCACAAAACACCTTGACAATGACCATTACATTTCAAAGGAGCGACTGTTACATTGACCACTCTCTTCTCAGAAGCCACAAGACAGTGTAATATTACCTGCAATGGGTGGAGGGATCATTTTATTCCCAGTGAAAATACCCTTTGTGAGTGGCAACAAAATGAAGACATTTTCAAAAAGACAAAAACTGTTTTGTTTGTTGTTGTTGTTGTTGTGTTTTCCACCAAAAATGTCCTTGCTTACAATCAATCTTAAAATGCATATTGAGGAAGAAAACACTAGACATCACATGCAAGAAGACAAAGACATATAAAGAAGGTGCATAGTATACATTCCTAAGATATGGGTCAAGGACTTAAAAGATGCCACAGTTTTCCCTTATTCTTTTAGACTCCCTCTCCAATTTCAAAAGGCGCTGTGTATTCTCAGGTGGTCACTGTAGCCAGCCTCTCCAATTTCCTTCCACAAGCATGGATCCTTTGGTCATCTAGCCCTTCCTTTGGTTATCTACCTCTTGGGTCTAGAAACACGTGCACATTCAACATGATTTTCTATGGGGAAGAGCTGTTTTCTCAAGTTCTGAAAACAGTCTCAAAATGTTTGGATTGGGAATTCCAGGGTTCTGGATTCTCATAATAGAGTCTAGAAGGAAGAATTAAAAGAGGAAAAAAAAGAGGTGTGCTTCAGGTAGGTATATTTTATTTGCGCAAGAGACTTCTTATTCTTTGGACAGGGGTTCAACTAGAAAAAATATTGAAAGGGGACCTCTAAATCATGAGTCACAATCCAGAGACTATGATTTTTCAGTCCCCAGACCTAAGGGTAGCAAATCTGTCAAATCCAAGTGAATTTTGACTCTATAATAAAGGGTAATGCTCTAGTTACATATTGTTGCTGTGAGAAAGCAACCTAAGGGAGAATTCATTTCAGCTTTCAGGTTATAGTCCACCATTGAAGGAAGTCAGGGAGGGAACTTAAGGTAGAAGTTGATAAGAAACTATAGAGGAACACTGTTCCACTGCCTTGCGGTTAGACTCATGTTCAGCTAACTTTCTTATATAGCCCAGACACATATGCCCAAGGAATGGTGCCACTCACAGTGGACTTGGCTTTCCTACATCAACTAACAACCAGGTCAACCACGCACATATATGTTCATAAGCCAATCTGATCTGGGCAATCCTGCAATTGAGACTCCCTACTCGGGTGACTTTAGGCCTTGTCAAGTTAACAAAGCTAACTAGGGCAAGTAATAATCTCTTGTGGGGACTAGGGAAATAGCAAGTAAAAACACAGCAGTGGTGAGAAGGTAGCTCAATTGGTACAGACCTTGGCTAGCACCAGATAAAAATGGACACGCTAACACACAAGACAAATCTCAGCACTTGGGAGGTGGAGGGAGGAGAATCAGAAGTTCAAGGTCATTCTTGGCTACATGGTGACATAGTGAGCTTAGGGCTTTCCTAGGCTTTATGGGACCTTGCCTCAAAAACAAACAAACACAAAAAAACAAAAACATCCCACAAAAACACATATGGTGTGTGTGTGTGTGTGTGTGTGTGTGTGTGTGTGTGTGTGTAACTTATTTTCAGTAATGGGGATATATATGTATAGATATAAATCTATGTATGTATCTGCCATATATGTAAGATACATGAAATAATATAGAGACAAAAAATGAAAATTTAAAATTAATTAAAGTCTTCAAAGGATCTTGCATTCATCCTAGCTGAGGCTAAAGGTACTACTTATCTTAAAATATGGAAAAGTTGAGTTGATATGTTGCATGTTTGGGGGATGGGTACTCCCTCCATCTTGCTATGTTGCCTAGACTGGTCCTGAGTACCTGAGGTGAAATAATCATCATGCCTCAGTCTTCCTAGTAGCTATAATTAGAGAAGGCATGATCAACTATCAATGCATTACAATTACTGTATAAGTTATTAAAAATAGAAATGATGGGGTGTGGGAGATTCACTTGAGTGGTAGAATAGGGCCTGGATTTTCAGTTCCCTGTATGGTGATGGTGGGAAAGGAGAACAGGGACAGGAAAACTGGAAATGATCCATCAAGTTTCCTAAATAGTGAAGAGGAAAAAATGGTGTTTGAAACAGTCAATTTGAAAGAAAAACAAAGGGGTGGGAGAAGCACCTTAGGAATGGTTAGGAAAATAATAGAGTATAATAAATTTAAATACATGTACACTTCAATGATTTTTTTATATATAAATGAACAAAACAGTTCCATTAAAAGGCAAGCATATAGCAATATTTTCACTTCTTCCTTTCTAATTTGTATCCATTTGACCTCCTTTTGTTGTCTGATTGCTCTGGCTAAGACTTCAAGTACTATATTGAATAAGTAGGGAGAGAGTGGGCAGCCTTGTCTAGTCCCTGATTTTAGTGGGATTGCTTCAAGTTTCTCTCCATTTAGTTTAATGTTAGCTACTGGTTTGCTGTATATGGCTTTTACTATGTTTAGGTATGGGCCTTGAATTCCTGATCTTTCCAAGACTTTTAATATGAAGGGGTGTTAAATTTCGTCAAATATTTTCTCAGCATCTAATGAGATGATTTTGTGGGTTTTTTCTTTGAGTTTGTTTACATAGTGGATTACATTGATGGATTTCCCTATATTGAACCATCCCTGCATCCTTGTGATGAAGCCTACTTGATCATGATGGATGATTGTTTTGATATTATACTTAAATGACCCCAAAAGTTCCACCAGAGAACTCATAAGCCTGATAAAGAACTTCAGGAAACTGGCTGGGTATAAAATTAACTCAAACAAATCAGTAGCCTTCCTCTACTCAAAGAATAAACAGGCTGAGAAAGAAATTAGGCAAATGACACCCTTCACAATAGTCACGAGTAACACAAAATACCTCGGTGGGACTCTAACCAAACAAGTGAAAGATCTGTTTGACAAGAACTTCGAGTCTCTGAAGAAAGAAATTGAAGAAGATCTCAGAAGATGGAAAGACCTCCCATCCTCATGGATTGGCAGGATTAATATAGTAAAAATGGCCAATTTACCAAAAGTGATTTACAGATTCAATGCAATCCCCATCAAAATACCAATCCAATTCTTCAAAGAGTTAGAGCAACTTGCAAATACATTTGGAATAACAAAAAAATCCAGGATAGCAAAAACTATCCTCAAAAATAAAAGAACTTCTGGGGGAATCACCATCCCTGACCTCAAGCAGTATTACAGAGCTATAGTGATTAAAAACTGTATGGTATTGGTACAGAGACAGGCAGGTAGATCAATGGAATAGAATTCAAGACCCACAAATGAACCCACAGACCTATGGTCACTTGATCTTTGACAAATGAGCTAAAACCATCCAGTGGAAAAAAGATAGCATTTTAAACAAATGGTGCTGATTCAACTGGTGGTCAGCATGTAAGAGAATACAAATTGATCCATTCTTACCACCCTGTATAAAGCTTAAGTCCAAGTGGATTAAGGACCTCCACATCAAACCAGATACACTCAAACTAATAGAAGAAAAAGTGGGGAAGAGTCTCGAACACATGGGCACTGGGGAAAATTTCCTGAACAGAACACCAATGGCTTATGCTCTAAGATCAAGAATGAACGAATGGGACCTCATAAAACTGCAAAGCTTCTATAAGGTAAAAGACACTGTCATTAGGACAAAATGACAACTAATAGATTGGGAAAAGATCTTTACCAATTCTCCATCCAATAGAAGGCTAATATCCAATATATATAAAAAACAAGAAGTTAGACTCCAGAGAATCAAATAACCCTATTAAAATGGGGTACAGAGCTAAACAAAGAATTCACAGCTGAGGAATGCTGAATGGCTGAGAAGAACCTAAAGCAATGTTCAACAACCTTATGTCATCAGGAAATGCAAATCAAAACAACCCTGAGATTTCACCTCACACCAGTGAGAATGGCTAAGATCAAGAACTCAGGTGACGACAGATGCTGGGGAGGATGTGGAGAAAGAGGAACACTCCTCCATTGTTGGTGGATTTGCAAGCTTGTACAACCATTCTGGAAATCAGTCTGGAGGTCCCTCAGAAAATTGGACATTGAACTACCTGAGGACCCAGATATACTCCTGGGCATACACCCAAAAGATACTCCAACATACAAGGACACATGCTCCACTATGTTCATAGCAGCCTTATTTTTAATAGCCAGAAGCTGGAAAGAACCCAGATGCCCTTCAACAGAGGAATGGACACAGAAAATGTGGTACATCTACACAATGGAGTACTACTCAGCTATTAAAAACATGAAATTCATAGGCAAATGGATGGAACTAGAAAATATCCTGAGTAACAATATGAGTAATGTAATCCAGTCACAAAAGAACACACATGCTATGCACTCACTAATAAGTGGATGTTAGCCCAAAAGCTTGGATTACCTAAGATACAATCCACACACCACATGAAGGTCAAGAAGAAGGACAACCAAAGTGGAGTTGCTTCGGTCCTTCTTAGAAGGGAGAACAAAAATATTCATAGGAAAAGATATGGAGACAAAGTTTGGAGCAGAAGGAAAGGAGGAAAAAAGTTTGGACTGAAGGAAAGGCCATCCAGAGACTGCCACAATTGAGGATCCAACCCATATACATACAGCCACCAAACCCAGACAATATTGCTGAAGCCAAGAAGTACATGCTGACAGGAGCCTGATATGGCTAAGAAGCTCTTCCAGATCATGACAAATACAGAGGTGGATGCTCGCAGAAAACCACTGAACTGAGAATGGGACCCCCTTTGAAGGAATCTTAGAAAGGACTGAAGGAGCTGAAGGGGCTCGAGACCCCATATGAACAACAATGCCAACAACCAGAGCTTCCAGGGACTAAAACACTACCCAAAGACTATACATGGACTGACCCAGGGCTCCAACTGCATATGTAGCAGAGGATGGCCTTGTTGGGCACCAATGGAAGGAGAAGCCCTTGGTCCTGCCAAGGCTGGACCCCCCCCCCAGTGTAGGAGAATGTCAGGGGGGAGGCAGGAAGGGGGAGTGGTTGGGGAGGGGGAATGCCCTTATAGAAGAAGAGGGGAGGGGATGGGATAGGGGGTTTATGGACGGGAAACCGGGAAAGGGGGATAACATTTGAAATGTAAATAAAAAAAATCCAATAATTTTTTTTAAAAAAGGCAAGCATATATAGGTCAAAAAAAAGAAACAAAATATAACTCAACCTCCAACTCCATGCTACTGTCAAGGCACACCTGCAACTTATTACTGAAAGCCTGAGAGTGAAAGGATCGGAACAATCTAAGTCAACATTGGTCCAAAGGGAAGTAATCCTAGGGATACAGTGCAGGGGGAAGTGTTTGCTTAGTATGTATGAGACTTTGACTTCAATCCCCAATACCAACAATAAATTTTGCCAAACATGGTGGTCTAGTCCTGAAATCTCAGCATTTGAGAAGCAGGAGGATCACAAGCTCAAGGTTATCCTTGGCTAATAGCCACCTTGAGGCTATATGAAACACTGTCTCAGAAAAATAAATAAATACTATATTTATTGACATCAGAAAAATTAGACTTTAAAACAAAAACATCACTTTATAAACAAGACAGTTCCTTCCCAATTTAGCCTGACCAATAATATAAACATTGTGTATCAAAATATGGGGTATAGTTGAGGATATAGCCACACAGATATTATATATATATGTATATATATATATATATATATATATATATATATATATATGGTTGAAAGTTAATAAATTAAGGCCCCTGTTAAGAAAGTTGGAAAATAACAATATGAATCCAAAGAAGAAAATAATGATAAAGTAAGAGCATAAAATGATGACTTAGAAAAAAAGCAGCAAGGAAAGAATTAATAAGGTCAAGCTATTTTCTGAGAAGACAATGCTAGTAAAAATTGAGAAGCAGGGTAATAGGAAAGGGAGACGGAACAACTAACCAAGAGAGCCAATGAACATGGCAATATCATGCAAACGCTACGGGCACAAACGAGATAAAAGGATCTTAATGACAATTTCCTTCAATGGTTTAAAAAAATCTACACAAAATGGACCAAGTTCTGAAGGGGGCAGGGAGAACAAGAACTATTAAATCCTAAGAATATGTACGACTACTAAAAGTCTCAGGAATCTTCCCACCATGAAAATTTATTGAAGAAGCAAAAATTTTAGCCTCCCCAAAATTCAAAGAGGCACAAAGAAAAAATAAAATAGAGCATATCTTAATTCATTTTCATCAAGGGAAAGTCTTCATGTTTTGCTACATGCATATTCACATGTGTGCATGCACACACATGTGCAATTGACAGAATTCTCTGTTACAGAAACGCATAAGAACAATCATAAACCTTCTAAACTGAAGTAAGCACAGTAAATATAGGACAAAAGAATTTTGGCACTAAATATCTTTTTCGAAGATAAAGTCACGAGGAACTAAAGCCAATATTTCTGTTGTCAAAGAAACACAGCATATTCTCAAAGGAAAAAAAAACAATTGATTTCACACAAATGATGAGGCTAGGTTAACTGTTAAGAGGTGAAGTGGTGTGAGAATGGCTTCTGAAAGGCAGCTTGGAGTAATATTTACCACAACACATATTCAAGCCAGTGTGTGTGTGAAGGTTTTACATCCCTAGGAGCAAATGGAAGGAAAATGATTTGTTTAGTCTACAGAGTAGTAGAAAATGATGTTCTCAATAAGCCTTAAGAGCTTTCTGAAACAGGAAAAAAGAAACTTTTATTTTTAGAACGTGAATTGATACCAGACTGCAAAATTGGAAGTCAATTATGCACAGCAAACATATACTCAAAAACTGGGGGGAAAGATGAATTTCAGCTCCCATGCACACTCCCACATTTCCCCACTGCACTCCTGAGTGTTCGTTTGAGTTACTGGAGGTAAGGGGAAAACCCACTTCCTCTCTCTCCTCTCACCCTTCAGGATCTTTCCCCAAAGCTCAAAGTACATATGTTCAACAGCACAAAACAGCAAACATGGAGCTAAGAGTGCATGCTTGGCCGAGCAAACTGTGGCATCCAAGTGCCACCCCCTACAAGTATAACCTTGAGATGTCCATTAGCCTCTGGAAATCTTACAGCTGAAGAAATGGCCGTGATAATAAGGCAGCTTCATAGAGTTCAATAGGAAATAAATGACGTAATATATTGAACTTCTGCACAGAGTCAAAGCCTTAGCTGTGATTATAAGCGGTCAGAATATAAAGTCTACAGTGTACTCTAATGCTGAATTTGAACGTATTTTTGAATAATTTCTTGTATTTGTTCATCTAGTTTTCATATATTTCGGAGATTCTCTTGTATACATGATACTCTGCTAGGGGCTCTTGAGTTTTCAATGAGTAAAACGTATTTGTCTTGTCCTTGAGAGTTTATAGCAGCTACTTACGTTCAGTAGCTACTGGTATTGTCCGATAACTGGTAATGTTTTCCAAGCCTGGTAAACTTAAAAGACACTTTTTCTTCATGGCTGATGAGGTTCAGGTTGATGTAACAATAAAATGAAAAGCCATCGAGTACAGTATGGTCTTCAATTGAGAATTAGACATCACCTGCTTTAAATCACGGCATATATATGTGTAACCCTATTGGGTGCTTAAACCTTATTTATAACATTAACTTACTAATACCTATATTTTATTTATTATTTATTATTTATTTTGTAAATTCAAATTGTTATAACGAATATTTATATTATTCATAAAAATTTGACAACTTACATCAAGTAAAACCCAGAAACAACTACTGTTTGAGTCCCAAAAGAAAGGAAAAGTGATGGTGCTGGACAACGCAGAACACTTGCTAATACACACAAGGTCCCAGGATTCGGCCCCAAGTACTGCAGAAGAAAAGGAAAGGATGAAAGTCAGTAGTGGCTTCAGAATTTGTCTAGAAGGAAGTTAGGTAGAAACCTGTTTGGGAGGCACTCTGAAAATTGCATGTACACAGTACTTCAGGCGACCAGGAAAACATATCATGATCTATTTCAAAACACAACAAAGCTGTTAGAGCCAGGGAAGCCAGTACAAGGAGCAAGACAGGGGAACCAGCTAGATACCAGTCCAAAAAGGCCTACGTAGATAATCAGGCTCCTTCTTCTGCTTCCATTACTCCATTTCATTTCAATGGCTACCCTTTCCAAAAAGCCTAGTCAAAAACAATTGGCCTTTGTTACCAAGGTTACCAAAAAGAAAGGCTCAACAAGGGCCTTTCTGTAAGAAAAAGAAAATGTCTAAAGAAATGAGAGCTCCAAGTGGGAGTAAAGAGTTACAAACCAAACAGACAGAAAAATATGAGGTTGTGATGAAAAGGGGGATCTGGAATGAAGAAGGCTGTGAAATATGGAAGGAAAAACAAATATAGTGACTCACCTGACAGGAAGTTCAGAGAAAAGAGGGAGGAGACTCTGTGCACATCTGAAAATAAAAACAAGAACAGATACTTAGGCCAATGTAAAGAGAATCTTCATGGTGCCAGAAGGCATTAATACTGCACACCAAGACTGCATTTTGACAGTGGAGTTATGAAAGAAATGAACAATGCAAACGCTGCTATCAGAGAACAGATTATAAATGGCAGGAACAACCCAAAGCCAGTTTGGGGGTGACCTCATCCATGTATGTATTGCCACTCAGCCTAAATCAGCATTAATTGCATTATAAGTATGCTGGGTGGTATAATGGTTAGTAGTGACTGTCAAGGTGACAGGATGTGGAAGGCAAGCTTCTTAGCACAGCTGTGAGGAGTTATTTTGATTGCATTAGCCTCTGGCCATGCCTGTGAAGGATTATCTTGATTAGGTTAGATAATGTAGGAAGATACATATTAAAAATGGATGGCATCATTGTAGGGACTGGTTCCTGAACTGTATAAAAAGGAGAGAACTGGGTGAGAAGGAACACTTGTCACTCTTCTTTCTGACTGTGGATGCCATGTAAGCAGGTGCTTCAAGCTCCTGATGCCTGCAAAGCTGTCAAGGTGGATGGGATTCTTGCACTGAGAGCCAAAACGAACAGTTCCTTCCTTAAGGTGCTTTTGTCAGGGTATTTTTTTTCTACCGCAACTGTAAAAATTATAAATATGGTGAGGTGATAAGGGTAGATCTGGGGTGGGGCAGACTCTTCCAGAAACAATATTGGTTATATGTCACTTCATATTCTGTATCATTTGTTTCTGAAAAAAAAAACATGTTTCAAAAGGCAAAGACAAATTGTTTTCTCTAAGAAGTTTGAGTAAATGACTATTGACTGAATAATACATTTGGCCCTGAGCTGAAAAGAGGAGATGGGGTCATTCATTACAGCACAACTGAGAGGAAGGCAGAAGCATGCTAGAGAGAAGAAGCAAGGTAACTACTTAAAGCACAGAGCGTTGCTGAGTCCCTGGTCTATATCTTTTGGAATATTCCATCACACCTTTCTCTGGTACTGCTACTGGCTCAAAGATGACAGTCACTTGGAATTAATGGCATCATCTCTTGTGAAAAAGAAACATGACCACTTTTGCAATCAAGGTATTCAGTAAAGAAACAATCCACCATGTCCTCTTGGAGCCAACAGATCTACTTCTGTCTTTTGTCAACTCACTGCTAGGACAGAAGTTGATGTTCAAGGAGGAATCCAGGATTTGGATGTAAAGAAGAGAAACCACAGTGAGAGTCTATTGATCATAGTAGGTTCTCTAAGAAGAAAACGGAATGTCTTGATGAATTGAAACCCAAACATGCCAAATCCTCCATTAAGCAATGTCTTGAAAAGGCAAGAAAAACGAAGGCCAAACATGTTCTGTCCTAGGATTACAAAACACAATTTACTGCTTAATATGGTACATGATGGGTACCAACAACATTAGCATAAGCAAACGGAAACAAATTGATTGTGAGTTGAGAGTAGAAATCATTTTATTATTAAACATTTGTAAAATTGCTTTCTACATAGAGATTTCAAATAATATTCCGATGCCACTTCACTACTCAAGCATACTATGTCTTCAAAAACCTTATTGACAACCGCAATAAAGCACACTTAATTATTCCTGCTAACACAGTCGATTAATGAACAACAGGAGGCTATGTTTGCTCCTTTGGAACATTTTTAGGTAGAAAAGTAGGGCAAACAACAGTGACATTTGCTTTTCCCAGTAGATGAAAAAGCATGTTAATAATACCGAAAGCTGGAGAGCTTGTGACAATATACACGCTTGCGTGCACTTAAGAGATTTTGATTTTTGAATTGTATATTCTTTATTTTTTAGTTTTTTTTTACTCATAATTGATTTTTTAAATTAAAATAAAATTTCATCAATTCCCTCTTTCCCTTTCTTTCCTCAAAGTCCTTCCATATAGTTCACAAAGAACTGCAGGCAACTAAAGACTGCTGAGAGAGGTTGAATTAGTCTCTTCCAGGGATGAGCTCCCTAACTGGTTATCTAATTCTAAGTAGTCAGTGCTGAAATCATATATGACAAGCAATACTGGATGAACTAAGCAGATTGTACTTAAATATCTATGCATATATATTGCATATATATATGCAATAATTTATTTTGAAGATATTGTCTTAAAACACTAAAAATGTGCAGAGATTTTAAATTCAGAGGTATACTGACATCCACAAATATATCAAGAAAAACAACACTCTTAAAGCCTTATGTGAGGTGAAGGAAGAATTCTCACTATCCCAGGAGTTGAATATTTGAATGATGGCACAACCACATTATCCAAGATGATTCAATGGCTGAAAGTGCACTTGATTTAGATGGCTCAACATTATAGAGACTGTCAGTACATATAAGTCAAATGAAAAAAAAGCAAGCTCTTCACACACACGCACACACGCACGTGCACGTGTGATTTTATATCTACATGAAGAAACAATGCAAGCTGTATTTGTGTATGTTAGCTTGTATACTGACATGGGTCAACTTATAAAGAAAAAATCATAAAAGAAAACCCACCAAATCTTTCACAGACGGGACTGGTACATGGAGGGTGAAACGAACCTGAATTCGATGAACACATCAATGACTTCATGTATTATTTATACAACTAAGCCTGTTTCTTTTAGTGAAGAAAACTGAAAGCATGAGGATTAAACAGTTCAGAAAGGAAGCTCTAGGACGAGATGGATGGGAGGGAATGCTGTCACTTTTTCTTCTCATTGTCACCTTCCCTCCTTCTTTGGAGCACTGAAGGCTTCTGATCTCAGACATAAGAAACCAGTTTCTCTTCTAGAAAGTAGGAATTCACATGAGCAAATCCTTGGTAACAATAACAAAAGAAATGTGAACTTGCCTCATGGACACTGAGGCCTGAACTTAACTAAAAAGCTGCTCAGCCTCCTGCCTGTGGATACCAATTTACCTTGATGGACACATTTCCATTAGTCCTCCTCTCACAGAGCTACTAAACAGGAAGAGGAATCCCACCCACACCAGCACTTCAGTAACGAAACTTAGCGGCTGCCAAGGTTTGGAGCACTTACGTCACTAAAAGGAAAGGGCAAGTCACAAAAGAAGCCCTATCAACTTATGTAAGACATGGCACAAAATAGAGAAGTTTCTCAGAGAAGAACAGCTAGCTCCCCAATTGCTAGGATTAACTGAAACCTCCCATAGTTGCAGAGTACCCCAAAGCATGACGTCAGGAGTTTGGGAATGTATCCAACTTTCTCTATTTATCAGGTTGGCTAAAGCTCAGGCAAAAGTCAATGTAGTAAGAAAGAAAATAAAGGCAAGCAGCCTCTATAAACGATTTGAGTGGGAGGGAATCTCTCCTTGGGTGTATCTAGGACCCTGCTCCAGGGCAGAAGAAAGCCTTCAGGGAGTTTGCCTCCAAAACTCAGAAGTCTTGCCCTGGAGAGCTGGTCCTTAGGTTATGCAACTTGAGGGTACTTGGCAGTCCAGTGGGAGTAAAGGGCACAGGAGACAACAAACTTGAGAAGCTATTTTACTGCGCTCTGAAGCAATGTGACCTTGGTCAAAGAACAAAACAAAATGGTGACATGTAGCATCCTAAAAGGTCCAGTGCTTCCTAGAATGTAATGATTAATTAGTGACCCAGACTGAAGACCAGAGATTGGCTCACAATCCCTGACAATGACCTTGACATCATGGGAGAAAGGACCAGAGGGCCCTGGCAATTAGGAATGGGTCCAGAAATAAGGGAAGAGACCTTTCCCCATACAAACAGGGGAAACAACTAACATGAATGGTGATGATGGTGATGATGGGGTCAAGTGGACATGTTCAGGACCAGCCATGCTTTAAGTTGGTTCATACTGTCACTGAGGAACACAAGTCATTCTAGATTAGAACCTTGGGGTCACACTATTTATATTCCAGCCCTTCTCTACAAGACCTTGTCTCCACAGACTGGCTTGTTTAGTTCTACATACAGCCCATTAGAAACAGATTAAATGTGAATTGTCAGGGTTGGAGAGATGGCTCAGTGGTAAAGAGCACCAACTGCTCTTTCAGAGGTCCTGAGTTCAAATCCCAGCAACCACGTGGTGGTTCACAACCATCTGTAAAGGAATCCAATACCCTCTTCTGGTGTATCTGAAGACAGCTACAGTGTACTTATATATAATAAATAAATCTTAAAACGTGTGAGTTGGCTTTTGAAATGTCTAAATATAATTCATTCACTAAATATACACCAAAATGCCTACATATATGTTTTAAGCAGGTTGTACCATATTCAAGGCCCCCTGGATAGTGGGACTAATGGTGCGTGAATCCAGCATATTATGACTTCTGTGGGGGGCATATGAACTAGCTGCAGGCAGCAACAAGAGCACTGAAGAAAGGTCCCTTAATCCAGAATAAGGAAAATCCAGGCAAATTACCTCTGAAGGGTAATGATTCGGCCACCTCCAGAGAATGTACAGCTCTCTCCATGGAAGGACACAGGAAAGAACATTCTAAAGAGAGGAATAGCTTAAACTGAGACACAGGGCCAAACAACTTCGAAAGGGAATAAATGTGTCATTATCAAATGGCAGAAGAGACCTAGATTGTTGCTAGAATTGTCTTCTGGGCCATCTCAAAAGACGACTTCTTAGACCATGGTGAAAGTGTGAGAGTTAAGATGCAATGGCGCAGCCTGGTAGTAGCTGGTACGCCTCTGAAACTGTAGCCACTATGGTATTTTTCTGCAACACTGACAGCATTCTTTCCTCCCTGGCTTTCTCCCTCTTTCTCTTTCCATCCTCCTTTGTCCTGTATTTTCTCTTTCTATTTCTCTTTCATTCCGTAGCTTATAGCTGACCAAGTATATTCTAGGGAGTGGAATATGGCTGGCTACTTCCGCCCAAGCTAGAATAGAGGGATAAAAGGTGCATAATGGAAGCTGAGAATGCAACTCAGTGAGAGAGTACTTAGAATGCAGAGTCCCTGGTAATGCATAGCACAAAAGAAATATGTGGAAGGGAAAATAAGAGAGGGGAGGGGGAAGAAGAGAAGGGAGGGTTGGAGGAGGGGCCAGGGATGAAGGGATGGGAGAGGAGACTGGGTGTGTAGTACTTTCCAGTTAGGAAAGTACTTGTCCAGCATTCAAGAAGCCCTGGGTTTGCCACCTAGCACCACAGCATAAAAGAGGGCGTGGTGGTGGCTATCTGTAAACCTGCCTGCCATTCAAGAGGTGAAATCAGTAGCATCAAGAGTTTAAGGCCATCTTTAGATCTATTAACTAGTTTGAGGTCAGTCTATTCTACACAAGACCAGATCTCAAGGAAGGGAGAGAAGGAGGGAAAAAGAAAATAAAAGTCACAAGGTAAGATAATCACTTCCAAATGACTCCCTGATGGTTGGTCCTATTGTCGTGGATGAGGCAATTGTTGCCTTCCACAGCACGATAGTACTGGGAAATGCTAAATTTGAAGTGATTTCAAAACAGGTCGTGATTCTCTTTTGTGTATAAGCAATTGTCATCTTACAGGTAAACACATCTACAATGATTCACCAGTTAGCCATTTCACAAAAAAATATAACCTTATGATTTCACACAAAAGAGACATACCGATTTCTTAAATGCAAGCCTCACACTAAGCTGAAGCCGTATAAGATTAGCTTCAAATGAACTTTCTTTCATTTTCCATGAAAACATCTCACCAGGAATGTAGACAAATACCTGTAATCAACCCTGATTGTTATGACTGCTACGTCCTAATTAACTGCAAGCTTCTCGTTCCACTATGAAGCAGAGCACTTCCCTCTATATTTAAGCTGTGTTTTGATGCTTTGTTATCAGTAATGAGAGGAGATATGGCTGCACAATACACAGTTGAGAAATGAAGAACCAATTGGACACATAGAATGGACCCTAGGAATTAAACCAAGAAGACCAAATATAGGAATGCTTCCTCCATTTACCATACTTTTGTCTTTTTTAACCCAAGTTGAAATGAAGGCCAGTTTGTTAAAATTCTATTTCCAAACTTATTTGTCATGTGATATGCACTAAACTCTTGACTGTGCCTTACTTCAGTCCTAGGGTGTTGAAGATGATGAAACACTTACTCACAAAGTTATATTGTTCCCACTGGGAATGAGTAAGAAGTTATGCTATCATTTGGCCCTAATTTGAAAGAAAAGGCTGTAGAAGGTAGGACAATAGTAACACTGCTATCTTTTTTTAAAGTTCAACATGAGAACTTCAAACTGAACCTTAGTATTGCTGTGTCTTTGCTAGTGTAAGAAATGGGTAACTATCCCTACTTTGGTAGACTGCAAAACATCAGTTCTTCATGTCCATTTATAATGTAACTCTACAGATAAAGCTTCTGTAAGGCAAAGGACACTGTCATTAGAACAAAATGGCAACCAACAGATTGGGAAAAGATCTTTACCAATCCTACATCTGATAGAGGGCTAATATCCAAAATATACAAAGAACTCAAGAAGTTAGACTCCAGAGAGCCAAATAACCCTATTAAAATGGAGTACAGAGCTAAACAAAGAATTCTCAGCTGAGGAATATCGAATGGCTGAGAAACACCTAAAGAAATGTTCAACATCTTTAGTCATAAGGGAAAAGCAAATTAAAATGACCCTGAGATTCCACCTCACACCAGTGAGAATGGCTAAGATCAAAAACTCAGGTGACAGCAAGTGCTGGTGAGGATGTGGAGAAAGAGGAACACTCCTCCATTGTTGGTGGGATTGCAGACTGGTACAACCATTCTGGAGATTAGTCTGGAGATTACTCAGAAAATAGCACATTGAACTACCTGAGGATCCAGCTATACCTCTCTTGGGCATATACCCAAAAGATGCCCCAACATATAAAAAAGACACGTGCTCCACTATATTCATAGCAGCCTTATTTATAATAGCCAGAAGCTGGAAAGAACCCAGATGCCCTTCAACAGAGGAATGGATACAGAAAATGTGGTACATCTACACAATGGAATATTACTCAGCTATCAAATTCATAGGCAAATGGATGGAAATGGAAAATATCATCCTGGGTGAGGTAACCCAATCACAGAAAAATACACATGATATGCACTCATTGATAAGTGGATATTAGTCCAAAAGCTTGGATTACCTAAGATACAATCCACAGACCACATGAAGGTCAAGGAAAAGGACAACCAAAGTGTGGATGCCTCAGTCCTTCTTAAAAGGGGGAACAAAAATATCCATAGGAGAATATGTGGAGACAAAGCTTGGAGCAGAGACTGAAGGAATGGCCATCCAGAGACTGCCCCACATGGGGATCCATCCCATATACATAAAGCCACCAAACCCAAACAATATTGCTGATGCCAAGAATGCTAACAGCAAAGCATTGAACTGAGAATGGGGTCCCCACTGGAGGAGTTAGAGAAAGGATTGAAGGAGCTGAGGAGGCTTGCAACCCCATATGAACAACAATACCAACCAACCAGAGCTCCCAGGGACTAAACCACTACCCAAAGACTACCCATGGACAGACCCATGGGTACAGCTGCATATGTAGCAGAGGGTGGCCTTTTTGGGTACCAATGGCAGGAGAAACCCTTGGTCCTGCCAAGGCTGGAACCCCCCCCCCCAGTGTAGAGGAATGTCAGGCGGGGGAGGCAGGAAGGGGAGTGGTTGGGGAGGGGAACACCTTTACAAAAGAAGGGGGAGGAGGATGGAATAGGAGGCTTATGGACAGGAAACGGGGAAAGGGAATAACATTTGAAATGTAAATAAAAAATCCAATAAAAAAAGGTGGAGTCTGTCTGTCCATTCCTTAAGTATGCGCTGACCTTGTCCTTGCTTTGTCCCTTGGGTCCATTCAAGTGGGATGCAAACAGAAGCATGGAAACAAGCCTAAGCTAGCCTGCCAGATGATGAAAGCCACATGCTGGGTCACTCCAGTGCTCCAGCAGCCAGCTAACCCCCAAGAACGGTCATTCAACTAACTTACAGTTGACTGCAGATGACTGAGTGGTCCCAACTGTGACTAGCAGAAGGACTGTCCCACTGAACTCAGCCAAGAGAGTGTATTCCAAATGTAAACTGACAAAATGGCTGTTGCTGGAAGCTGTCAAGTTCAAATTTATTATGGTCTGCATAGGAAATACACACCCACTCAAATGTTTTACATGTGAGCCCCAGCTGGTAGCATTATTTTGGGAAGTTGTGGGACTGCCTGGAACAAACGAGTGATGAGGAAAGGACGATAGATAGGCTTTGAGTGTGGTATCCCAACTCTACTTATGAGACCAGTCTCTACTTCTCATTCTGCCTAGATGTGAGAAGCTCAGACACTTCAGCTGCACACACCCACGACCAAGGAGCCACCTACTGCAGTCATTTCCCCATTATAGGTTGTGTCCTCTCAAACTGTGAGGCAAAATAAAGCCTTCCTCCCTTAACTTGCTTCTTGCCAAGTATTTGGCCACAAGTATGAGAAATGTAACCAATACAGAGGAGTGCTTTGTTGCATAGAAAAAAAGGTAACTTGTATCTCTCCGGCTCCTTTCCTTCTTCCTCATTCTTCTACTACCTTCCTCCTTTTCTTACCTTCTTTTTTGGCTATCTATAAGTACTACAGGGAAAGGACCACTGTGTTTGAAATGTTACACTGGGCTGCCTTTAGTTCCAAGCTAGCCTCCTTTATTTTGAAAGCGTTTCCTTGGTGCTATAGTTTGAATATTGTTAACACAAGGAGGGCTCATGTGTTGGAAGCTTAATATCCAGTTTGATGATGAGAAGAGCACATGCAACATTTAAGAGTTGGAATCTAGTGCGAAGTCTTTAAGTCCCCAGAGGGCATCAAGATAGCTCTTAATGGACCCATGAGTTAGTTCTGGTGAGGAAGTCAATATCAAAGAACATCCCAGCTTCTTTGTCTTCCTTTGTAATGTCTCCACCTCACACATATCCTTGTGATTGTTATTCCATCGGTTAGGAGAATTTTGCAGCCAAGGGTCAGGTACAAAGCCTCATATATTTGATTATAGCCACAAAAATCAGATCACTAAAGGCTGGAATGCTGCAAACATTGTGTGGTAAAAGGTTCCTAAGCCTAGAGTGAAGTGAGAAATATCTGAGGCCAACAGACTGTACTGTGGAAGATGGCAGTCCGCAGGTCATCTCTGGGCATGTTCTGGTGACAATCTCCCTAGAAGAATCATTGTTATTGCAATCTGTTGAACGTGTTTGAGACCTTTCTTCTACCCATTACTCCTAGCCATGGGAGGGGAGATATAAAAAAAATACAGTTGCAAGTCAGACACCCAAGGGTTAAGGAACATATCTAAGACTACCCTCATCCTCATGTGGCAGCCCAAGCTAAGAGAACAGAAAATAAATTTATAACTATATGAAGCTGAGTGGGGAAAATGCTTAGATTTCTATTTGTTTACTCAACCAATAAAAGGAAAAACCAATAGGATCACCTGGCTAATGGCATCAAACCACTTAGTGCAACTCAGAATGCAAAAAGAAGGTCATTTCTTCAAATGTTCTTCTTGCCATTACCACATTTACAGTCTGTGCTCTATTTCCACTGCAACTTGGTTTTCTTTCCCCCTCCCAAATGATGTTTTCTCAGACTTTTTGAAAAGCTTCCTTTCCCCTGGTGTCTTGGAACTCACTATTTGTTTGTGGTTATGACATTAATGCTTAGAAAGGTCAAGTGAGATGCCAGAGTTGGATAAATAATGTATTTTCTTTTGATGATACTATGAATGGGATCTTTTTCTCCCTCAAATTTTCCTGAAGGAGTTATCGTCTCTAGAGCAGCAGTTCTCAGCCTTCCTAAAGTTGCGGCCTCTTTACTACATTTCCTCATGCTGTGGTGAGCCCTAGCCATGAAATTATTTTCATTGCTACTTCATAACTGTAAGTTTGCTACTGGTCTGAATTGTGTTGTAAATGTGTTATATGCAGGATAGCTGATGTGCGGCTCCTGTGTAAGGTCCCCCAAATGGTTTTCAACCCACAAGTTGAAAACCACTGCTTCTAGCTGCATCTATTCCTATAATAATCATCAAAATATTAGGCAGATAGGTTATGCTCACAGTTCCTATCAGGTAGTACAAAGAGGAGGTGAAGTCTCAGGAACACATCCCCAGGGCTTGAGATCACCATGTTCTGGATGATTGGAGGAAGGACCCAACCCATTACTTCAGGTATCTTCCAATGCCTCCTCTCCTATGTCTATCACCTGCTACTGTCTACAGAAAGTCCCCTTTAAAGGGGAATTACTTTTCTTCATTAGTTTTGTTTTATATTGTGGTTTTCTGATGCATAGCCTTGGATATAGCCATGACATTGAAGAGGCAGGAAAGTACTAGCTTCCCATGTAGAATGGGACTTGGTGGCTAAGACGAAGATGAATGCTTTGTTTTCTGCAGAACGGAAAAGTCACTGAAGGATTTTACACCATGGGGAATCTGGTCCTAGCTTCACTTTGACAAGATCATATTAGCTATTGCGAGGTAAGTGAATGGGCAGAGACAAGAGCAGAAGTGGGGGTACAGTTTGGGCTTTCTGTGCTCCATTTTCAAACAGGTAGAAGCATGTCTACGCAGTTCAATAAAGCAGCGACACCACGTCAGAAATATTATCAAGAAAATGGAGACTCAGATTTGGCTACATAGTATATCTAAAATATCATGGGGGCTCCAGTTCAGGAAAGTGTGAAGATTGGAAATAATTGTATGTTTAATGGTTTTCTCTGTATCGGGGATCATAAAGCTTTTCTTTATAAATATTTTCAGGTTTGTGAGCTATGAACTGTGGTATTTCTGATGCAACCTGCCACTGCAGTAATACCCCCCCCCCACAATCTGTAAACAAATGGATATGGCTGTATTCCAGTAAAAGATGACTTACAGAAATAGGAAGTTCTCAGAATTCGGCCTATGGGCAATGGAAGATATAATGATGGTATTAATGGTAAGTGACAGTGACAGCTTAGAAGGTGGTGGTGGTGATAGCACTTGGGTCTGGGTTGGATGCTGTGATGGCTAATTTCAATCGCCAAATTGATTAAATTAAGAAACCTCTTGGGCTGGAGAGATGGCTCAGTGGTCAAGAGCACTGACTTCTCTTCCAGAGGTCCTGAGTTCAATTCCCAGCAACATGGTAGTTCGCAGCCATCTGTAATAGGACCCGATGTTGGGGTTGGGGATTTAGCTCAGTGGTTGAGCACTTACCTAGCAAGCACAAGTCCCTAGGTTCAGTCCTCAGCTCCAGAAAAAAAAAAAAAGACAAAATAATAGGACCCGATGCCCTCTTCTCATGTGTGTCTGAAGACAGCTATGCTGTACTCATATAAATAAAATAAATAAATCTATGAGGCACATGTTTCAGTGTGAGAGCTTTTCCAGAGAGAATTGAGGGGGAAAGGCCCATTCTGGATCTAGGTGGCATCCCCTTGTATCGGGTCTCAGACTGAATAAAAGTAGACAAGGAGAAAGCAGGCTGAGAACCAATGTTCCTCTTTCTCAAGTTTCTGATCTCCAGGAAATGATAGGCATCCCCATCAGCACGGTTCTGAGCCATTCAGGCCACCATACCTTTCCTGCCATGATGGGCTCTAGCCTCTGAACCATGAGCCCAAATAAACCTTTCCTCCTTCCAATTGCTTTGGATCAGGTACTTTGGCCACAGTAATGATGAAAATAACTAAGTGATGCTAAAGATGGGTGCTGCTCATTGCCTAGACTTCTCCTGATCCAAGGGAGGCTCAGAGAAACCTAGTAGTGAGGACTGCATTAGAGCCCAGTCCAACAAAGTTTCCAGTACACCCTCTGCCCTTCTAGCTACCTAATCATCAACCCCTACCAATCATTGTCCCCTCAGTATCCCGGGGTTCCATGATTTCCAGCCTATTTGGGATAGGTTATATGGGACACTGCCTCAAAATATTACTGCCTTTCACAATCATACAGTTTCCCTACAGCCTAACATCACTTTCCAGGTTTCCCCCTTCATACAAGTTTACAGGAAACGACTCAAAAATAAAGCAAGTATCAATAACCCAAAATTGGCACAGTTGACAGCCAATGCTGAATTTGGTTGGGGCACAGAATGCCGTGGGAATTGGGAGAAGGCAACACCATTTTCTTCAGCTCACCCATCCAGGAAAACCTCCCAGCTGTGGCCTGGTCATCCCTTCGTTTTCGTTTTCTTCCTCTCTCATCAAGGACAGGCTCTGCTAAAGCATCAACACTACCTGCTCCTTTTGCTTACAAGGCAGTCAACTGATCTTGTGTGGCTACACCGGAAGTGGAGTTATTTTTAATACTGGATGCTGTAAGGTTGGGTGGAGAAAGCCAGAACGGGAAGCCTCCGGCAGTGGAAACTCCTCTATCACCAGGGAACTTGGCTGTAGCATCAAGCTCTGGCCTCACACCAAAGCAGGGCCATCCATTTTCTTCTTTTTTTAGTACTATCCTTTTTGACCCACCCAGCACTGAGATTTGTCAGTGTGTTTTGCCAGGAGACCTGGCAAACAGCAACTTGTCAGGTTCAATGGCTCTCATTGACAGCCCAAACAGAGTCCTCTGAAGATTGCAAAACTGGACTCACAAACAGACCATAAAATTCCTACCACCCACAAGCGTCTGGACACTGCGTTTTCCTAAATGACCCCCAGCACCGGTGCAACATGGGTGGCTTCACGGCACTTTTTAAAACGATCTTTCCAAAACTGAGGTGTTCCAACTGGTGTGGAACTTTTTTCTCTTGCAGTAAAAGACTGACTCCTCAGATACTTTGGGAAAACAGGACCCAACTGAATGAATTCGAGTTTTTCACCAAGCAAATCATTCAACACCATACCCCAAAGACTGCGCGAACTGGGAGGTGCACTGGGTGTCACGTCAGTTCCAAGGGTTGTAACTCCCTTGAATAGGCTGCAAGGGGAGAAAGTGTACCTTAGCTGAAGTGTAAGCATCACAGCAGGAAGGCCACTCTCTATGGGTAGCACATAAAGAGACAGGGTCCTTCTGAGCCCACACCTGATTACCAAACCACACTTGGCTACTCAGTATAAGGAAGGGCAAAAATATTTTATTGGTAAGACTAGAATTCAAAGGATAAATCAGAAGGCTGAGAACATAAAAATCATACTTGTCACACGTACAGGTTAGTCTTGGACAGATGAAAAGTTTTACAACACAAGAAAAGTGTAGCCTGAGTATGAAGAGCAGTCTTTCTGTTGTCTTCCCGTTTCTCTTTGGAAAGTATGGGCATGAAGAGCTATGGGTCCAGCTCAGGGTACGGCATTTGTCTGACATGAGCAAAGCACTAAGAGGCTCCAAAAGAGTAGTTGCAGAGATGGTGGTCTCTGTCATCCCAGCACTCAGAAGACTGAAGCAGGGGGAATGTTGTAAGTTCAAGGCCAGCATGCCCTACATAGTGAGACTCTGCCTCAAAAATGTCTTAGGAGCGAGAGATGCCTCATCAGTTAGGAGTACTTTATGTTCTAGCAGAGAACCTGGGGACAGTTGGCATCCATCGCCCACATGGTGACAGCTCGTAGCCACCTATAACTCCAGGTCTAGGGTATCTGACATCCTATCTATCTATCTATCTATCTATCTATCTATCTATCTATCTATCTATCTACCTACCTACCTACCTACCTACCTACCTACCTATCATCTGGATCATGGACCCCCCTCCCTCCTCTCCTCCCAGTCCTATCCTCAGATAGCCCTGCCCCCATTACTCCCTTCCTGTCTCCTCAGAGAGGTGGAAGCCTCTCATAGCTGCCCCTCTCTTTTGACCTTGGAAGGCATACACTCAGTAATATAATGTGTGGATACTGACAACCAAGCACATACACAAACATAAAAATAAATGTGAAATGTTTTAAAAGCCTTCTAAAAAAAACACAAACCAAACCCGCAGGTCAAAATGGGGATGTCAAGAAAGCCGCAGGTCAAAATGGGGATGTCAAGTGACAGCAGTTCTCAGGAAGGAGTATACAGTAACTTTATAGATCCTTGTGAGTGTCACTAAGTACTAACCACAGGAAAGCTGCAACTCTGTGGCTAAAAGGGAAAATGAAGGCAAAACATTTGAAGAAGCGTAAAAGTCCCTGAATTTCAATTGTGACTCTGCCACTTGCTGCCTCTAAACCTCAGGTGAAGAACTGAGCTTCTCATCTACAAAATGTGTTTCCGTTTCTTCATTTATACAATGAGGGTAATAGAAACAGTATCTGTCTCCTGGCTGTTTAGACATATACATGTATCGCTACATTTAGAACACATAGATAATCCCTGGTACATAGTAAATGCTCAATGTAGTGATCATCAGTTTTGTACTTAGCAAGACATTGATGATATTACTTCCTATGGAAATAGTTCTGCCTGAATAACATGTAATATGCACCTACAAGTAAAACCAAATATCTCATTGTGATATCTCAAAATGGCCACTTTTAAAACTCACTTTCCATAAGTAATATACACTGCCTTTAATTATTCTATAAAATAATGCCACGTTGTTGTTGTTGCTGCTGCTGCTGCTGCTGCTGCTGCTGCTCCTGCTGCTGCTGCTGCTGCTGCTGCTGCTGCTGCTCCTGCTGCTGCTGCTGCTGCTGCTGCTGCTGCTGCTGCTGCTGCTGTTATTGAGTGCTGCTAAGGACTGAACCCAGGGCTTCATGAATGTAAAGCATGTGCTCGACCAATCAGCTGCACTCCCCATCCAATAATGCCAACTCATCGACAAGATTTTTAAGGCCTATTTGCATGCAATTAATATTGTATGCAGAAAACAAGAGGGATGGAGAGAGGCAATCTGTTTTTTTGTGCTAAGTCATAACAATTACTTCTGATATTTAACCTGAGCCCATCACACGTTACAGGATAAAGTGCTTACTTCTATTTGCTGCCTCCTTTACCTCTGCCTCTTTACCCATAAATTGGATATCATCACCATCTTTGTGTCTTTAAAGCTGGTCTATGGAGGGAGTCAGTCAGTAAAGGGAACGTTATCAGGTCAGCATTGATGGATAGTCCATAGCTGTCGGTGTCATCATCATTGCCTGCTTAGGTGAACCAGACACCTTTCTGACCATTTCACACCGGCTTATACCCTGTGGGTGAAACTGTGCTAATCTAGAAATGACTGTGTCTACTATGCTCACAGCTTCCTGCTCCTTTTCCTCCTCGACCAGCCCACCTCCTATAGCAGTCTGATGGCCCCCTTCCTCATGCCCATCTTTTTCCACTCCTGCCTTACTGATACTCTCTTACAGGTACTCTCTGTGCTTTATCCTTACTGTGAAGACCCTATCTCAAAAGGTTTTTATACTTCAAAGCAACTCAGATGGCTGAAGTCCATATATTTTATAAGAGGAATTTGGGGACTGAAGAAGAGGTGTATTCTCTAATACTGCTAGGGACCTCAACCAGCTCATCCCCAATCTGAACCTGACAGCAGGACTCCACCATTGCATGGAACACAAGTACTGTGTCACGCTTGGGCTCATTCCCAGACAATAAATATTTGTTGAGTCAATACTACGTGCCAGGCACTATGTAAGGCACTAGGAACGCACTGGTGAGCAAAAGGGACACAACTGTGCCTTCTCTGGACAGCCCACACTGGCAGGCATTCAAACAAATTGCAATGTAAATGGAGACAAGTCCTCAAGATGGCCATGAAGTAAACACATAGAGGCTAAATTATAGTATTACAGGAAGCCATGATACAGATAGCACATGCTTATTAGTACAAAGGAAATTAGTATAAAAAAGTGTGGCACATGTGATCGTTCCTATTAAGACATAATTTGGTAGGAATCAGATCAGCTCCAAGCTGGAGAACACTCCATTTCACCATTCTCTCTTCTCTATTGCCCTTACTCTAGACTAGTCTAGACTGAGACATCGATGTTTTCTCTCATCAAGTTTTGTCCCTCTCATTACATTTTTTTTGTTCTAATTAGTTTTTATCTCCCGTAAGTTTTCTCTCTCAAGGTTTTCCACATTAAGTTTTAGATATAATTATGCAAAAGAAAGTTTTTATCCCCCCTCCCAAATCCAGAATTACAATATGGGTTAAGCATCTCTTGCCTGGCTTGCTAGGGTCTAGAAGTGCATCATTTTTTTTAAAGTTATTTTGAACTGATTTTATTTGCACAGATTTTTACCTGTTTAGCATTCGTAGACCCCAAAATCTGAAATGTTACAAAAGCTGGAACACTTTGAACTTTGTGTAGACACTCAACAAACAAACAAACTAACTAACTAACTAATCCTTCAGACTTTGAAGCCATTTTGGACCTTAGGTAATCAGATGAGAGAGTTCATTGTGTACTTACAGAACATTAGGAAGTGGTCTGGGTTAGCAGGCTGTTGAAGTCGTTAACAATTAGCCTAAAAAATACACTCCCTTTAAGATAGGGATAAGGATGTGTGTGACTACTGTCTTGCTGTCTATTTGGTATACAATAGGACTCCATTGTCTGCTGAGATACATTTGTTCATTTTGTTGCTTTTTTCTGTGGACGTAGGGCAGGAGAGAACACAGTAAGGGGAATAGCATTTGTTTCTAGGTTGGTTCCTAGTACCCACATGGTGGCTCACAATTGACATCCTCTCCTGATGGTCATGGTCACAGTGCCTATAGGCTATATAGACATTCATTCATTCATTCATTCATTCATTCATTCAGGAAAAACACCCATGCACACAAAAATAAAAACAAACCAATTTCTGTGTTTTTTTAAGATAAAATATAATACAAGAAAGTAGATATGGAGCATTGAGTTGGGGCGGTGCAGCAAACACAAGAAAAATCTTGGTGAACAAATGACGTTGGAGCCAAGAGCAGGAGGTTAACAGTGTGCCAGGACACATGAGGGGACAAATGGTTCTGGCAAAGGCTCTTCAAAGTGAAAGAGGGATCCTCAATGGCCTGTGGCTCACACAGTGTGATCCCTTTGGTAATCAGATTCCATTGCATGGAGCCCATGAACAGGGCAAAAGAAAACTGAGTGATGAGCTAACATGATGTTGGCAAAACAAAACAAAACATAACAAAAACCAAGACACAGCTAGGCCTTGGCTTCATTTGTACTAATGTACTCAGTGTCTACAATGAGTCATTCCTATAACTGAATGTGCAAACTAGAGTCAAAGTGAGGTAAATACAGACAGAAATCAGAGTGTCTTTATCAAATCAGGTCACATTGCCATCACCACTCTATCTAGCAAGTGTACTATGACAGACGAAGATACCACTTTATAGACTAAGAAACTGAGAAAGGTTCAGAGAGGTTAAGGAACTTGCCTGAGATCACTAAGTTACAAGTGCCCGAGTGTGTGCTTCAACTCGGGCATCAGAGCTCCAGAGTCCATGCCTATGACATTACACAGTGCTGCTTTTCCTGTTTCAAAGGCCAGGAGTCTGCTCAGGGTAAAACCTGAGCTCTGTTTACCCCTGGGGAGTAGGAGCTGGAGCCAGAAAAAGTAACAGCTTTTGGAATTAAACATTATTACTCTACAACACAAGCAACCCTGGACAAGCCACAGCTCAGTCACCTGGGAAACAGCTCCTGAGACCTACCTCACCTCAGTTCTACTGTCTATGCTTGGGACAGTTCCTCGGAAACAGAACAGCACAATGCAGTTAATTGTTCCCTAGAGCTACCTAACGCAAAACTTTGCACTTTTCTGCAAAAGGATCCAACAGCATTTCCCATCAAAAGTCTAACACCTTTGTGGTTCATACAGTGTAGGCTATGTCCACTGACCTCTGTGGAGACATCATCAAAGTGCCAGCGGCAATCTGTAAATGAATAATCTGTCTGTGTGCCAACCGAACTCTATCTACAGAAACAAGTGGAGTTCCTCAGCTCAGAGTTTGCTAACCTCTGGCCTAGAGACATGCTCTGACCAAGCACAATGTTTCAACACTCTCTGTACCTCATTCCTGATTTGTTTTCCTAACGAGACAGAATTCCTTCTCATCCAACACACTGTGTACTTCTCTGAACTATTATTGTGTCTTTCCATGTTGTCTAGTTATGGCTTCTGTCCACTTAGCTCACTGCTGAGGTCCCAGTATTTGACACTGACACATAGTAGGAGCTGAATGATAAGAGTGACTGACACACAATAGGAGCCTTATCAATGGCTCAAAAGTATACAGGCATAAATGGGTCAAGAAACTGAAGAAACTGGGGATCTTCTTGGGAGATGAAAGCAAAATTAGGGCAAGCCTATAAGAAAAACGATGACACAGGGACTATTACTGCAGATAAAAGCATAATCAGTTTTGCTATTCCTCGTGTGCTAAGGGAGAAAGGATATTTTCAAATCAGTTTTGTAGGTTGTGAGCATATAGGAGAACTAAAAATTTGAAAATTTCCAAAGTAACCAGTTAAATGCTAAATGAATGATTGGCTTGATTTAGTTTCTGTTAAGAGAACTATATAATAGTGGTGTGCTGTGTTGTGTTGTGTTGTGTGTGTGTGTGTGTGTGTGTGTGTGTGTGGCTGTATGTGTGTCTATGTGTGTGTGTGTGTGTGTGTGTGTGTGTGTGTGTGTGTGTGTGTGTTTACATGAGCAGTACCTCCTCTCTCCTGCCAGAAGTGCGCTTGGTTGTTCAGGTGGGAGTGTGCCAGGAACACAGAAATAAACTGGAACTATATCTAGCAATGAGGTTGAAAAGGATATTAAATAAATTGAAAGTTGTAGAATACAGTCAAAAGGATCATGTGATGATACATTTTTTTGTTTCTTTTTTTTTTTTTTTTCGGGGCTGGGGACCGAACCCAGGGCCTTGCGCTTCCTAGGCAAGCGCTCTACCACTGAGCTAAATCCCCCAACCCCGTGATGATACATTTTAATGGCCAACTCCATGCAACCTAGAATCAGATCGAACAATGAAGGACTGCCAAAATTGTTTTAGCCTATGGGCACATCTGTAGGTGATGTCCTAATTACGTTAATTGATGTAAGAACACCCGGCCCACTGTGGACAACATCAGTTCCTAGGTAGGGTGTTTTGCACTATATAAAAGTGGAGAAATTGAGCCGAACACAAGCAAGAAGCATATTCATTCTTATCTTAGCTCTTGACTGTAGATGGAACTCGAGCAGTTGTCTCGAGCGCTTGCGGCTGTGACTTCCTTTGAGTAATGAACTAGAGCCTGGAATTGTGAACAAGAACAAAACCTCTCTCCTCAAAGTTGCTTTCTGTCAGGACGTTTTATCACAACCAAGGAAACAAAACTGGAATGACATCAATCTAAACCTTGCCATGCATAGATGGAGGAGGGGCTCATGAAGCTCCAACCCTAACTGATGGTTGCTGAGGGAAGGAGAGTAAGTTTTCTTCTGAGAGCTAGACCCTGATAAGTTGCCTGTGCGCGCGCGCGCGCGTGTGTGTGTGTGTGTGTGTGTGTGTGTGTGTGTGTGTGCGCGCGCGCGCGCGCTCACGCACGCATGCGCATGCATGCCCGTGTGCTCATTCGTGTGCTCATTAGTATGTTAATATCTGGGATCCCATACGAGAGGATGCAAAGTCAGGGTAGCTACAACCACCTCAAAGGGGATAGAATTCCAGATATATTTTGTTTAGTAGATAGTGATCAAGCACTGACCCAGCATTAACAAGCCCCCAGACAGCAAAGCCCATATCAGTGCATGAGCCAAGTGCCTGATGCAGAGATGTTACTGATTGCCTACGCTGACTATCTACAAGTAGCTCATTCCAGCAGCGATGGCCACAAGATAACATAGTTTACTGTACTTTAGGTCAATTGTGATTCTAGCAGGGGAAAAATTACCAAAGCAAAATTCTGTACTTGATAAGGATTATTGTTTAGAAACACTATGAGTTTCACACAATCAAACTTGATATGAAAATTACCCCACACATAATTAGTCTTTGACATTTCAAAAAGTACTTTAAGTTTCAGTAGCTCACAGCACCATTATACAAATATCGGTTGTCATTACACATAATTTACTGTTTGATGAAGAATTCTAGTTGGTAGAGGACTGGATGAACCCTTTTGAACTCTTTGCATGGAGTCAGTATGATGCCTCATTAAAAGACAATGCCCCTCAAATCTTTCTTATATATCCAACCATGTGAAGTACTAAATTATTTTATTGCAAGGGCTCTTTTGCAGGAATGGATAAGAAAATAACTCTGAAGAGTAACTAGTATAATTCTTACCAACAGTTAACAGATGGCCCCAGAAGAATTGAGTCTGTCTATAGTCTGTCTTTCCTCTAGGCAGGGCTGGCCCTAACCTGTAGGTAGTTGGTGACATCACACATTTTGAACCCCAATTGGCTTCATGGAGGTAGGCTATATGGAGACACATCAGCCAGATTCTGTGCCTATCTATCTATCTATCTATCTATCTATCTATCTATCTATCTATCTATCTATTATTAATCATTCCATTTGTTTATATCTCAAATGATACCCCGTTTCCCAGTTACCCCTCTACCAGCCTCCTATCCTACATCAGCCCTCGAAACAACACATTTAAACTAATGAATCTCAAGTTATGACCTTTTCAGGCTTCAGTCAGATAAATAGGTAAGATACTGGTGGGGTTTGTGGTAAACTACAGAGCTGGGTCCACTGCTGCTAAGGACTGAATTGAGCCTAACACCATTTATATATTGAAGCCCTGACTCTCAATGTGATCACATTTGGAGATAGGGTATTAGGAGGAAATTAAGGTTAAATGAGGTCATATGGGTAGGGACTTACTCCACTAGAACTGTGGCATTATAAGAAGTGGGAACAAGCTTGTTGCCTTGCCCTCCCCATCTTCTGCCTCCCTCCCTCTGTCTGACTTCCCTCAAGTGAAAACACTATGAGACATTAGCTAAGCCATCTAAAAGCCAGGATGAGACATCTCACTAGAGTTGTGCTAGCATCTTGATCTTGACCAGTCCCCAGACGTATGGTAAATATATTTGTTATTTAAGCCATCCAGCTTATGATATTTTTTTCTGATGGGTAACTTAAAAGCTGTATTCTTCGGTTTCCAAAATTAGAAAGAAGTTAGCCATCCATTCTTGATGTTTTCAGTTGTTTACATTAAAAAGTAGCCCTCTTGGTGTAACCTAACATACCAAGTCCAAAGGGCTAAGGTTCTCTAACTAGGTCACCCAAGAAACTCAGAGATGTGACCACTTCATCTTCAGGGCATCACAGCCTGGCAGAGGTCCCCCATCATAACTATAAGTAATTCAGTACAGAATGCCAAACATGAGAGAAATCACAGTAAGGGGATTTTCCAGTCCCAGTTCTTGAAGGGGAAAAGTTCCATTTCATCATACTTACGAGAATTGAGAAATGACAAGACAAGGCAGCCCCCAAATCCCTTAAAATGCACTCAGAAACATATGTCAATGTTCAAACCCACTTCCCACTTGGAGAATGAAAGCACAGCTAGGAATATAGCAAGGAGGAGTGGTGATTATTAATATACAGTATGGTATAGACTTGAAATAAAATGTTATGGGTGGGTCTTTAGTAAAGTGAAGGTCCAAGAAAGTCTCCTCATTCCAGGGATCTAGGCTAATGGTTGCCAACCTTCCTAATGTTGTGACCACTGAATACAGTTCCTCATGTTGTGCTGACCCCTAAACATAACATTATTTTGGTGCTACTTCATTCCTGCAATTTTGCTACTGTTAAAAATCCTGATGCAAATAATCAGACATGCAAGATATCTCATAAGTTGATAAGTGTCCCACATGAAATGATCCCATTTGACCCCCAAAGAGGTTGCACCTCACAGGCTGAGAACCAGTGAGCTTAGCAGAGTGAACGGGAGAGAAAGCCAAAGAGGAAACCTAAAGAGAGTATGAAAACAGAAGGCAGCTAGGATATGGCCAAATTCAGAGGCAAAAGTCAGAGATACAGCACCTTGAGGAGAGTATAAAAGGTCCAGAACCTACTTTGCCGCAGACCCAGGAAAGCAAACCTGTGGACATGATTCCCAAGCAGCCAGGTGATGTGGAAGAACTTTTCTCCTTCACTGGCTTTATTTTCAACCATCTGAAAGTATAGTGTCATACTACTGAAGGAAATGCCGGTGGACCTGGTTTTCTTGAAATGGGAGTACATTAAAAATGAGTAAAAGCCAAGACTGAACCCCCAGTGAATTTTATTGTTGGGGGGAGGGTGGTAATGGGGGGAGGATGGGGAGGGGAACATCCATAGAAAAGGGGATGGGGAGGGGTTAGGGGGATGTTGGCCCGGAAACCAGGAAAGGGAATAACAATTGAAATGTAAATAAGAACTACCCAAGTTAATAAAGATGAAAAAAAAAGAAATATAAAAAATGAATAAAAGCACTTCCTGACTCAATGACACTGCAAAAACCTGCCTTAGTATTTGGTCCCTTCATCTGATAACTTGAAGGGCCTAACTGGAGAGCAAATGCTTTATTTAGGGTGTGATCCCAAGAGACACAGATGGAGAATGGGGAAGTGGAAAGGTAGCAGGGAGGCCATAGAAACAGGGTATTTTCAAAGTCAGTGACCACTGTAGACCTTGGAGTGCAGTCTGGAGAATTCTGGAAGTTAGGCCACCTGAAGGCAAAGGACCTGGGTTATCCTTACCTAGAGTAGGGGGTGGTTTCATGCCTCCCTGACCCACTCCTTTCTTTATGTTAGTATGTGGGAGGGGCAAGTGTCAGACAGACAGACAGACAGACAGACAGACAGACAGACACACACACACACACACACACACACACACACACACACACACACATTGGGACCATCATGCTTGAGGTTGAACCCTCGGACACTATAGAAAATGTAAAGGCCAAGATCCAGGATGAGGAAGGAATTCCTCCTGATCAGCAGAGGTTGGTCTTTGCTGGTAAGCAGCTAGAAGATGGCCGTACTTTGTCTGACTACAACATTCAAAAGGAGTCCATGCTCCATCTCGTGCTGAGACTTCGTAGTGGTGCTAAGAAAAGGAAGAAGTCTTACACCACCCCAAAGAAAAACAAGCATAAGAGGAAGAAGGTCAAGTTGGCTGTGCTGAAATACTATAAGGTGGATGAAAATGGCAAAATCAGCCGACTTCGTCGGGAATGTCCTTCTGATGAACGTGGTGCTGGAGTTGTCACGGGTAGGCACTTTGACAGGCATTACTGTGGCAAGCGTTGTCTGACTTACTGCTTCAACAAGCCAGAAGACAAGTAGTTGTGTATGAGTTAATAAAAAGAAGGAACTGAAAAAAAAAGGAGCTGACAGTCAAAACCAAGCATCACAGAAATATATAAAGGTGATTTTGAGACGTTAACTATGCCTTCTTTTGTCATGATTATACCTGGGCCAGTAGGTTGACACTTTTTCAAATCTCTTTTCCTCACTAGATGGAACTGAGCAAAAAGAATGATTTGCTTTTAGCCTGAGACATGGTTCCTCTGAGTACTTACCATACAGTAGAAACAATTAACAAACATGATCATCTATAATGGTTCTTTTTGAATTCTAATGTGCATGATTTTCACCTTGGAGTCTTATTGAAATGGCAATGACAATTCAGAAGCTCTCTCGAGGCTGGGCCCCAAGATCTCTGGGTTTTAGTTCTTTGGTGATCTAGTTCTGCTGCTGACAGGAGAGCATGATTTGAGAAGTGAAGCCTTGGGTCCCAGGCGGAAGTTGCACAGGACACTTATTTGCCCTTCACCCAGAGTACTCAGAGGAACCATGTCTCAGACTAAAAACAAATCAACATTGTGGAATAATGTCTAGTGAGAGAAGTAAGAGCTTCTGTCTACTACCATGCACACAAAATGTAAGAAGAGGCAAAACTAATAAGTGGAATCTATAGTGTTTAAGATAGGATGCTGGTACTTACTAAAGGAGCATTAAGGGGGCTTCTGAGAAGTGCTCATGTTCTGATTCTGAATCTGGAGGCCAGCAACAAGGTTGTGGTCAGTTTGTGAACATTTTTCCAACCATACAATGGTATATGATTTGTACTTCAATAAAGCTTAATTAAAATATATGCATATGATCCTACTGAATCAAAGGTAATAGGCTCTATAACTACCCTGAACATGTAATATATTCTGTCAAAAAGTTAAACATCTAGACAACAAAACACCAGCTGAGCTCAGTTGGACTGATTTTCCTGGAAATTTTATTGTCATACAAAGTCATGTGTAGGAGTTAAAAAATGAAAATCTCAGCTGGGGGCTATGGGTTTAATTCAGAGATTGAGTTAAACACTAATCTCGGGTTTCAATCCCTAGAGCCAGAAAATAAAAGCAAGACACATTGTTACTCTTTCAATTTTGTTTAAAAGAAAAAAACACTTTGGTATACAAATTCCCCATTTCATCTTTGGTGCCCACTCCCTAGATTCTAATATACACACACACATGCACATAAACACGCACACGCACAGAGCATACCACTTGTGTTATGCAGAGCTCATGCTGCAATGAACAATACTATAAAAACAGTGAAGAACATTAGTTCCTTTGTTATCCCCTTCTTCCTATATCAACATCTAGATACAGGCCTGCATAACGGAACATTTGAGAGCCAGATAGCACAGCCGGTAGGGGCTCTTGCCACTGAGTTAAGCCTCATGACCTCATTTCAATCCCAGAGCCTGCATAATGAAGGAAGAGCACTGACTCCTAAAGGGTGTACTTTAAGGACCTACTTTAGTGTGTGTGCTCCCATAAACAAATACATGCATACATACATGCATATATACATGCATACACACATTTAATAAAAATGAAAATTTACATGTTTAAACCTCAAAGTCAACATGTGAATTTGTTAAACTCCGAGAGCCAGTTTTATAATTAAAAGGACCAAAAGAATAAATGAATAAACTAATGAATTAAAGAATGAATAAATAAATAAGATATAGTAGTAGTTATCTCTGATCTCTAGGGAAATAAATCCCTTTTGTCTGGGAACCTTAATTATAATCTCCAAACATAAATCTACTAGATTCCTATATTCACTAGAATCATCTACACTAATCCCAAACACATAGGTGTTTAATGAAAAAGAGAGAACATTTAAGATGGGTAGGGTAGTGCACATTTGTAATCCTAGTACTCATTCAGGAGGCTGAGGCAAGGTGGGGGAAGGGAGGGAGAGGAAAAGAAAGAATTTACTTTGTGGTGTTCGTGTGCTGAAAATCACATTAGGGAGCTTAAATGTACAAATGTCTCAAAAACTATTATATTCCAAATACTATTGTGGACATTAAGGATAAAGGACAAAAAATGAACAAATGCAAAGAAATAAATGGGCAGTAAAGTGCAGTACTGAGGGTTAAGGTAAGGTAAGAACAAGGGTATCTTAGTGGACATTTTAGGTTAGTTAATCAAAGACGCGCTATTAAGCACATATTTGAATGGTGAACTAGCCAGAGATAAGTGAAGAGGCTATATAAAGAAAGCATTCCAAGAAGAACAGTTAATACAAAAGGCTCAATAGCCCAAACACAAAGTGAAGAAATTCTGGAAATGAAAAATCTAGGAATTTGATCAGGAACTACAGAGGCAAACATCACCAACAAAATATATAAGAGACAGAAGAGGGAATCTCAGGTGATAGAAGAAATGGATGCTTCAGTCAAAGAAATGTTATATCTAAAAAAAAAAAACTGACAGAAAACATTCAGAAAAATCTGGAACACTATGAAATGGCCAAACCTTATCATAATAGGAATAGAAGAATCTCAGGTCAAAAACCCAAAAATATTTTCAACAAAATCATAGAAGAAAGTTTACTAACCTAAAGAAGGAGATGCCTATAAAAGTAAAAGAAACATACAGAATATTAAATAGATTGTACCAGAAAAAATCCTCACCACATAATAATCAAACATACAAAATAAAGACTATTAAAAACTGCAAGGGAAAAAGAACAAGTAACATAAAAAGGCAGACCTATTAGAATTACAACTGAATTTTCAACAGAGACTCTAAAAGCCAGAAGGGCCTGGACAGATGTGCTTCAAACTCTTTTTTTTTTTTTATTAACTTGAGTATTTCTTATATACATTTCGAGTGTTATTCCCTTTCCCGGCTTCAGACTCTTTTTTTTTTTATTATTTTTTTATTTAGTATTTCTTATATACATTTCGAGTGTTATTCCCTTTCCCGGTTTCCGGGCAAACATCCCCCTCCCCCCTCCCCTTCCTTATGGGTGTTCCCCTCCCAACCCTCCCCCCATTGCCGCCCTCCCCCCATAGACTAGTTCACTGGGGGTTCAGTCTTAGCAGGACCCAGGGCTTCCCCTTCCACTGGTGCTCTTACTAGGATATTCATTGCTACCTATGGGGTCAGAGTCCAGGGTCAGTCCATGTATAGTCTTTAGGTAGTGGCTTAGACCCTGGAAGCTCTGGTTGCTTGGCATTGTTGTACTTTTGGGGTCTCGAGCCCCTTCAAGCTCTTCCAGTTCTTTCTCTGATTCCTTCAATAGGGGACCTATTCTCAGTTCAGTGGTTTGCTGCTGGCATTCGCCTCTATATTTGCTGTATTCTGGCTGTGTCTCTCAGGAGCGATCTACATCCGGCTCCTGTCGGTCTGCACTTCTTTGCTTCATCCATCTTGTCTAATTGGGTGGCTATATATGTATGGGCCACATGTGGGGCAGGCTCTGAATGGGTGTTCCTTCAGTCTCTGTTTTAATCTTTGCCTCTCCCTTCCCTGCCAAGGGTATTCTTTTTCCTCATTTAAAGAAGGAGTGAAGCATTCACATTTTGATCATCCGTCTTGAGTTTGGTTTGTTCTAGGGATCTAGGGTAATTCAAGCATTTGGGCTAATAGCCACTTATCAATGAGTGCATACCATGTATGTCTTTCTGTGATTGGATTAGCTCACTCAGGATGATATTTTCCAGTTCCAACCATTTGCCTACGAATTTCATAAACTCGTTGTTTTTGATAGCTGAGTAATATTCCATTGTGTAGATGTACCACATTTTCTGTATCCATTCCTCTGTTGAAGGGCATCTGGGTTCTTTCCAGCTTCTGGCTATTATAAATAAGGCTGCGATGAACATAGTGGAGCACGTGTCTCTTTTATATGTTGAGGCATCTTTTGGGTATATGCCCAAGAGAAGTATAGCTGGATCCTCAGGCAGTTCAATGTCCAATTTTCTGAGGAACCTCCAGACTGATTTCCAGAATGGTTTTACCAGTCTGCAATCCCACCAACAATGGAGGAGTGTTCCTCTTTCTCCACATCCTCGCCAGCATCTGCTGTCACCTGAGTTTTTGATCTTAGCCAATCGCACTGGTGTGAGGTGAAATCTCAGGGTTGTTTTGATTTGCATTTCCCTTATGACTAAAGATGTTGAACATTTCTTTAGGTGTTTCTCAGCCATTCGGCATTCCTCAGCTGTGAATTCTTTGTTTAGCTCTGAACCCCATTTTTAATAGGGTTATTTGTTTCCCTGCGGTCTAACTTCTTGAGTTCTTTGTATATTTTGGATATAAGGCCTCTATCTGTTGTAGGATTGGTAAAGATCTTTTCCCAATCTGTTGGTTGCCGTTTTGTCCTAACCACAGTGTCCTTTGCCTTACAGAAGCTTTGCAGTTTTATGAGATCCCATTTGTCGATTCTTGATCTTAGAGCATAAGCCATTGGTGTTTTGTTCAGGAAATTTTTTCCAGTGCCCATGTGTTCCAGATGCTTCCCTAGTTTTTCTTCTATTAGTTTGAGTGTGTCTGGTTTGATGTGGAGGTCCTTGATCCACTTGGACTTAAGCTTTGTACAGGGTGATAAGGATGGATCGATCTGCATTCTTCTACATGTTGACCTCCAGTTGAACCAGCACCATTTGCTAAAAATGCTATCTTTTTTCCATTGGATGGTTTTGGCTCCTTTGTCAAACATCAAGTGACCATAGGTGTGTGGGTTCATTTCTGGGTCTTCAATTCTATTCCATTGGTTTATCTGTCTGTCTCTGTACCAATACCATGCAGTTTTTATCACTATTGCTCTGTAATACTGCTTGAGTTCAGGGATAGTGATTCCCCCTGAAGTCCTTTTATTGTTGAGGATAGCTTTAGCTATCCTGGGTTTTTTGTTATTCCAGATGAATTTGCAAATTGTTCTGTCTAACTCTTTGAAGAATTGGATTGGTATTTTGATGGGGATTGCATTGAATCTGTAGATTGCTTTTGGTAAAATGGCCATTTTTACTATATTAATCCTGCCAATCCATGAGCATGGGAGATCTTTCCATCTTCTGAGGTCTTCTTCAATTTCTTTCCTCAGTGTCTTGAAGTTCTTATTGTACAGATCTTTTACTTGCTTGGTTAAAGTCACACTGAGGTACTTTATATTATTTGGGTCTATTATGAAGGGTGTCGTTTCCCTAATTTCTTTCTCGGCTTGTTTCTCTTTTGTGTAGAGGAAGGCAACTGATTTATTTGAGTTAATTTTATACCCAGCCACTTTGCTGAAGTTGTTTATCAGCTTTAGTAGTTCTCTGGTGGAACTTTTGGGATCACTTAAATATACTATCATGTCATCTGCAAATAGTGATATTTTGACCTCTTCTTTTCCGATCTGTATCCCTTTGATCTCCTTTTGTTGTCTGATTTCTCTGGCTAGAACTTCAAGAACTATATTGAATAAGTAGGGAGAGAGTGGGCAGCCTTGTCTAGTCCCTGATTTTAGTGGGATTGCTTCAAGTTTCTCTCCATTTAGTTTAATGTTAGCAACTGGTTTGCTGTATATGGCTTTTACTATGTTTAGGTATGGGCCTTGAATTCCTATTCTTTCCAGGACTTTTATCATGAAGGGGTGTTGAATTTTGTCAAATGCTTTCTCAGCATCTAATGAAATGATCATGTGGTTCTGTTCTTTCAGTTTGTTTATATAATGGATCACGTTGATGGTTTTCCGTATATTAAACCATCCCTGCATGCCTGGGATGAAGCCTACTTGATCATGGTGGATGATTGTTTTGATGTGCTCTTGAATTCGGTTTGCCAGAATTTTATTGAGTATTTTTGCGTCGATATTCATAAGGGAAATTGGTCTGAAGTTCTCTTTCTTTGTTGGGTCTTTGTGTGGTTTAGGTATAAGAGTAATTGTGGCTTCGTAGAAGGAATTCGGTAGGGCTCCATCTGTTTCAATTTTGTGGAATAGTTTGGATAATATTGGTAGGAGGTCTTCTATGAAGGTTTGATAGAATTCTGCACTAAACCCGTCTGGACCTGGGCTCTTTTTGGTTGGGAGACCTTTAATGACTGCTTCTATTTCCTTAGGAGTTATGGGGTTGTTTAACTGGTTTATCTGTTCCTGATTTAACTTCGATACCTGGTATCTGTCTAGGAAATTGTCCATTTCCTGAAGATTTTCAAATTTTGTTGAATATAGGTTTTTATAGTAAGATCTGATGATTTTTTGAATTTCCTCCGAATCTGTAGTTATGTCTCCCTTTTCATTTCTGATTTTGTTAATTTGGACACACTCTCTGTGTCCTCTCGTTAGTCTGGCTAAGGGTTTATCTATCTTGTTGATTTTCTCAAAGAACCAACTTTTGGTTCTGTTGATTCTTTCTATGGTCCTTTTTGTTTCTACTTGGTTGATTTCAGCTCTGAGTTTGATTATTTCCTGCCTTCTACTCCTCCTGGGTGTATTTGCTTCTTTTTGTTCTAGAGCTTTTAGGTGTGCTGTCAAGCTGCTGACATATGCTCTTTCCTGTTTCTTTCTGCAGGCACTCAGCGCTATGAGTTTTCCTCTTAGCACAGCTTTCATTGTGTCCCATAAGTTTGAGTATGTTGTATCTTCATTTTCATTAAATTCTAAAAAGTTTTTAATTTCTTTCTTTATTTCTTCCTTGACCAGGTTATCATTGAGTAGAGCATTGTTCAATTTCCACGTATATGTGGGCATTCTTCCCTTATTGTTATTGAAGACCAGTTTTAGGCCGTGGTGGTCCGATAGCACGCATGGGATTATTTCTATCTTTCTGTACCTGTTGAGGCCCGTTTTTTGACCAATTATATGGTCAATTTTGGAGAAAGTACCATGAGGAGCTGAGAAGAAGGTATATCCTTTTGCTTTAGGATAGAATGTTCTATAAATATCCGTTAAGTCCATTTGGCTCATGACTTCTCTTAGTCTGTCGACATCACTGTTTAATTTCTGTTTCCATGATCTGTCCATTGATGAGAGTGGGGTGTTGAAATCTCCCACTATTATTGTGTGAGGTGCAATGTGTGTTTTGAGCTTTAGTAAGGTTTCTTTTACGTATGTAGGTGCCCTTGTATTTGGGGCATAGATATTTAGGATTGAGAGTTCATCTTGGTGGATTTTTCCTTTGATGAATATGAAGTGTCCTTCCTTATCTTTTTTGATGACTTTTAGTTGAAAATTGATTTTATTTGATATTAGAATGGCTACTCCAGCTTGCTTCTTCTGACCATTTGCTTGGAAAGTTGTTTTCCATCCTTTCACTCTGAGGTAGTGTCTGTCTTTGTCTCTGAGGTGTGTTTCCTGTAGGCAGCAGAATGCAGGGTCCTCGTTGCGTATCCAGTTTGTTAATCTATGTCTTTTTATTGGGGAGTTGAGGCCATTGATATTGAGAGATATTAAGGAATAGTGATTATTGCTTCCCGTTATATTCATATTTGGATGTGAGGTTATGTTTGTGTGCTTTCATTCTCTTTGTTTTGTTGCCAAGACGATTAGTTTCTTGCTTCTTCTAGGGTATAGCTTGCCTCCTTATGTTGGGCTTTACCATTTATTATCCTTTGTAGTGCTGGATTTGTAGAAAGATATTGTGTAAATTTGGTTTTGTCATGGAATATCTTGGTTTCTCCATCAATGTTAATTGAGAGTTTTGCTGGATACAGTAATCTGGGCTGGCATTTGTGTTCTCTTAGGGTCTGTATAACATCAGTCCAGGATCTTCTGGCCTTCATAGTTTCTGGCGAGAAGTCTGGTGTGATTCTGATAGGTCTCCCTTTATATGTTACTTGACCTTTTTCCCTTACTGCTTTTAATATTCTTTCTTTATTTTGTGCGTTTGGTGTTTTGACAATTATGTGACGGGAGGTGTTTCTTTTCTGGTCCAATCTATTTGGAGTTCTGTAGGCTTCCTGTATGTCTATGGGTATCTCTTTTTTTAGGTTAGGGAAGTTTTCTTCTATGATTTTGTTGAAGATATTTACTGGTCCTTTGAGCTGGGAGTCTTCACTCTCTTCTATACCTATTATCCTTAGGTTTGATCTTCTCATTGAGTCCTGGATTTCCTGTATGTTTTGGACCAGTAGCTTTTTCCGCTTTACATTATCTTTGACAGTTGAGTCAATGATTTCTATGGAATCTTCTGCTCCTGAGATTCTCTCTTCCATCTCTTGTATTCTGTTGGTGAAGCTTGTATCTACAGCTCCTTGTCTCTTCTTTTGGTTTTCTATATCCAGGGTTGTTTCCATGTGTTCTTTCTTGATTGCTTCTATTTCCATTTTTAATTCCTTCAACTGTTTGATTGTGTTTTCCTGGAATTCTTTCAGGGATTTTTGCGATTCCTCTCTGTAGGCTTCTACTTGTTTATTAATGTTTTCCTGTGTTTCCCTAAGTGTGTTCATGTCTTTCTTGAAGTCCTCCAGCATCATGATCAAATATGATTTTGAAAGTAGATCTTGCTTTTCTGGTGTGTTTGGATATTCCATGTTTGTTTTGGTGGGAGAATTGGGCTCCGATGATGGCATGTAGTCTTGGTTTCTGTTGCTTGGGTTCCTGCGCTTGCCTCTCGCCATCAGATTATCTCTAGTGTTACTTTGTTCTGCTATTTCTGACAGTGGCTAGACTGTCCTATAAGCCTGTGTGTCAGGAGTGCTGTAGACCTGTTTTCCTCTCTTTCAGTCAGTTATGGGGACAGAGTGTTCTGCTTTCGGGCGTGTAGTTTTTCCTCTCTACAGGTCTTCAGCTGTTCCTGTGGGCCTGTGTCTTGAGTTCACCAGGCAGCTTTCTTGCAGCAGAAAATTTGGTCTTACCTGTGGTCCCGAGGCTCAGGTTCGCTCGTGGGGTGCTGCCCAGGGGCTCTCTGCAGCGGCAGCAACCAGGAAGACCTGTGCCGCCCCTTCCGGGAGCTTCAGTGCACCAGGGTTTCAGATGGTCTTTGGCTTTTTCCTCTGGCGTCCGAGATGTGTGTGCAGGGAGCAGTCTCTTCTGGTTTCCCAGGCTTGTCTGCCTCTCTGAAGGTTTAGCTCTCCCTCCCACGGGATTTGGGTGCAGAGAACTCTTTATCCGGTCTGTTTCCTTCAGGGTCCGGCAGTGTCTCTGGCAGGGGTCCTGCCGCTCCTGGGCCCTCCCCCACGGGAGCCCAGAGGCCTTATACAGTTTCCTCTTGGGCCAGGGATGTGGGCAGGGGTGAGCAGTGTTGGTGGTCTCTTCCGCTCTGCAGCCTCAGGAGTGCCCACCTGACCAGGCGGTTGGGTCTCTCTCTCACCGGGTCTGGGAGCAGAGAGCTGCTGCGGGCCGGGATCCGCGGGTCGGCTTCAGACTCTTAAGAGATCCATAGATGCCAGCCTAGACTACTATATCCAGCAAAACTTTCAATCACCATAGATGGAGAAACCAAGATATTCTTGATGAAATCAAATTTAAATAATATCTACAGCTATAATCCTACAGAAAGTGTTAGAAGGAAAATTCAAACCTAAGGAAGTTTACTGCACCCATAAATACACATGAAATAAATAATTTCACATCAGCAAAACCAAAAGAAGGGAAACACACATACCATCACCACCACCACCACCACCACCACCACCACCACCACCACTAACACCACCACCACCAACAAAAATAACAGGAATGAACAATCATTAGCCATTGATATCTCTCTCAATATCTATGGTCTCAATTCCCTAATAAAAAGATACAGACTAGCAGAATGGATTAAAAAACAGGATTCCTTTATCTATTGCATCCAAGAAACATACCTCAACATCAAGAATAGATATTACCTCTGGGTAAAGGATTGGAAAAAGATATGCCATACAAATGGAGCTAAGAAGCAAGCTGTTGTAACTATTTTATTATCTAACAAAATACACTTCAAACCAAAAATAATCAAAAGAGATGGGAATGGACATTGCATAGTCATCAAGGGAAAAATCCACCAAAATGAACTTTAAATTCAGAACACCTATGCTTCAAACACAGGGCCACCCAAGATTATAAAAGAAACACTACTATAGCTTAAACCATACATTGACTCTCACACACTGATAGTAAGAAACGTCAACATACCAATCTCAGCAATGGACAGGTCATGTAGACAAAAACTCAATGGAGAAATACTTCAGCTAACAGACATTAGAAACCAAATGAACCTAACAGATATTTACAGAACATTTCACTCAAGTGAAAAAGAACATACATCTTCTAAGCACCCCATGGAACTTCCTTCAAAATTGACCACATACTCAGACACAAAGCAAGTCTCAACAGATACGAGAGAATCGGAATAGTTCCCCGTATCCTATCTATCCTATCAGACCGCCATGAGTTAAAGCTGGATACGAACAACAGACCACCAGAAAGTTTACAAACACATGGAAACTGAACAACTCTCTATTGAATAAAATTGTGTCGAGAAAGAATTAAAGAAAAAGTTTAAAGTCTTTCAAAAATGAATACACATCATACCCAGACTTGTGGGATACAAAGAAAGCAAAGAGGAAAGCTCACAGAACTAAGTGCTCTCATAAAGAAATTGGAGAGGTTTCATATTAGCAACTTAATGGTGCACCTAAATACTCTAGAACAAAAAGAAGCAAAAGACACCCAAGAAGAATAGATGGCAGTAAATAAATTAGAGGCTGAAATCAACAAAATATAAAAAAAGCAGATCAATACAAAGAATCAATTAAAGAAAGAATTAATTCTTTGAGAAAATCAACAAGATAGACAAACCCTTATCCAAGCTAACTAAAAGAGAAAGAGAGAACATCCAAAATTAGAAAACTCAGAAATAAAAGAGGGACATAAAAGATATGAGGAAACCCAGAAAAATCATAAAGACATTTTTTAAACCCTGTCCTCCAACAAATTAGAAAAACTTTAAAGAAATGGAATTTTTTGATAGATACCACTTACCAAGGTTAAATCAAGATCAGGTAAATAATACAAATAGACCTATAACTCCAAAGGAAATAGAGGCAATCATTAAAAGTTTCCCAAACAAAAAATAAAAAATAAAGCAAGCCAGCCAGAAAGCCCAGGGCAATAGCACAGAATTACACCAGACTTTCAAAGAAGAGCTAATGCCAATACCACAATATCAAATTATTCCATCAAATAAAAACAGAAGGAACATTGCCAAATTCATTTTATGAGGCCACATAAACAAACTGAAAAAAACCCACACGGTCAGCTCATTAGATGCTGAAAAGCTTTTGACAAAATCTAACACACATCCATGATAAAAGTCTTGGGAGGGAAGAGGGAAGAGGGATACATACCTAAGCATAATAAAGCAATTAACAGCAAGAATATAGCTAAAATCAAATGAAACAGAAAGAAACTCAAAGCAATTCCATTAAAATTAGGAACAGGACAAGGCTGTCCACTCTCTCTATATTTAAAAGTACTTGATGTTCTAGCTAGAGCAATAAGACAACTAAAAGTGATCAAGGGGATACAAATCAGAAAGGAAGAAATCAGAGGACTGATATTTGCAGATGATATAATAGTATACAGAAGTGACCCTTAAAAATACAGCAAGAAACTCCTATGGATGATAAATACCTTCAGTGAAGTGGCCAGATACAAAATTAACTAAACAAAAATCAGAACCCTCCTTTATACAAATTACAGATTGAGAAAGAAATCAGGGAAGCAACATCTTTCACAATAGTCACAAATAGTATAAAATACCTTGGATATATTGGGGTAACTCTAATCAAGCAAGTGAAAGACTTGTATGATAAAAGTTCAAGTCTTTGAAGAAAGAAATTAAAGAAGATATCAGAAAATGGAAAGTCTCCCATGCTCGTGGATTGACATGATTAACATAGTAAAAATGTCATCTTACCAAAAGCAATCTACATATTGAATGTAATACCCACCAAAATTCCAACATAATTCCTTACAAATCTTGAAAAAATAATTCTCAACATCATAGGGGAAACAAACAAACAAAAAACTGATAGCTAAAACAATAATATATAATAAAAGAGCACCCAGAAGGATTGCCACCCCCAATTTCAAGCTATACCATACAGCTACGGAAATAAAAACCACATGGTATTGGCATAAAAAGAGATAGGTAGATCCATGAAATCAAACAAAGAAGCAGAATGCAAATCTGCACACCTATGGTCACCCGTTTTTGTATTTTTATAAAGAAGACAGAAATACACAATGGAAAACAGACAGCATCTTCAACAAATGGTGCTGGTCAAACTGATATCTGCATGTAGAAGAATACAAATATATCCATATCTATCACCTTGGACAAAATACAAGTCCAAGTGGGTCAAAACTATCCACCTAAAACCAGATACATGAAAGAGCTACATAGAATATACCAGATACATAGAAGAGAAAGTGGAGAATGATTGTCTTTTTGAATAGAACAACACTAGTACAGGCACTAAGACCAACAGTCAATAAATGGGACCTCATGAATCCGAAAAGCAAAGAACAAGCAGATACATGATGCCAAAGTTAAATCAGCATCAGATAAAACATCTAAACAGTCCCATAATCCCTAAAGAAATAGGAGCTATAATTAATAGTCTCCCAACCAAAAAAAAAAAATCTCAGGACCAGATGGGTTTAGTGCAGAATTCTATCGACTTTCAAAGAAGGCCTACTACCAATACTGTTCAAATTATTCCACAAAATTGAAACAGATGGAGCACTACCCAATTCATTCTATGAAGCCACAATTACTCTTATACCTAAACCACACAAAGTCCCAACAAAGCAAGAGAACTTCAGACCAATTTCCATTATGAATATTGATGGAAAAATACTCAATAAAATTCTCCCAAACAGAATCCAAGAACACATCAAAATGATCATCCATCATGACCAAAAGTAGGCTTCATCCCAGGGATGCAGGGATGGTTCACTACTATATAAACAAAGACAAAGGAAAAAAAAACCACATGAACATATCGTTACATGCCAAGAAAGCATTTGACAAAATTCAAAACATTTTCATGGTAAAAGTCTTGGAAAGGTCAGGAATTCAAGGCCCATACATAAACATAGCAAAAGCAATATACAGCAAACCAGTAGCCAACATCAAGCTAAATGGAGAGAAACTTGAAGCAATCCCACTAAAATCAGGGACTAGCCAAGGCTTCCCACTCTCTCCCTGCTTATATAGTACTCAATATAGTACTCAAAGTCCTAGCCAAAGCAATCAGACAACAAAAGGAGGTCAAAGGGATACAAATTGGAAGGGAAGAAATCAAAATATCACTATTTGCAGATGATATGATAGTGTACTTAAGAGACCCCCAAAAGTTCCACCAGAGAAACACTAAACCTGATATACAACTTCAACAAAGTGGACGAATATAAAATTAACTCAAACAAATAAGTAGCCTCCTCTACTCAAAGGGTAAACAGGCTGAGAAAGGAGTTTCCATCCCATCAGAATTCCAACTCAATTGTTCAGAGACTTAGAAAGAGCAATTTGCAAATTTATTTGGAATAACAAAAACCCACAATAGCAAAAACTATTCTCAACAATAAAAGAACTTCTGGGGGAATCACCATTCCTGACCTCAAGCTGTATTACAGAGCAATCGTGATTAAAATGTGTATGGTATTGGTACAGAGATAGTTAGGTAGATCAATGGAATAGAATTGAAGACCAACAAATGAACCCAAGCACCTATGGTCACTTGAACTTTGACAGAGGAGCTAAAACCGTTCAGTGGAAAAAAGACAACATTTTCAACAAACGGTGCTGGTTCAACTGGAGGTCAGCATGTAGAAGAATGCAGATCGATCCACTCTTATCTCCTAGTATAAAGCTCAAGTCCAAGTGGATCAAGGACCTCCACATAAAACCAGATATACTGAAACTAATAAAAGAGAAAGTGGGGAAGAGCCTTGAACACATGGGCACTGGAGAAAATTTCCTGAACAACACCAATGGCTTATGCTCTCAGATCAATAATAGACAAATGGGACCTCATAAAGTTGAAAGGCAAAGGACACTGTCAATAGGACAAAGTGGCAACCAACAGATTGGGAAAAGATCTTTACCAGTCCTACATCTGATAGAGGGCTAATATCCAGTACATACAAAGAATTCTAGAAGTTATTCCAGAGAATAAAATAATTCTATTAAAAATGGGGTACAGGGGGGCTGGGGATTTAGCTCAGTGGTAGAGCGCTTACCTAGGAAGCGCAAGGCCCTGGGTTCGATCCCCAGCTCCGAAAAAAAGAACCAAAAAAAAAAATGGGGTACAGAGCTAAACAAAGAATTCTCAGTTGAGGAATACTGAATGGCTGAGAAGCACCTAAAGAAATGTTCAGCATCTTTAGTCATCAGGGAAATGCAAATCAAAACAACCCTGAGATTCCACCTCACTCCAGTCATAATGACCAAGATCAAAAACTCAGTTGACAGCAGATGCTGGCGAGGATGTGGAGAAAGAGGAACACTCCTCCATTGTTGGTGGGATTGCAAACTGGTACAACCATTCTGGTAATAAGTCTGGAGGTTCCTCAGAAAATTGGACATTGAACTGCCTGAGGACCCAGCTATATTACTCTTGGGCATATACCCAAAAGATGTTCCAACATACAACAAAGACATATGCTCCACTATGTTCATAGCAGCCTTATTTATAATAGCCAGAAGCTAGAAAGAACCCAGATGCCCTTCAACAGAGGAATGGATACAGAAAATGTGGTACATCTACACAATGGATTACTACTCAGCTATCAAAAACAATGGCTTCGTGAAATTCATAGGCAAATGGATGGAACTAGAAAACATCATCCTGAGTGAGGTAACTCAGTTACAAAAGAACACACATGGTATGTACTCACTGATAAGTGGATATTAGCCCAAAAGCTCAGATTACCCAAGATAAAATCCACAGACCACATGAAGCTCAAGAAGGACGACCAAAGTGCAGCTGCTTCAGTCCTTCTTAGAAGAGGGAACAAAATACTTACAGACGGTAGAGGGTGAGAGGGACTTGGGAGGAAGGGAGGAGAGGGAAGGGGTAAGAGGGCAGGCAGGATCAGGTATGGGAGGAGACAGGGATGATATTCAGAGGGTCAGGAACTTGAACAGAGGTGTGTAGTAATGGTGGATAGGGAACTGGGGATAGCTACCAGCAAGTCCCATATACCAGGAAAGCAAGAGGCTCCCAGGAGCCAGTGGAGATGAGATTAGCTGAAACGCCCAACAAAGGGGAGGAAGAACCTGTAGAGACCATATCCAGAGGTTAAGCAAGGCCCCTGTTGGGGGATGGGATCACCCACTCATCTCCAAATTTTTAACCCAGAATTGCTCCCATTTAATGTAAATATAGAAACAAAGTGTAGAGCAGAGACTGAAGGAAAGGCCATCCAGAGACTGCCCCATCTGGGAATCCAGCCCGTATACAGCCACCAAACCCAGACACTATTACAGATGCCAACAAGGGCTTGCTGACAAGAGCCTGTTATAGCAGTCTCCTGAGAGGCTCTGCCAGAGCCTGACCAATACAGTTGTGGATGCTTGCAGCTAACCATCGGACTGAGCATGGGGACTCTAATGGAGGAGTTAGAAAAAGGACTGAAGGAGTTGAAGGGGTTTGCAACCTCATAGAAAGAACAACACTATCAACCCACCAGACCCCCAGAAGTCCCAGGGACTAAACCACCAACCACATTGATTACACATAGAGGGACCCATGGCTCCAGCCGCATATGTAGCAGAGGATGGCATTGTTCAGCATCAATAGGAGGAAAAGCCCTTGATCCTGTGAAGGCTCCATGCTCCAGTGTAGGGGAATGCCAAGGCGAGGAGGCAGAAGTGGGTGGGTGGCTGGGGGAGCATCCTCATAGAAGCAGGGGGAGGGGGGATGGGATAGGGAGTTTCCAGAGGGAAAACCGGGTTAGGATGATGAAAAAATGAAATGTAAATAAATAAAATATCCAATAAAAAGTAGGACAAAGCAGCAGCATACATAATGGGAAAAGATTTTCATTAACTCCACATCTGACAGAGGGCTAATATCCAAAATACATAAATAACTCAAAAAACTAGATATCAACAAAACCAAACAATCCAATTAAAACTGGGGTACAGACCTAAACAGAATTCTCAATTGAGGAATATCAAATGGCTTTGAAACATTTAAAGTCCTTGGGGAAATGCAAATCAAAACGACTTTGAGATTCCATCTATGTCTGTCAGAATGGCTAAGATCAATACTACAAGTGACGGTTCATGCTGACAGGGATATGGAGCGAGGGGAACAGTCCTCCGTTGTTGGTGGGAGTGCAAACTTGCACAACCACTTTAGAAATCAATTTGGCAGTTTCTCAGAAAACTGGGAAGAGCTCTACCTCAAGATCCAGCTATATCACCCTTGGGAATATACCCAAAGGACACGTGCTCAAACATGTTTACTGAGAATTTATTCGTATTAGCCAGGAACTGAGAACAGCTTAGATTTCCCTCAACAGAAAAATGAATAAATAAAATGTGCTTCATTTACATGATGGAGTATTGCTCAGCTGTTCAAAAATGCCATCATGAAATTTGCAGGCAAATGGATGGAACTAGAAAAAGGTCATCCCGAGTGAAGTATTCCAGACCCAAAAAGACAATAATATTATGTACCCACTTATAAGTGGACATTAGCTCTTAAGTAAATGATGATCATGCTACAGTCCACAGACCCTGAGGGGTCAGGTAAAAAGGAGGAAGATGGTGGTGGTACATGGACCATCTTGGGAAGGAGAAATAGTGTCGATTTGCAGATGGACTGGGGGGAAACAGTGTAAGGAGAGTTAACTAGAATTGAGGGGTGTTTGGGGGTGGTATAAAACCCTACTGCAGCGGTGGAAACTTCCTAGAATCTATGAAGGTGATCCTAATGAGAATTCCTAATAATGGAGGATCCAAAGTCTTGTAGCCAGGCAAAGCTTCTAGTGGAGGGACTAGGTTACATTCAACTGAGTTGTTGGCTAAGGATGAAAATCTCCACAACCCAAGCTGATGCTAAGACAAAGCGTTGCTCTCTGCAAGCTGACAGCAGGACCCCATTGCTGAGGACAACATCCATACTATTCATTTAACATGGAGAAGTAGAGCGGGTGCCTACATGGAGCCTTCACACCTATGTTGTAGTCTCTTTGGCATAAAAAGGTAGACAGCAGGATACCAAAAGAAAAACATCAACACCAACCCAGTCATAAAACCTTTGGCTTACAATCTGTTCTGCCTTAGGCAGTGGTGGCACAGCTTTTATGGGAGTAATCAACCAATGTCTTATTTGACTTAAGGTCTACTCCACAAGAAGGAACCTATACTCAACACTGTTTGGGTAACCAAGAACCGGAGATTAGCCAGCTCAGAAATATAGGGTAAAACCAAACAGTGCTGTTCTAAAAATAAAAGTATCAATAAAATGACTGCTAATGATATTCAGCTCTACTCAAAGATCAGTGCCTTATCCATTCATCATCAGAGAGGCTTCCTCTAGCAGCATATGGGAACAGATGCAGAGACCCACAGTCAGAATTATTCAATCAAATACCTCCTCTCAGAGCTCAGGGAATCTAACAGAAGAGGAGACAGAAAGATTGTAAGAGTTGGAAGGGATAGAGGACACCAGGAGAACATGGCCCTCTGCATCAACTAAGCAAGGCACATATGAGCTCACAGTCAGTAAGGCAGTAAGCACAGGGCCTATGTGGACTACACCAAGTCCTTTGCATATATATTATGTCTATTAGCTTAGTACTTTCATGGGAGTGTATGAACAGGTAGCTCTCTTGTTTCTGTACCTGCTCTTGGTGCTCTTTCTCCTTCTGTTGGTTTGACATGTCCAACTTGGATATGAAAAATTTTGCTTCATCTTATATTTTGTTTTGTCATGTTTGTTTGTTATCTCTTAGAAGAAGCCTGTTCTTTTCTAATCAGAGACAGAAAGGGAATAGATTCAGAGAGGAGGGAAGGTGAGAAGGAACTGAGAGGAGCAGAGGGAGGGGAAAATATTATCAGGATATATTGGATGACAAAAGAATTTATTTTCAACTAAAAAGTGAACAAAAGAGAAATGTTCTTCAGAGTCTAGCGTAGTAAGTTGGGGAGTTGATGACTATATCTGAGAATATAGAGTTCATCAGGGATTGAGGACAGATTCATAATCCGAACTGGATCAGATAACAGGAAAATGTAGAACAGTGGTATAAGCATCCTTTGAAGAACAGATCTGGTCATCCTCTGAGAATGACCAGATGGGGAAGAAATGTGGAACTATGGGAGAGAGTACATGTTAGAATATAAGAATAAGCTTATAGGAATAGTTCAGAAAAAGGCTTCATTAAAGAAAGAATCAAAGAGAGCAAAGAACTAAGTCTAAGGGCTGCGGATATAGCTCAGTAGTGGAACATTTGCCTAATACATATAAAGCACTAAGTTCATGCTCCAGTACTAGAAAAAAAAGTCCATCACAATTGGGCAAACAAACTAAGTATGTATGTTAATAAATTATAAAGCATTAAAAACATAGGAATTCATGAGTTTCTATCAATAATAAATAAATGAATATATAAATAAATAAATAGGGGAGACAGCATGGCTCTTGCCTAGACTAGCTAGAGTTAGGAAAATCATTATTTTCAACCATCACATTAAAGATTGATCAGGCAAAAATCATCACTAAAGCTAGAGGGAAGTATTAATGGCGAGCAGAGTATCTGGGTCTTCCCAAAGCTTTCCGATTTTAAAGGAAAAGACAATAGTTGTGGCTATCCAGTGAGGAAATGATACAACACCTTCATTGGCTACTCACAGTTATCATCAGCAACAAGCAGGAGATGGGCACCATGAGTCTCCAAGATGCCATGCTCTGAGGATACATCATCTTCTAAGTAATATTCTGGCTCCAAATTTATAACCTAAGCTGATCATAAGAAACACTAAACAAGCACAAACGAGGAGTATTTTAACTCTAAAAGATAGTGCTGGTGCGATAGCTCAATTAGAGAGCACTTGCCTAGCATGCACAAACCTCTGGGTTCAATACCCAGTACTATATAAACCAGGTGTCCTAGTGGCACACACTTGTAATCTCAACACCTAGGAAATGAAGGCGGAAAGATGAGAAGTTCAAGGTCTTCTTTATCAACATCATGAGTTCTAGAGCAGTCAGATATACATGGGACGCATAAACAAGCAAATAAATAATATGAGAATGATCTCTATATTCATCCTAAGTATCAATGTCCTTTACAACATATAAAAAGGTTGATTGTGATGGCACACACCTTTAACTACAACACTTGGGAGGCAGATTTCTGTGAGTTCCAGGCCATCCAAGTCTACCCTGTTTTTAGAAAAGTGGGAGGGGTAGAGAGTATAAGGAAGTTTGGGAGGGAGAAAGGGAAGGAGGGAGGGGGTGTGTGTAAGAATAGAAAGACTTTAAAACTAATCCAGACTTAAAAAGATTAAGAGACAAGAGAAGTAAATGCAATAGAAGTCCTAAACCAGATCCTGCACTAGAAGATAGAGATGTTAGGACCTTATCAATGGATTAGAAATAGTAGATTAGATAACAGTATGTTATCAGTGTTAAATTTACTGAACTGATAACAGGACTGTAGTAATGTATGTGAATATTTGTATAGTTAGGAAATTCACACTTAAAAGGAGTAAAGGGTCACAATGTCTGTAACTTATTTTCTAGTAGTTCAGAAACAAAAGTGTGTACAGGGCTAAGAGTGTGAAAGATAAGGGAAATGTGGTGGGATGTTAGCTTTTTAAAAACCCAGACAAAGGGTACATTGACATTCTTTTTCCTGTCTTCATTTTTTACAATTTGTTTATAAAGTTATTTATAAGTAAGAAATTGGGGGCAGGTGGGGAAATGCATTCTTGGGAAGACAGAGAGAACCAGAGGTCCAGAGCCCAGAAAAGACATTGATGTGACACAACAGGGACATCTCACCCACAGTTCCACAGTAATGGTGTGGAGTGTTGTATTTCTACAAATATGAGTGTGTCAGAAGTTTTGGATGGTGCCAATATGAAGAGCTTCCTGTCGAATGAGCTCAGGTCAAGCACGAAGCAAATAAAAGAAGGTGTAAAACAGCTCTTCTGGAGCACGAGGAGGCAAAACCAGGGCATAGCAGGATTGCTAGTCGATCTGAGACTCATGGAGTATTGCTAAGATCAGAATTGGCCCTAGACATTGGTATTTAGTTTTTAAACTCCTCACGTGATTCTAACAGACAAGTTTCGGAAGCTCTGTGCTAAGGCAGTTTCTCTACTCCGGTACTACTGACATATTGGCAGGCAACATTCTTTCTGGGGAGAGAGGTACCCTGTAAGTTGTAGCATGTTCCAGAGCACTTATAGCTTCTACCCATTAGATGCCAGTTAGGATAACAAAAATGTCTCCAGACATTGTCAGAAATCACTCCAAGTTGAGAATCTCTACATTATGAGAGCAAAGGGCCATGGTTAGAAATAAATAAAGGGCAGAGATTGCTCTCTCTCTCCACCATGGGTTCCAGGGACTGAACTCAGGTCACCAGGCTTGCACATTGATCACCTTTACTTGCTGAGAGCTATGGCCTCTGCTAGGAGCATTTAAAGTACAGAAGCTTAAGAATCAGAGCTCAGAACTACCACTTGGCTTCTGTACGACCATAGGCAAGGCAGTAGACTTCTCTGGACCTTAGTTTCCTCTTCTGTAAGATAATAAGATTCTTACCTCTGGTGGTTGAGAAGATTAAATGAGCTCATACAAATGAAGCAGAAAGAGTGCACCCACTAGGCAAATAGCAGCTATCAGCTATCATTGTTACTCTCAGAGAGTCACAATTGCAGTGGCTACCAGAGCGCGTCTGCTAATTAATGAGCTGTTTTCCCTAGAGCACTGCTTCTCGTTCTTCCTAACGCTGAGACCCTTTAACACAGTTCCTCATGTGGTGGGGACCCCCAACCATAAAACTATTTTCGTTGCTACTTCATAACTCTAAGTTTTCGACTGATATGAATCATCATGTAAATATCTGATATGCAGGATATCTGATATGTGATCCTTGTGGGAGTTGTGACCCTCAAACTGAGAACCAATGCTCTAGAGTATCTTCAATACTTAGCCTTAAAAGAATCCACATTAACATCACTCAGAAAGGTACAGCATATTGAGTTTCTCTTATGATCTTTATCTGCTTTCTTACTGATCCTAGGCATGATTCTGAAGCCTGTACACTCATTCAACATTAAACACATATTTAAGAGTATCTCCTATAAATCAGAGAAAGAACTGGAAGAGCTTGAAGGGGCTCGAGACCCCATATGAACAACAATGCCAAGCAACCAGAGCTTCCAGGGACTAAGCCACTACCTAAAGACTATACATGGACTGACCGTGGACTCTGACCTCATAGATAGCAATGAATATCCTAGTAAGAGCACCAGTGGAAGGGGAAGCCCTTGTCCTGCTAAGACTGAACCCCCAGTGAACGTGATTGTTGGGGGGAGGGCGGCAATGGGGGGAGGGTTGGGAGGGGAACACCCATAGGGAAGGGGAGGGGGAGGGGTTAGGGGGATGTTTGCCCGGAAACCGGGAAAGGGAATAACACTCGAAATGTATATAAGAAATACTCAAGTTAATAAAAAAAAATTTACTGATAAAAAAAGAAGGAAAAAAACAAAAAAAGAAATGTATATAAGAAATACTCAAGTTAATAAAAAAAAAAGAGTCTCTCCTATAGACCACTAATAGTCTTTGTCCTTTTGGTACTTACTGCCTATCAAGGGGAAATGTGTGAGATCAGTAGACAAACTTACTGGTAGAGTTACAGGTAATAAATAATACCATCACTAAAGCCCAAAGTAGAATAAGAGCAAGGAGTGCTCCAGTGTGAGGTGAGACTAATGCTTAGAAGAAAAAGGATTTGGAGAACACCAGTCAAACCAGGAAGCAAGGTATGGTGTTATCTGGTCAAATGGCATTCCAAGCAGGAAGCGTAGCACATGCAAAGGCTGTCAGGCAGCTGAATGTGTGGCTTAGATGAAAAACTGTGGAGGCTGGTGTGCTTACAGAAGTGTGAGAAGAAAATAGATGAAGGAGGCTACGGTGGGCTTCTAGAGCTCAATCCTAACTGTGGTAGGAGGTCCTGAGACAGTTTCATGCTAGGGAATTAGAAGACTGCCTTTACTGGCCGGTCTGTGGGGTCAAGAATGGTTTGGCAATCCCATGAGCATTAGACAAAGGGAAATGAATAGTTATCTCTGGATAGCTCACATATCACAGTGTGATCTAATAGAAAAAGAAACATGTCCGGGATACAAACCAGCAGAACCCAGGGAATGAATAAAATTTTTAAATTAAAATTTTTGACTCTATTATTATTTTCTGTGTTTCCCTCTAGGTGTGTTGGTATTGGTGGGGGAGACAAATAGAAACAGAGAGAGAGAGAGAGAGAGAGAGAGAGAGAGAGACAGAGACAGAGACAGAGACAGAGACAGAGACAGAGACAGAGAGACAGACAGAGAGAGAGGCAGAGAGAGACAGAGAGACAGAGACAGAGAGACAGAGAGAGACAGAGAGACAGAGAGAGAGTGCGTCAGAGAGAAAGACAGAGAGACAGAGACAGAGACCGGGCAGGGAGATCACTGCATTCATGTGTGCATGACAGTCAGCGGATAACTGCCTGGACTGGCTTCTCTCCTTCCACCACGGGTTCCAGGAAACAAATTCAGGACATCAGGCTTGCATGGCAATCACCTTCACTTGATGAGCAATCTTGCTGGTCCTGAACAGGTTTATAAAGCAGCATTTTACAAACTGTGCCAGGAAATCGTATGAAAGCACGATCAAACTGACTTAGATCATCATATTGAAATGAAAGAGGACAGATGAGAGAGTATGGAAAATATCAGAGTATAATACATCTACATTGAGAGATTTTGTTCCAACTATAAACATATATGCTTAAACAGGATTGAAATATAAAATATTTCACTGAAAATGGTGGTCAAGAAAATTTGAAAATTACTACAAAATGATTGTATTCATACACATATATGGTAAAAATAGCCCCTTTATTTTCTCCCTCCCATACTGTCCCTAGCATGCAACCAGGAGAACATTATTAAAATTTCCATAGATGGGTTCTTCATAATTTGTCTAAATAAAGACACTTGTGTTAATTCTGCACGAACTTCTCCAAGAAAATCAATATTGAACCCTTAAAGCTAGAAAGACTAGCTGGTCACAAACCTGTTAGGTCTTCATCGGATAAAATAATTGCAAGCACAACAAGAAAATTTCAAATCAAACGTGAGACTTATAACAACTAAAAATGTTTAAAGAAATGTTCTTAAGAGTAGCAACCTGAACTTTACAACAAAGATTACATTAGAAGATTTCCTACTCACGTCAGGAACAGATTCAACATTATCTTAGAAGGAAGCCAGGCCACTGAGGCAGAATAAAATGAGGTAAGAACTTTAGGAGGAGATTACTCTACTGTGCCATTCAAAGACAACTTGATGGTACTCCTTGAAAAATCTAGGAAAAGCACTGGAAAAAACTACCAAATAATTGAATAACTGCAAGATGGCCTGAATGTGAGAAACATCTCTATAAAAATCTCTACTCAACAGTATAGAAATTGGGAGCTGAAACAGGCCGGAGGGGAGTACAGCACAATTTCTAAAAGCAAAAGCTATGACACACCACACCCCCCCCCAAACAATCTAGAATTAACTTAAAGAATGCATAAGACAGTTGGGGCTACTGCTCACTTAGTAGAGTGTTTGCATAGCATGTGAGATGCTGTCCAACTGAGAAGCTTGGTTCTGTTCCCAGCACTATTAGAAACCCAGTGTAGTAATCTCAGCATGTGGGAGGTCGAGGTAGGAGTATGATCAGAAGTTCAAGATTATACATAGCTACATACTGAGTTTAAGTTTGAGGGCAGCCTTGGATACATGAGACTCGATCTCAAACGAAAAAAAAAATGAAAAGACCTTCAGTATAGTATTAGTAGAAGAGAGTTACATTGATAAAGAGAGTACAATAGAGAAATCAAAATAAACCTGCAAATGTTACCCATTTGTAATAATGGAGTCAAGTGGATAGAATGGAGAGGAAGGAGAGCCTTTTTATCTAATGATATTGGAATTATATATTTATATGTAAAAAGCAAACCTTAATTATTATTTCATAGTATATACATATATAAGTGTGGGGGAGGGAGACCATCAATAATGAAACAGGTAGAAGAAAACGCAGGAGAAAATCTTAATAGTCTTAAGGTAGACAAATTGTATTAGTCTGGCTACTAAAATATTATCCATAAAAACAGCTTGAAGAATTAGACTTTATCAACACTAAAAAGTTCTGCTCTCCAAAGTAAAACCATTAGGAAAATTGAAAGGTAGCCCATAGATCGAGTGAACCTGTGTGTCACACATGTATCTGACCGAGAAATTGAATTGTGCCTTATTTATATGCAGAACCCATGCTTCACCAAACACTTTGAGGGGATAAAAAGAGCAGACATTCCATAGGCTACACCTGGATGATCAAAGAATAAGGCAGAGCAAACTAAAACCCCAAGTAGATACTATTGCAGACCCATAAAAATGGCTAAAACAAAACCAAAAATCATCAAGGATATACACAAAAGTAGTTTTCTAGTGTTCTGGTCATAAGTATACAGTAACCTTGCTAGTAGGCTGTGATGTATTCTCTCTCCCTCCCTTCCTCCCTCCCTCCCTCTACCTTCTCTCTGTGTGTGAGTGTGTGAGTGTGTGTGTGTGTGTGTGTGTGTGTGTGTGTGTGTGTGTGTGTGTAATGACTAGGAAAGACACAGTGATTCACTCAAAACACAACATAAGTAAAATGAGGTGGGGCAGCCCAGCTGTTTCTCTGAAAGGCAAAACAAAACAAAACAAAACAAAAAATACTGGAGCATTGGCAAGCCCTCATAATTGAAAATGACTTGAGATAGTGGTTTTTTTGATGTACAATTAAAAAGTGAACACCAACAAAAAAATTAAAAACATAAAACAAACCAACAATACCAAGTGCCAAGCACCTGAACTTCCCAGTGGCTGGAAAGCCAAATTGGACAACAGAGCTGGGGATGGGAGTGACAGGCAGAGCATTGGCTTAAGGTGTGTGAGTACCTGGGTCTAATCCCAAGTATCACAAAACAAACAGACAGACAAAATGCTATAACCACTCTGGAAAAATTAGATGGGGTTTTAAAAATAAACTTAATTGCCGTTCAAAACAGCGATCTTACTTTTAAATATTAAACCCAGGGAAATGAAAATGTGTGTTCATGCAACATGCCATCTGTGGACATTTGTATTGGCTTTATTCATAACCATCAAGAGCTGATGAGTGGATAAAATATGGAATACTACTCGACAATAAAAAGAATAATGGGAATATTCACCAACAGAGAGAAAGTAGCGAATGTATTGTCTTAGGTAATAGAAACTAGACTGAGAATGCGGTACAGTACATGATTTCATTCATGAGCCAGTCTGGAAGAGACAAAATTCTAGAGACTGAGAATGGTGGAAGACGTTGAAGACTCAATCAAGACGTTTTAGAGGTGGTGAAGCTCTGTATTGGGATGTAGTTAGTGGTAGTTACATGACTACATGTGTTTTAAAATCTTACACTAAAAAGGGTGATTTCTTGTAAATAAATTTAATGTCAATTTAAAAAACACAAAATAGACTGAAGAATAAAGTTGATTTATAAAATGGAAGTGCTCACCAGGATATTTTAGAGGCTTTATTTTACGGCTATTCTCCCCAAACTCCGCCGCTTCCCATCAGGTCCCTGGAGTAAGTTCCACCAAGATGAAGCATCTATGTGTTTTTGAAAGCATAAGCATTTTAACAGAACGCTTGCCCTTGACACGGGTGCTTTTCCCAGGCTTTTCCTGAAGCCAGACACATGGCGTGGTATTTCTCACCCCCTGGAGTCCCTATAATGACTGCATCAGCCACAGAGAATCAGCTTCTTCTGGTTTTCCATAACACCTGAGCAAACTTACTTTGCCATTTCTGGAAACTGCCTCATGGTACCAAAAACAGTGCATTTCCTGGCCAAACCCACCAACAAAATTCCATTTCTCAGTCTTTTTCTCCCTCTGCTGAGGAAACCCATATCCATGATTAGAGTGGCATTTTTTCCCTTTTCTGTTTTTCTGACTTTTTTTTTCCTGTAGAAAAGTATACACACCTGTAATCTGCAGAGGGTAGGGCAAGAACGATTGCTGACCCTGCATTTCCTCAATGCCTTGTAGTAGCTAGACTTGCTTTATCCCCCATTTAATGAAAGTCACCTTGCAAGAATGTGGGAATCTGATCAGGACTGGCATGGTGCTGAGGCATGAAAAACAATATCCCTGAATAGCTACAAAATTTGGCTGCTTTTATCCTCTGTCTTTGCATTTGACCCATACAAGCAGCCAGAGTAACGTCCAGCTCATTCTAGATCTCACCTAAGCAAAATCTTAGGAGCCACTAAAGACCCGCACCTCACCCCAAATAATTTGGAACTAGCACAATCAGTTGGCCTACAGATTACTTTGACATGAAACTTAAATATACCATGTATTAACAAACTTAAAAATGATTTTTGGGTTTGTTTCATTTTTGACACAGGGTCTCCAGAAACCAAAGCTGGCCTTACATACACTTACAGCCAAAGATGACCTGAATTCCTGATCATCGGCCTCAACTTCCCCAGAGCTGAGGTTATAGATGGGCACCACCATACCCAGCCATAATTAAGCTCCTTTAAAAATAACGGTGTTCTTAATGTGCCATTAAGCGTTAATATTAAAAACAAAAGCAACAAATTCTGCCATACCGTGTATGACAAGGGTTCCGTAAACTTCAGATAACCAAGAAGAAGTTGGGAAATACAAGAAAAACTGCAGGAGTTAACCTAATAATCTGCCAAAGCAGTTCAGACACAGTTCTGATACAAGACAGGATCCACTACAGAATTTGTGGAGCCCAGAGCAAAACAAAACCAGATCTTTTTGTTTAAAAAAAAAAAAACATGAAGAGTTATCACAGCATTAAATGAAAGGCAGGTAGTAAACTGGTGGAGCCATCAAAGATATTTCTCTACTAAACGAGTAGCAACTGATTCATCTGTTTCAGCGTGAGTGTCCTGTGTCTGGGTTAGAGTTGGGATTGGGAAGTCTTAGAGTTTTGTCTTGTCTCCCGACCTCCCGTTTTTCTTAAGCTTTTCAGACTGTTAGACAAAGGACAGTTGTGTAGAGCCGACCGCAGAGTGTGGTCCATGAGGCAGCAGCAGAACTATCTGAAAGCTCAGACAGAAATGCAAACTCTTGGGTCCCACCCCGGACCTACTGAATCAGAGTCTCATGTTAACAAGCTCCCCAAGGGATTCATACATTTGTGCCAGACCAGACTAGTGTTCCTGTTGGGAGACATCGGGGTCATGCTTCCTGTCCCCTCACTTTGTACATGGTTCTGGAATTTTGAAACCCAAGCTCAGGTGGAAACGTGTACATCCCAAGACAGATAGGCCCTTTTCAGACGATGGTCATGCCTTGGTTCTGGGATGCCAGTCCATCTCCTTGCGCTGGGGACCACCTATTCTGGGCCCTGCACATCGGTGCTGTGCCCATCCGTCGTCCTGTGTCTTTAGGCACATCTATGCCCTTCAATCTTACTGCCAGACAAGGTGAACCGAGTCCTAGGGAGTCGCGCATTAGCACATCACCCTCCAGAGTAAAGCTCCAGGTTCTTTTGCCCAAAGCAGTGGGGAGGGTCTGAGATCATTTACAGCTTTGCGATTTGCAGGTTCCCTCCCAGGCAGGAATAGCTTGGTTACTTTCCCACCGCACGCACTTTCCCACTACGGAGCCCAGGATCCGCCAGGCTCCAAGCTCTTTGCCTTTCCAGACGGCCCAAGAGCTCCAGTTCAGAGCCGCCAACCCAGGGAGTCACACCAGTCACCCTCCCAGTCATCAAGCCCGCCGGGCGGGTCGCCTGTCTTTGGCTCAGCGGCTTAGGTCTTAGGACCCCGAGGGGTTCAGATCACCTTTCTCAGCGCCACACTCACCTGCAGGTCCTGGCGACCGGCTGGCTTCTGGCGCCCTCGGACCCTCCTTTTCCCCTTTCGTCGGGCCGCGTCCCTCCTCCCTCCCGCTGGCTGGGCGCCGCCCCCGCCGCTCCCGGACCACTTGCCCGCCTGCTCTGCAGCTGCCCGGCCCGGCGTGGCGCGGCAAGCGCTCAGCGTGGCGGGGTTGGGCGTGGAGGTGGGGAGCGGGCGGGGCGCTAACACAGGGAAGCAGCCCCGCGGGGAGCTTCAGCCAAGGCAGTGGGGAACCCCTAGGATGCTGAGCAGCTAGCTGGGCGCGCTTCCCCACCCCAGCCTCCACCCAGCGGCTCACCTTTAGGGGTCCCCTTGATTCCCAAAGGCCTGGCTCTGGCTACTTTGAGAGTCGCATGCTCCTGATAGGTGGGAACCCTTGCCCTTTGCCAGAATATTCCTGAATGCAGAAACCAGAACTCTCCTAAAGGAGCAGGGTAAAAGAGAAACATCCTGGTAAAGGACCGTGCTAAGTGGTTTCTGGTAGTGAGAAAGTAGGGGTCCTCATCATTCCTCTGCCTGCTTGGGGGGAGGGGGCAACACTGGGGGCAGTGTGGCACTATAGGGCCTTGCTTTGGCTTCCTGTACCTTTTCCCACGGTCAGCATCTCCACCTTCATAGAATAAAAACTAGATCTGTAAAATACAGATCACTTAAACAACTTATCAAAGTACCCCCATTTAACAGAATTCTGGAATAAGGCTTCCACAGTATTGAATCTCAGGTAGAGACCAGGAGAAAAGCCGTCTGAAGTCCCTTCCTGGGTCTCTCCCGTCAAATAATGCCTTCAGTTGCAAAGTGCTTTACAACATGAAAGCACAATTCTGGTTTCTTAAAACTTGCAGGGAAATAGAGCATTTTTTATTCTCCCAAATTGGATTTCGATCTGTATTCACAATCTGATATTTACAAAGGGCAGATCTGCAGAGTAGGGTGACTGAGTCTGCTACATTAGCCTCATTGAACGAGGTTCAGGGTATACATTCTGCCTGGCAGGATGGGTTGAATTTGTTTTACAAACACCAAGTTATTAACACTCACAACACTCTAGCTGGAGAAATGAATGGGCAATGTTTTCAGAGAGACCTTTCCTTGAATGGATTAAGGGAGATTTGATGGAAAGCAGGAAGCTCATCCGGGTTACATAACAAGTGAAAAGTTGTGGCTGGAACTGGGGAGTGTATTTAATAAACAGGCTGCATGTCATTCCAAAGGGTTAAGATGGTTGTGTTTGCCTTAGTATAAAACAGACTTCATACTGTATAGAGCCACAGGAATTCTTATACAAAGCTACTTGGATGTAAATTGTTTCTAGCACTTTGCAGCTCTGGCAGAATATATCCAAACTGGGCACCACTATTGTATGATGAAGAATTCCCACTTAGATTCAGCCCGGACAGAAATGAGTTGTATATTTACCAAGAAAGATAAATTAGGATACCACGCCACAGTATTTGTGCTAATCAGAAAATGCCCAAGTGTCCATTGGCCATAGAACACACTAAGGGTCAGCCTGGTAGTATAACCCCAGTTATCCTAGAAACTGGGGCACGAGGATAGTGATTTCAAGGCAAAGCCAGTATGGGCTACAGAATGAGTTCAAGGACAGTCTGGGCAACCTAATGAGAGCCCCCTTCAAAAAAAAAAAAAAGGAAAAAGAGGACTGAAGATGTCACCTAGTGTTATTAACACTTTCATAGTATGTGTAGGGGCCTAAATTCAAACCCCCCTCCACTGAATAAAAGGAGAGAGGCTGATATGTGGTGGTGGTGGTGGTGGTGGTGGTATCATCACAAACTAAGAAACCAGGCTGCCAATGAGAATATATGAACTACTGCTGTTCTGGGCATGGCTGGGCATGGATGGAACTCATAAAGAATTGGCGTGAAGGAGGCCAAACAGCCATATATGTTTGTTCTGCTCACCACTGATATGGGCTGTCACAGGTCAAGCTAGTGGTCACCGGTGAGCTAAAGGGGAGTTTCCATCAGAGAATAAGAAGGATTGGCATGGTACAGATATTTATTGATCTTGACCTGGGTGATGCTCACACGGATTTACTGATTACATTTATGAAACTCATTGAACTATTCACCTATGGTGTGAATATTTACTGGATACAGGTCACACTTCAATAAAAAAAAGTTAAAATGTGGGTTTCTCATATTTCAAATTGTTTACATTGTTTAAAAAAGATACTAGAATAAGCATGCTTTCCCTTTAAACAACTAGCTATGAAACACACACACACACACACACACACACACACACACACACACACACTTTAAGGAAATATGCCTCAAAAACAAACATGAGTCAGTCCTTACCCTAAAATTAAAAATTCATATTTTGATCCACTTCCAGTCCCTTGCATTCTCTTCCTGACTCATACATCAACGTAACTATGACAGCACCTAAGGCAGAGGAAAGTGGTTAGGGCCTGACCCCTCCAGCCAGAGGCAAGAGAGCTCTGCCCTTCCCAGGAAGCAGCTCTGACCACCTGCCTCCCTACCCAGGTACTGTCTGATGGGATAAAGAAAAATTGTGGGTGGTTAAAGTTCCTGCTTAGATATTTATCCAAAATAGCCAGAGAGTGGGTAACTTTGGCCTTTACTCAACAGATTCTTTGAATTGATGGCAGAGTTTGATCACAGCCACAGGACAGTGAACACACATGGCAGAGACTGAGGAGAGAGAGTAGGTAACCTTTTATCCTCCCACCGGAGAACCCTGTGGTGTTAGGTTTTGGACAAGAGAAGAGGCATGGAGGGGCAGCATTACTTACTGTACTCCTTAGAATTTCAGATGTAATTGACCTATGGCCAAATAGTGCTCAGACAAAGCATACAATGTTCTAAAACAGATTCATTATTTCCCAAAGGCAGAAGAGTGTGACAGGAACATGAGGGTCAGGCACAAGTGAAGACAGTGGGCGGTTGATCTAAAATATTAACAATCAAAATAAGCAACCAACATTTTTAGACTTTCACATACTTTATATATTCACTAAATCCCTAGGGCAGCCCGTAGTGAGATGTGGAGATGAAAAAAAATGAGGCAAAATGACACTGAATGGCTTCTCTCAACATCTATGGGTAGTAAGTGATAGAGTTCAGACTGTCATCAGTAGAACACGAATCCTGGACTCCTGTGTTCTTAACACCTGCATAAGAAAGAGAACAATAGCATAGTAAAACTACCTGGTACACAATCAGGAAATTGGTGGTGGCCTACCCGTTTGACCATTAAGTAATTGATATTTCCACTTAAATAATCTGGGCCTTAGTTCCCCATTTATAAAAGGCAAAGGAAGTTATGAAGGCAATGGGGACTAAAATGGTAGTACAAAGGTTGGTTGGTATGGGTGACTTAGGCATCCCTTTTGTCTCCACCAATACCCTCAGATCACAAGTAAAGGGCATCAACAAAACAAAGCAAACAAACAAAAAATAGGGTACTTATACAAATAAGACAAGAAAATACCCCCAGCCAACATGGCTCTAAATTGGCATGTACACACAGTCAGATGCACACAGCTTTAGATCTTCCTTATAGATATCCTATTACAATACCTTACTTAGAAATCTCTTCTGATCCCATTCATTCACTCACTCATTCATTAAATAATTTATTTTATCTGAGTATAGAAGTACACACCTGTAGTCCTGGTGTTTCGGAGATTAAAGAAGAAAGATTGTGAGTTGTGAGTTCCAGCTCAATCTGGTTTACCTAGTGGTGTGTGTGTGTGTGTGTGTGTGTGTGTGTGTGTGTGTGTGTGTGTGTGTGTGTTTGTTTGTGTGTGTATACACATGCCAATTCCAGTTGGGCATGCCTATAATTCTAGAATTTGGGAGGTGAGTCAAAAAAAAAAAATCATGAGTTCAAGATCCTCACTGGCTACATAGCCACTAGGAGGCCAGTTTGAGCTCTGTAGTATCATGTCTCAAAAAACAACCAGCCAAACGGCCATGAGGCTTCATCCCTATAGACAACTGAGGTAAGCTAGGAGCAGGAGAGGTGGGCTTCCTCAGGGATCAGCACACAAATTAGTTGCTTGATGCCAAACTATCAATCCTGATACAAACATACCAGTAACGTTATACAGATTGACAAGTTATATTTAGGAATATATATATATACATATATATGCATATATGTATATATATGTATATATATGTATACAAATACATAGATACATACAATAACAATTAGTGAGAAAAAGAGACCCCAAATTTGAAGGGGAGTAGGAAGTGGTATATGGGAGGAAGGAGAGGGACGAAAGGAAAAGAAGAAATATTATAATTAAGTTATAACATCATTTTCTAAAAAAATCACAATGTTAAGTAAATAAAAGCACCTTACAAATATTACTTTCCATAAATAGTGAGGAAATCCTGGGTCATGCTGAAGTAACAAACAGCACTCCGAGGAGCAGTGGTTAACACAGCCAAGGTTTACTTCTTATAGCGTGTGCTCTTCATTGAAGAAGGGACTTTATATGAAAGTTTGAACTCAGAGTTTTGGGAAGAGGAGAGAAACATTCTGGATCAAAAGTATCTTAGATGGCCTTGATACCTAGGGGATCTTGAGTACCTAGACAAGCCAAGCAGTCTCGTCTCCAGTGATAAACTTCTCCCCTTCTGGTATAGGCGTTGGTAGATCTAGGTGAGAAATTAGTCACTGCCAACTGGGGTGAAGTCATCATGTGATACAGAAACATTTTTCTCAAGAACATTGTGTTAGCTGTGATGGTGGTAAGCTGATTGCACAATGGAGGAGATAAATAAATCATGCATTCTCCTGAGAGGCAAGAAGGCCTTCTTTTGTTAAAAAAAAATCACTGAATGAAGGCAGTTAGGCATGCTGTCATTCTGTTCAATGAAAGTTACAAATGGCAGTTTAATGAAAAATGAAAGCAGACTTTGGCGTAAACCAAGATGAGGATGGTGGGACCAACCCTTTCTGAGAATGTGTTCCAGTTTGGAAAGGGCTGAATGTGGCCCTTGGCCAATACAAATAATTAGAAAATCCAGAGGAAGCAAAAGGCAACCCAGTCAATTTGCCCACTAGGATTAGCTGGTGAAACTCACCACCACCCTGACTGTCAACGAGCAATGGCAGGACCGTGGGTTTGGAGGGGTAGGATGAGGAGCCTTTTCAGTTATTGAGAAGGAAGATAATTTATGGGTCAGAACATATTCAGTTCAGTGTTAATACAAGAACTCTAAATAACTGTGGCCCTTTTGGTTTGGGTGGGGGTGATGGTGGTAATCCCAATCACACAATTTTAAATGGGTTTTCTTATCTTTTGAAACCATAGAGCTCATTTCAGAGGGAAACATCTGGAGAAAGACTCCCCATACTCCGCTAGTTTGCCTTATCTACTTTCCCCAGGAGAAAGATACTATGAGACTATTCAAATATTCTGTTTCACCTCAGCCCTCCTCCCACCAGATCTTGCTTGCAACAAATCTTACTGTGGTATTGCTACTTCCTTCTTTTCACCTCCCTGTGTAAATGAGGTGTGTGTTTGTGCTGGATAACTTTATGTCAAGTTAACACAAGATAAAGTCATCTGAGAAAAGGGAAGCCCTATTGAGAAGATGCCTCCATAAGTTGGGGTTGTAGGCAGGACTGTAGAGCATTTTCTTAATTGGTGATCAATAGTGGAGGACCCAGCCCCCCCGCCTATTATGCATGATGCCATCTCCGGGCTGGTGATCCTGTATTCTGTAAGAAAGCAGGCTGAGCAAGCCAGTAAGCAGCACCCTTCCATGGCCTCTGCATCAGCTTCTGCCTCCAGGTTCCTGCCCTGGTTGAGTTCCTCTCCTTCGATGATGCACAGTACTGTGTAAAAGTAAGCAAAATAAATTCTGTCCTCCCCAAGATGCAACAATCATGGTGTTTTGTTGCAGCAATTGATACCCTAAGTTTGTTCTTATAAAAGAAAACCCAAAGAATAACCTTTCCTCTTCTACTATGTGAAGAGGTAGCTAGAAAATAGCTGCCTGTGGTGGTTCGAATATGCTTGGCCTATGGGAAGTGGAGTTATTAGGATATGTGGCCTTGTTGGAGGAAGTATAGCCTCTTTGAGGACTCCTGGTGCTCAAGCTCCGCCCAGTATGGAATAGATCCTCTTCCTGGCTGCCTGTAGAAGATAGTCTCTTCCTGGCTGTTAGCTCCTTCTCCAGCACCATGCCTGCCTGCACACTGCCATGCTCCTGCCTTGATGATATGGGACTGAACCTCTGAGCCTGTAAGCCAGCCCCAATTAAATGTTGTCCTTTTAAGAGTTGCCTTGGTCATGGTGTCTGTTCACAGCAGTAAAATCCTAACTAAGGCAGTCTTGTATTAGAGTCACAACTCCCATTCACTAACTGTGGGGGACATTTGCTTTGCTAATGAACCAGAATTAAGAGTGCAGAGAACCGGAGCTGGGGATTTAGCTCAGTGGTAGAGCGCTTACCTAGGAAGCGCAAGGCCTTGGGTTCGGTCCCCAGCTCCGAAAAAAAGAACCAAAAAAAAAAAAAAGAGTGCAGAGAACCTAAATAGTGGTACCCAGGAAGTCTCTGATGGTCTGGTGTCTCTTCACAGCAATGAAACCCTGACTAAGACACTGCCCATGCATCAGAAAACAGGGCCTCACTAATTCCAAAGCTGCTGATGCTGTGGTCTTGGAGTTTCTAATATTCATAACTATGAGAAATAAATTTGTCATTTAGACATATCCAGTCAAAGATTTCTTAGCCCTAGTGACCTAAAAGGCATCAACTTCTGCCTACCAAACTGGTGCTTCTCAAATTTGAATGTGTTTGTGAATCATCTAGGAGTCTTGTTAAGGCTAGGGATATAGCTCACTGGTAGATCACCTGTATGCACCCATGATCCCTCAATTCAATACCAAGCACTGGGGCATGTGGGGAGGGGCGGGGCGTGTGTCTCATTAAAATGCAGATTCTGCTTCAGTGGCTTTGGAGTAGTGCTTGAGATTCTGCGTTTCTGCCACACAATGCTGGTTGGTGCTCCTAGTCCATGCTCCCTGCTCTTCTGGAGGAGAAAGTGCATTGCCCTGCTTTAGACTTTCACATGCCATTGCTATCCGTGGCAGCAGCCCCCTAATGCACCCCTTGGTCTCTCAATTGTGAATGGTCTCATTGATCTCCTCAAATCATCCCACAACATTCCCTGTCATCTGCAGGATCTAGCCCCACACTCTTGGCATTCAGAGCCCAGTGGGAATCTGTCCTCAATTTGGCCCGCATGTGAATCCTCAGTACTACTTGGAATCTCTATACATTCTTCCTAGACTATGCCTACCCACTCCCATGGCTTTATTTCTATGTTTGCTCTGCTCCTTGCTTGACATCTTTGCCCTTCAAGAAGGCATTTGATTTTTGAATCTTGCACTTTTCTCAGGGGTAAGCTCAAAATCTGCCTTTGCTTCAAATGCCCTTCTACCCCTGCTCTGTAAACTCTGCACTGTATGACCTTCCCAGGATGCCAAACAGCAATCTTTTCTGCCCACAGATTCCCATAGCCCTAATTTGTCTGCACCTTTCGTTCATGACCTTGTAATTTCAGTCTTCAACTAGAACCTAAGTACATAGAGAGCAAGACCTGTAGCTTGCTCTGCTCACTATGGTGTCTGGGCCTGTTTCTGAACAGAGCAGTTGTGTTTGACAAGCAAAGTCAGACTAGGCTATAGTGACAACTCTAAAATCCAATGCCAGCTGCCTGGAGACATGTCTCTCCCAAAATGAACTCTGATGTATAACAGGATAGCATCCCCCAAATCAAAGGAACTCATCCTTCCAACGTGGCTGAGGCAGGAAAGAGAAAAGTAGAAACATTGCTTTTAAATGCTGAGGGCCAGAAGCAACACACATCACATAATTAATTGACCCATACTAGTTTCGTGTCTCCAACTTCAGTGAAAGGAAGGCTTGGAAATGTAGGGGACTACAAAGAATAGCTGGTAAGCCCTATATAGATTCCAATATACCAATAGATCCAGGGTTAATTCTTGATCAAAAAGCCATTTAATTTTCAATTACTTAGTTCAACTCTCTTTTTCCAAGTCTTCTCTAGCTGTCTTGGATCTTTTGTAAGAGTGGATGACCAGGGTTACAGTAGACATGGTTCCTGATTCATACTCTCAAACCCCTTCCCTCTCCATCCTTGGCTTCCTTTCCCTGAACAAATTTCCAACCAACACAGTTAATCCACTTGTTTTGTTTATTGTCTGTTTCCCCCCAGAATCAGAAGCTGTTTCATGAGGGCTAAACTTTGAAAGTTATTTTTGTTGTTCCCTTGTCCTAACTGTGTCTAACTTGTGTATCTGGTGCCTGTTTGACATTTAATAAGTAACTGACAAATGAAGGGCTGGCGACAAATAACTTCAATCCTAGTACTTGAGTGGCACACACAAGAGAACTGGGAGTGCAAGATCATTCTTGGCATACAAAGTTGAAGTCAGCCTGAGTTGAATGCGGTCTAGGCTCAAGAAAAAAATAGAATAGGATAAAACAGAAATAGCTGGTGGATAACTAAACACTCATAGGAGAGGGGGCAGTGCTTCAATTTATTGCTTTTCTTTTAATGCATGTGCTTTTGCAGATGACATTGGCCTTGCTTGAGTAGCTGCTCAAAGGAAACATGTATACTAACTGCCAAACACTTACTTTCCTCTAAAATTGAACTTTCCCTGTCTTTCTATGATTATTTGTACACTCTTAAAACTAAGATGACGGAACTATACTGGGGCCAGAAACTCCTCTTTTGAGTTTTATCTATCTCTTGATAGACTTAGTGCCCACTGCAGGCTGAGCAACTCATTGGAAAGCAGACTACCAAATAGTTTCCAGGGACACTGCTCTTGTCCCTCCACACAAAAAAAGAAAGCTTAAAAGCATTAAGTTATTCTCCAAGTTACCAGGCTAGATGCCCCGTGTCCCCTTCCAGGGCCTGCTGCCCTGGAGAAGAAACAGTAAAACCCCTGTCTTGCAACACAAGAGGAGCCCTCAGGAATGACTTCAGTGCTCTGCTTTCTGCTGCACTGCCTCTTCCCTGCCTGAAGTAAAATGGGGTAGAAGCATAATTTCTGTATCTCTTCTAAGAAATTCCTCTTTGCTGGCACATGAAAGGACTCTTCTGGATTCCTGCCGTTGGCCCTGGAGCTTTAACACACTGTTGTTGGCTCAGCTGGGGAGACAAGATGAGTAAAATAGTCTCCAAACTCCTGTGGAAACACACAGCAAGTGTTTCCAACCGTACTGTATTATTTGACCTAAAATATTTTCCCCCTGTTATTTGCCAACCCATGTGTTACTTCCCTCGGAGCTCCAAGGGAGCCTCCTTTCTCAGGCTCACAGCTGTTGACTTACTAAGAGGGTCCTAGGGCCAAGGACCACCACTCAGGAGCTCAGTGACCTTTCATAAGTGAACTCTCATTTCTGGATCTCCGGCTCCATGTGTCAGGTAAAAGATGTATTAGAACGCTTTTCCAATGTTGATGTATATCAAAATCCTTAGAACTGCTTGTCAAACCTAAGGGCTGGACCCAAATCCTAAGCTTTCAGATTTAGTAGGTTTAGAATGGATCCCAGGATTGCACCTCTAACAAGTTTCCAATGTCTAGGCTACTGGTTTCAGAGGCTATTCTAAATGCCATGTACTAAGTACACCTAGAGGGCTTGTAGTGTGTTCTTTCATTGAGTATATAATCAGTCTGAGTCATAGAACTTTAGGTGCAAGTGACAGAAACTTGACTAAACTAGGATTAGTAAAAAAGGGAATTTATCAGCTCCAACATCTTGGAATGACATAGGTTTCATTGCTTCTAAATATTCAAATTATGAATTCAAATTATGTTACAGATTTTTTCACTTTCTTTCTCATCCCTCTCCCAGCCCCACCCCATTCCATACGGCATAGCTGACATAGCTTATATTATCCCAGACGGCAACCTCAGAAAAGAAAGACAACTCGGACTCTCAGTCCCAGGGACAGACTCGGATTCTGATCTGCCTTCCTGGAGCGCCATGTGGTAAGGGTGAAGGAATAAAAGCTTTGGCTAACTTATTTATAATAGCCAGAAGCTGGAAAGAACCCAGATGCCCTTCAACAGAGGAATGGATACAGAAAATGTGGTACATCTACACAATGGAATATTACTCAGCTATCAAAAACAACGACTTTATGAAATTCATAGGCAAATGGTTGGAACTGGAAAATAGCATCCTGAGTGAGGTAACTCAATCACAGAAAGACACACATGGTATGCAGTCGTTGATAAGTGGATATTAGCCCAAATGCTTGAATTACCCTAGATGCCTAGAACAAATGAAACTCAAGACGGATGATCAAAATGCGAATGCTTCACTCCTTCTTTAAAAGGGGAACAAGAATACCCTTGGCAGGGAAGAGAGAGGCAAAGATTAAAACAGACACAGAAGGAACACCCATTCAGAGCCTGCCCCACATGTGGCGCATACATATACAGCCATCCAATTAGACAAGATGGATGAAGCAAAGAAGTGCAGACCGACAGGAGCCGGATGTAGATCGCTCCTGAGAGACACAGCCAGAATACAGCAAATACAGAGGCGAATGCCAGCAGCAAACCACTGAACTGAGAATAGGTCCCCCGTTGAAGGAATCAGAGAAAGAACTGGAAGAGCTTGAAGGGGCTCGAGACCCCATATGAACAACAATGCCAACCAACCAGAGCTTCCAGGGACTAAGCCACTACCCAAAGACTATACATGGACTGACCCTGGACTCTGACCTCATAGGTAGCAATGAATAGGCTAGTAAGGTCACCAGTGTAAGGGGAAGCCCTTGGTCCTGCCAAGACTGAGCCCCCAGTGAACGTGATTGTTGGGGGGAGGGCGGTAATGAGGGGAGGATGGGGAGGGGAACACCCATAAAGAAGGGGAGGGCGTTAGGGGGATGTTGGCATGGAAACCGGGAAAGGGAATAACAATCTAAATGTAAATAAGAAATACCCAAGTTAATAAAGATGGGGAAAAAAAAGCTTTGGCTAAGCTGAGAACACACACTTTCTCTGCAGTTGAGGACTACAAGGTAATAATCCACAGCATTCTTTTCAGACTACAACCTCTATATCTCTATCTTATCTATCATTCTTTCCTTTTTTCTTTTTGTCCATGCTCCAAGCAGAATGTTATGTTAAAACTCATCATCATATCTACCAGCTCTTAATATTTTTGTGAAATTACAAAGCTCATTACAATCCTTTTCTTTTTCTTTTTTCTTTCTTTTTTTTAGGTCTCTGAAAATGCAACCATGTACATCTTTTTCTTCTCTCAAATTAATTTAAAATATAGAGAATAAATAACTTTATGTTCTCTATTTTAACTGTTCTCAAGTTAAATATTGCTTAATCTTTCTCAGTGAGTGTTTCTGAGATGGTTAATGTTTCTTGTCAATGGGACACACTGGGAAAAGAGAGCCTTAGTTGGGGAATTGCTTCAATCAGAATGTCCTGTGTCCATGTCTGTGGGGCATTTTTTAAGTTGCTGATTGCCATAGACGAATCCAGATCTCTATGGGCAGCACCAGCCCTGGGCAGATGTGTCTGGGATGTATAAAAACATGGGCTTGAAAGCAAGCCAGCAAGCAGATTTCCTACACAAAATACTGCTCCTGCTTAAGTTCCTTCCCTGGCTTCTCTCAATGATAGATTGTAATGGGAACATGTAAGCCAAATAGACCCTTTCCTCCCCACATTGCTGTTGGTTTTATCATGCCAATAGAAGGCAAACTAAAATAGTACCATACACTTTAGAGAGTTGATCATTTCATAAGGATTATACTCTTTTGTTTTTAAAGAAAGATAAATCTTTCTCTCCAACCCCAGTCTGTAGCACAATATCTTATTTTCACCACAGTCCCAATGAGCCCTGGGATCTTTGTTATTGTTGTTGTTGCTACTGTTGCTATTATATTAGCATATATTAATCATGACAGATTTTCTTTCATGTACATAATGTATTTTGATCAGATCTACCCTCATTATCGCTCTTGTTCCCTTCCCACTCTTACTGATTCTTTTCCTCATCCTAAAAAGCCCCCTTTCTACTCTCCTGTCCCATTTTAAAAACCACTGAGTTTCATTAGGGTTGTTTACAGAAACATGGGTGAGGGGCTCCTTGATAGGAGCATGATACTTTACACCCGTGAAGAATACCTCTCTCCATCCCCCAACAATGTTGCCACCTTATAGATTCACAGCAAAGGGTGGGGATGGTTGAGTACCTTCCTGCTCACTGACAGGATATTGAGAGGGCCCAATATTGTGTAGGAAGCATGGATTCTTTACAGTAAGTTCTTACTCTTTGAGAACTTCCATTTATTTCCTTACTTGTTAATGAGCAGGAATGACCTACATAAGTGGCACCTAGACTTAAACACTGGACTGAACTGGGGAACTTAAACACTGATGCTTGAGCCCATTCTCAGAGAATCTTTTGCTCTGCTGGAGGGTATCCCCATTTTTAAAGAGCTCTAGGTAATTAGAACTACTAAGTAGATAGATAAATGCAACTTCAACACAGAGTTCCGGAAGGCAGAATACTGGCTTCAGTGCTTAGGCCAATCACTTACTCTCCCTTCTAATGGCTTCCCTACCTGTAAGATAGAGATGTTGATAGTACACAAGGTTATTGTGAGAACAAAATGGGATGACATATTGGAACCTTGCGATCAGAGTATGGTTTCCAACTGGGTAGTAGCTGCATCATCTAGGTCCTTGATATAAATGCAAAATGTGCTTCTTAATAAAATTGCCACATGATCTTTTCTTTAAAATTTCTTCTTTGTGGGGATGGAGAGACCTTTCAGTGGTTAAGAGCATTTACTTAACCACTTGCAGAGGGCCTGAGGTCGATTCCCAGTACCTATATTAGGTGGCTCTCAATCGCCTGTGACTCCAGCTTCAATCTGTCTGGCCTCCACAGGCACCTGCATTCCTGTGCATATAGCCATGAACAGGCGCTCTCTCCTGTTCTGCTCTCTTCCTCCCCACAGTCCACGCTCCACTTCCATGCTCCAGATAACATACGCACATCACATTCTCAGCATCTGTGTTAGGATTTAGTAAACTGCCCCGCACAAATATTCAATTGAGGTTAGTCATTACTAATTTCACAGAATAAATTTCAAGGTAACTCATTGTATTTCTATCCCTGTCCAGAAACAATCTCAGAATTAATATTTTATTCTTTGGATCGCTTTTTGCTAAAATAAAAATGTATTCCCAAAGTTACTCATTACCAAAGGTGAGAAGTACAAATATGTTTTAATTATATTGGAAAACTCACCATAACTAAGTTCTATTCTGTTTTGTTTGAGTAAATTCAGTAGGATTTCCTTCTTTCTTATCGGCATATATTGATTTTACAAAGTAGTGGTCTTTACTGATGTCTTCATGGGTGTATATAACGTGTTTTAATCATAGTTACCCAATTTCCTCTCTTGTCACCCCTGAAATAGGATCCATTTTTACATTGCTCATATTTAATGCACTCTTCAGGGGTATGGTTCCTTTTAAACGCAAGGGGGAAAACCTGCATTTTACCACACCAGGATTTTTATGTTGTATATTTTATTAGAAGTAAAGCTAGTTCAGGGAATGAAAATGTCATTAGTGCACTTTTTGTTCATTTCTGTTTCAAACGAAACTGTTGTGCCTTCACTTTGAAGGAGACTATCTTCAAGTAAAACCTGACAGCCAGTGAACTCCCAGTGATGCCAATGGAAACAGATGTCTATGTTTTTCAAGAAATCAACACAGCCCTAAACTCCAAGCTCACTAAATGTAGCATCTAATTTAAAATGCCCTAAACCCATCTCATGAGCTACTGAGAAGGTTGTTTTCTGGCTAGTCTACCAAATTTGCTCGTCCTTTTTCTGTGGCCTAGAATATCGGCAGCTTTTTAAAACTGACCAGGAATCTTTAGAAATTTCTTGGTGCTTTTGAAACCATCCAAATCCTTCACCATCACCATGAAGATCTAAGAATCCTCATATCAATAGAGTTAATATCAGCTGCCATATTCAGCTCCCTCTGGATGGAAGCTTTTTTTTTTTTTTTTTAGCACTTAGGATAATGAGTAAGAAATGTCACAGCTAACGTCCTCCTTATCCCTTCATCCCCTTTTATAAGAGCAGAAGTTTAGCTTATGATTGTTAAGCATATACCTTGTTATTCATGAACAGAACTGTATAAGTTATACTTGTTTGTTCATGCTTCTAATCCCAGAACAGGAATGCCGAGATAAGACCATCACCACTGGTTCAAGGCCAGCCTGGGCTACAAAGTGAATTCCAGTTTAGCCTAGGCTGGAGTGCTTCAAAATAACAAAAAACAACAACAATGACAAAGATGTCTGAATTTTGGGCTTCTTGCTACTTCAAGTGTAGTACTAGAGCCAGCAGCCCCTGCAAGATGGTTAGAAATGCAAACTGCAGGTCCTAGTCTAGCATCCCATTTTTTCTTAGGCTGACCTCAGACTTCCTATGCAATCAAAGGTCAAGCCCAAGGCAGTATGCATGCCATACAAATACTCTAAATATCAACTGAGCTACATCTCCGGCCCCTTAAAAACAAATTCTTAAGATTTCCACAGATTAAGTATTTTTTCATTTTCCCCGATTAAGGGGGAATACTCATTCCTACACACTTGATTTTGCTCATTTTAAGTCATACCCTTTATTCATCATTCCAGAAAGTGAGTCTGTGAAATTAGAGGATTAGAGGACATAAGGCTGTTCCTTGGAGCCCCCAGGGACAGTGTGTCAAACCATTGGTTACACCCCTTCTGAAGCAACAAGCTTCTCTTTGTCACTGCAAAGTTCCTTTGTGTCCTCAGCCATGGCTTTTGTACAAAGAAAACATTATTCAGAGGCTAATTTTGTTCTTGGAAATAATATTCATTTCAAATTAAATCAACAAATTTTAAAGTTGAGATTTTTTAATTTTTAAGTTCAAATTGTTAATTCTACCATTTGCCTTATAAATACAGTTGGATTGTATCAAAAATTTACAGGAACTTTTATAATTAGTCAAATTTTTAAAAAACAATTTAAGCCACACTTTTTCATGCCACATACTTGATTTTCTAAGTGCATCCATTGTTTCCAAAACAACTTCCTAAAGAATGTTACTGATTCCAATAAATCTAGTAAAAAGACCTCTAAACAAGTTCTTTTGGAAGTTCTAATATTGTTGATAAGCAATGATTAACTGGTTATTGCAAAGCTAAAAATTGCTCACATACCCATCTTCCATTAGGAGCATAAGGCTAATCAGTTAAATAACCAAATAGTTAAAATTAGACTTTAGAGCAAATAAACACAAAGAAGTCACACATGCACCACAAAAATAGAAAGACTGTACATATTCTTTGTATGAAAGTAGAAATTCTAAGCAGAGTATAATTTTGCCTCTCAGGTACATCTGGAAATGTCTGGAGATATTTTTGATGTTACAACCAAGTTATGGGAGGAAAACTCCTGGCATCTAATAGTATGCTACTAACGAGCCTGCAGTGCACTGGTGTTGGGGTAAAGGAACATTTCCCTTCTACTTTCTCTTTGTTGAAAATACATGAACAGTGAATAAATAGGAGAAAAGACATACACATTTATTAATGTACAAGAGGGAACAATTAAAGTACAGGGAAAATCACAATAAGGTGATCATCTACTCTCAACCATTTTCAGGGAACCAATAGGAATTGTGAACAAAAATTAGAACATTAGTAAATTATTTTTAGGGTACTTGATGGATTTAGAAAACATAGAAATGCCTGAGACAAAATCTACTTGGCCTACAGAACAGACAATGGTTTGTAAATGCTTCTCTTTCGACCATGGAGTATGATTGAAGTAGAAGATAATGTTGAAAGAAACACGTGCAGAACAAATAAAGCTAATAAGTCCAGAAAGGTTACAGAATAGATAAATAGGATATTTTTAGCTGATTATGATGTCAGCTGCGGATTTTCAGTTACTTTTTCCTCAGTTTTCTTTGAGCATTTTTATTTTAAAATGGTCTCATATTTTTCTATATTTACAATGAACAATCCAAAAATGAAATTTAGAAATTAACTAGATAAAACAATCATCCACCATGATCAAGTAGGCTTCATCCCAGGCATGCAGGGATGGTTTAATATACGGAAAACCATCAACGTGATCCATTATATAAACAAACTGAAAGAACAAAACCACATGACCATTTCATTAGACGCTGAGAAAGCATTTGACAAAATTCAACACCCCTTCATGATAAAAGTCCTGGAAAGAATAGGAATTCAAGGCCCATACCTGAACATATTAAAACCATATACAGCAAACCAGTTGCTAACATTAAACTAAATGGAGAGAAACTTGAAGCAATCCCACTAAAATCAGGGACTAGACAAGGCTGCCCACTCTCTCCCTACTTATTCAATATAGTTCTTGAAGTTCTAGCCAGAGCAATCAGACAACAAAAGGATGTCAAGGGGATACAGATCGGAAAAGAAGAGGTCAAAATATCACTATTTGCAGATGATATGATAGTATATTTAAGTGATCCCAAACGTTCCACCAGAGAACTACTAAAGCTGATAAACAACTTCAGCAAAGTGGCTGGGTATAAAATTAACTCAAATAAATCAGTTGCCTTCCTCTATACAAAAGAGAAACAAGCCGAGAAAGAAATTAGGGAAACGACACCCTTCATAATAGACCCAAATAATATAAAGTACCTCGGTGTGACTTTAACCAAGCAAGTAAAAGATCTGTACAATAAGAACTTCAAGACACTGAAGAAGGAAATTGAAGAAGACCTCAGAAGATGGAAAGATCTCCCATGCTCATGGATTGGCAGGATTAATATAGTAAAAATGGCCATTTTACCAAAAGCAATCTACAAATTCAATGCAATCCCCATCAAAATACCAATCCAATTCTTCAAAGAGTTAGACAGAACAATTTGCAAATTCATCTGGAATAACAAAAAACCCAGGATAGCTAAAACTATCCTCAACAATAAAAGGACTTCAGGGGGAATCACTATCCCTGAACTCAAGCAGTATTACAGAGCAATAGTGATAAAAACTGCACGGTATTGGTACAGAGACAGACAGATAGACCAATGGAATAGAATTGAAGACCCAGAAATGAACCCACACACCTATGGTCACTTGATTTTTGACAAAGGAGCCAAAACCATCCAATGGAAAAAAGATAGCATTTTCAGCAAATGGTGCTGGTTCAACTGGAGGTCAACATGTAGAAGAATGCAGATCGATCCATGCTTATCACCCTGTACAAAGCTTAAGTCCAAGTGGATCAAGGACCTCCACATCAAACCAGACACACTCAAACCAATAGAAGAAAAACTAGGGAAGCATCTGGAACACATGGGCACTGGAAAAAATTTCCTAAACAAAACACCAATGGCTTACGCTCTAAGATCAAGAATCGACAAATGGGATCTCATAAAACTACAAAGGTTCTGTAAGGCAAAGGACACTGTGGTTAGGACAAAACGGCAACCAACAGATTGGGAAAAGATCTTTACCAATCCTACAACAGATAGAGGCCTTATATCCAAAATATACAAAGAACTCAAGAAGTTAGACCGCAGGGAAACAAATAACCCTATTAAAAAATGGGGTTCAGAGCTAAACAAAGAATTCACAGCTGAGGAATGCCGAATGGCTGAGAAACACCTAAAGAAATGTTCAACATCTTTAGTCATAAGGGAAATGCAAATCAAAACAGCCCTGAGATTTCACCTCACACCAGTGAGAATGGCTATGATCAAAAACTCAGGGGACAACAGATGCTGGCGAGGATGTGGAGAAAGTGGAACACTCCTCCATTGTTGGTGGGATTGCAAACTAGTACAACCATTCTGGAAATCAGTCTGGAGGATCCTCAGAAAATTGGACATTGAACTGCCTGAGGATCCAGCTATACCTCTCTTGGGCATATACCCAAAAGATGCCTCAACATATAAAAGAGACACGTGCTCCACTATGTTCATCGCAGCCTTATTTATAATAGCCAGAAGCTGGAAAGAACCCAGATGCCCTTCAACAGAGGAATGGATACAGAAAATGTGGTACATCTACACAATGGAATATTACTCAGCTATCAAAAACAACGAGTTTATGAAATTCGTAGGCAAATGGTTGGAACTGGAAAATATCATCCTGAGTGAGCTAACCCAATCACAGAAAGACATACATGGTATGCACTCATTGATAAGTGGCTATTAGCCCAAATGCTTGAATTACCCTAGATCCCTAGAACAAACGAAACTCAAGACGGATGATCAAAATGTGAATGCTTCACTCCTTCTTTAAAAGGGGAACAAGAATACCCTTGGCAGGGAAGAGAGAGGCAAAGATTAAAACAGACACAGAAGGAACACCCATTCAGAGCCTGCCCCACATGTGGCCCATACATATACAGCCACCCAATTAGACAAGATGGATGAAGTAAAGAAGTGCAGACCGACAGGAGCCGGATGTAGATCGCTCCTGAGAGACACAGCCAGAATACAGCAAATACAGAGGCGAATGCCAGCAGCAAACCACTGAACTGAGAATAGGACCCCCATTGAAGGAAGCAGAGAAACTGGAAGATCTTGAAGGGGCTCGAGACCCCATATGTACAACAATGCTAAGCAACCAGAGCTTCCAGGGACTAAGCCACTACCTAAAGACTATACATGGACTGACCCTGGACTCTGACCTCATAGGTAGCAATGAATATCCTAGTAAGAGCACCAGTGGAAGGAGAAGCCCTGGGTCCTGCTAAGACTGAACCCCCAGTGAACTAGACTGGTGGGGGGAGGGCGGCAATGCGGGGAGGGTTGGGAGGGGAACACCCATAAGGAAGGGGAGGGGGGAGGGGGATGTTTGTCCGGATACCGAGAAAGGGAATAACACTCGAAATGTATATAAGAAATACTCAAGTTAATAAAAAAATTTGGTAACAAAAAAATGAGAAGATAGTACATAGAATGAGAGCAAAGAGTTGCACATCATGTATCTTGAAAGAGGCTTACATACTGAAAATAAAACAGAACTCTTATAGCTCAATAATAAGACAACTTAATTTAAAAAATGGACAAAAGATCTAAATAGACAACTCTCCAGAGAATAACCAATGAGCACAGAAACAGTTGTTTATGATCATTAATCATCAAGGAAATGCAAATCAAACACATACTGTTTTATGCTCACTCACATGGCTATGGTTAGGAGAGATAGTGACTAATGGTGAAGATGTGGAGAAATTGAACTATTCATGTGTTACTCGCAGGTAAGATGCCACAACTTCTTAAGAATCCCTTTGGAGATCCCTCAAAAAGCTTCAAGTACAGTTACTGTACAATCCAGTAATTCTAGGCTTTGGTATATACTTAAAAGAAATCTAAGCATACATTCACACTAAAACTTGTATTTATAGATTCATGGAAGCCTTTACATAAGAGTCTTGGGCTCAATTTCTGTAAAGTCTAGATTTTGACAGGGGCAGCATTTTGATCTACATGTCAATTTAAGGGTCATTGCCATCTTAACAACATTATTTTTTCCAGTTCATTAACATGGTGTGGCCACAGTTATTTTATGGCATGAATATTTTGAAACCTCTAAGACTGCCTTCAGTGACACACCTTCTAATCCTTCGTAAAGAGTTCCATCAACTGGGGACCAAGAATTCAAATATATGAGCCTATGGGGCGATTCAGATTCAAACCATTACACTCCTTTCCTCTCTTCCTTCCATTCTCTATTTCTCCCTTCCTTTCTCCTTTCCTTCTTCCTTCTCGCCTTCCTCTCACCCTCCAACCCTTATTTCCTCCTCTTCCTCCCTTTCATGCTCTGTTCTTTCTTTTTCTTTTGGCATTCCCATTCTCCTATCATGTCTTCCCCTCTTACTCCTCAGATTCTTCATGAGTAGCTGCTAGGGGCCAAGCACTAATTCTTTTCTTAAGCATTTATTTTATGGTCTCGGTGCTCTGCCCTTCTCTTCATCTCAGATCCCAGACTTCTTTGGCCTGCCCTAAAGTAATTATTTCAAGCCTCTTGTCTTCCCTCTCTTAAAAGAGTAACAAAAGGCAAAAACGTTGCCTTTCTGTTTCTTTTCTGTGGAGACTTGTGATCATTTTCTAAAGGTAAGTGTCTTTCTTACCTTTCTTTTAAATGGCAATGAATGGAATGGAGGTAGTGGCAAAACTTTATTACCCAGCATACCTTGCAGCTGGGGGTGAGCAGTGCAATGTAAAGGGAAGTTGCTGGGTGAAGTGTTCATGAAGTCCTTGTAGAAGATGATAGACTCTATCACCTGTCTTTTGCTTCCTCTTTCTATCTTGCTTTCTGGGGTTACACAGATGGCCTGTAATTGTCTTCTACTTTGGCAATTCTGCAATATTATTCCGTCTGTTAAATACCATTGAAAATGCTACTGGCGATTCCTGTAATGGTTGCATTCAGTCAGACTATGTCATAAGTAACGTCTTAGCCTCAGCATCCGGAAGTTCCAAAGAGAATATTTCACGTTGGATAGAATTTTACATATACCACTGTTTTGGCAGGTTCAGCCCTCTAGATCCTAACATCATGAATTCATGTTTAACACAGTTGATCTTAGTCCTTTCTTCGCTGCTTTTGATCCTGTCTGGCGTTGAAGCAGTCGAAGCTGGAGATGTGACTGCACTCTTATTAGGTGTGGTTCTCAGTGTTACAGGCATCTGTGCTTGCTTGGAGACATATGCAAGAAAGCAAAATGGACAGATAGGACTTTGAAGGACTCTTCTGAATTAGACTTCACCCTGACCATTGTGCTGAAAACCCTTGTGCCATTGAAGCTGAACCCAAGATTTGATCTCTCCTGTTCTCAGCAAGAGGGTTACGGTTAACTGAGAGTTAATACCCTCAGTTAAGCGGATGCTTACCTGTTCATAGTTGTGTCTCCTTCCACGGGAGCAGATGAGGGTGGAGAGAGGCTCTTAACATCAAAGAGTGCACTAATAATGTGGCCCATAATTTGTATTTGCTGCTTGGGAGGGGACTAAAGTGAAAGGGCTTAAGTTTGCAAAAGTACTATTTCATACTTTGAAATTGTCAAAGCACATGCAATTGCAACATGGAAAGGTTTACTCAGAATCTCGCAAATCAACATCGTTATTATAATCACTGACTCTTGCATTCGGGGGGTCTTTCTCTCTCATTTGGGGGGTTGGGTTCGGTTTTGGATTTGGTTTTTGTTGTTACTGTTTTCTTTCTAATGCTTCTGTGTTTATCTAGTTGATATTGTACTTAGAGTTTAATAGCCAAAAATTGAAACTTTTAACTCTGAGAAGAAATTTAATAAAAATGTACTAAACACAAAAAAGAAAATGCTACTGGCTTGTATAACTATTTACTTAAATTATCATTAATTCTTTCAAATGAAAATTTTAAAAATTGAAAAACAAGTATCTATGTTTAATACCCCATTTGATTGGTTTTCACACAAACTCTATCTCTTCAAAACTGTAATATACTTGTAATATGCACTCTTTTCTTCTTTCCTTTCTCTCTTTTTACTCATTTCTTAGGCAAAGTCTTATGTAGCTCAGTCTGGCCTTGAACTCACAAAGTAGTGGAGGATGATCTTGAATCCTGTCACACCCAACACTCGTGCTTCCACTTCCCCAGTGCTGGGATCACAGGTGTGCACCACCTTGCCCCCAGTTTTATTCAGTTCCAGAGATCAAACTCAGGGCTTCACGAATGCTACACAATTACTTGACCAATTGAGCTACAACCCCAGCCTGTGTTTGGGCACTCTTTATAATCTGTGTTTTCTGTTTATTTCCTCTGCTAAGGAAATACAAATCTAGAAGTGGACTTTGATAAGGCACAATTATCTTAACATACACATGCTCACAGCAGAATGTAATCCAGGAGGCGAATCGGTGCCTGGAGCATTACAGGTCTAACAAGAAGCTATCGCTGCTTAGTCACACAGTTGAAAAACGTCAATCCTATCAGCTTGGAAACTATATGTAAGAATTCCAGTGGCTAAGAAAATATGAATCACGAGGGCTGGGAAAAGGAAAACTGGATTACATTTATATGATTTCTTTTGAGAAACCTATTATATGTGTGGGTGCCTTACACATCATTTGATATTGAGTTATGTCTAGAGATAAAGCCTCCCAGGACAAGTAGTTAAATATGTTTTATTACTTAACCTCTAAGAACATGGGAGCCATTGTGAAACTGTAATTCAAGGCTAGATTTCTAATCTCTGCTCTCGTTTCAAACACATGTTAATTTACCCGAACACAAGATCATTTATCCATCTATAAAAATACATCCTAAATGTTCAAGTTTTCCAAAGAGTGCATTTGAGTTGCAAAACACCTAGAACTACCAATGGGGGTGGGAGGGTGGGGGAATCCTCCTCCACAGGCATTGCAAAAGCCAAGGGCAGCTTCTCACTGAAAGTTGCCTCATCACATTTTCCAGAAATGCCCCCCCCCCAAATGTTTATTTTGGTTTAAATGGATAAAAATGGCCTGCTGGTTACTATAATGTGTGCTTGTGTCAGACTGAATACCAGCACTTGAGAGTTTCTTACTGCGCATTAATGAATAAGAAGCAGAAATCCCATGGACCAACCCCGTGTTCGTGAGTGTGTATATACAGCCAATGTAGATGGCCCTGGAGCCAGACTTAAAACAGGCTTAATTCAGACTTAAGACCTGAAGACTAGGCAACTCTCTGTGTAACAACAGCTTCTCTCAGACAAAGCCAAAAGGTTTAAAACATACACAATCCTCAAAGGTGGAAGTCAGTAGGAATTCGTGTGGCCAGGATGTGTAGTGAACAGTTCTGAGACCAAACACTACCTTATTGGGCAGATCTCAAAGGGAAATAGAAAGCATCCTCAGCTGAAGTCTGTAAAGACCACTGATCAAGGAAACCCTAGATGCGGGAGTGGGAAGGGTTCACATATCCACATACCCAGGAACATACGAAACACTTGCTCTCCCTGATGTTTCGCAGAAAGCTGGAGCTGTGAACAGAGGTTGAATTATAATTGTATTTTTGGTTGTGAGCCTAGCCTTTAATGGCTGAGCCATCTCTCCAGCCCGAGTTATAATTGTAAAGGGAGACCAACTTTCCCCATCCCCAGTCTCTTCCAATCTCCTGTGGTGAATCCCATTAGCCGAATCCAAACAAAATCCCAAAACTAAAGGCAAAGGGATCAGGACACAGAGCAGGGACCCAAATTGGCCAAGGTAGAGACAAGAAGGGATTAAAACAGGATATCAGAGTGTCACAAAATATAAAAGAATAGAAACAATGTTCTCCAATCATTGACTTGATGATTAAATGAAACAGGGCATATATACTATGGATCGCAGTCCTATCAGAAGGCTCAATTAACGATAGCCAGTGGACTTGTTTGTGCTTCTTTGTTCTGTTTTTGAGATAGGGTCTCATGCCAATCAAGTTGTACTGGATCTTTATATGAAGCTGGGGACCTTACACTCCTTAGCCTCCTATCTCTTCCTCTTGAGTGCTAGGATTACCAGAATGTACCACCACCCAGCATTTATGCAGTACTGAGAATTGAACCCAGGACTTTGTACATACCAGGCAAATACTCTCTCAACTAAGTTACATCTTCAGTACCTAACAGTAAGATTTATAACCTCTTGTACGTGAGCCTTAAAGCTGACTCACCTAGGTGTCTTTTTCCATTGAACTGTGTGAGTTGCATAATAATAATGTGATGGGCCAGACAGCAGCTTCTTCACGTGTAAAGCTATATACTGCCAAAATCCATTGGAAAAATAAAACACAAACCAATGACTGCAAAGGAACCCTCCCCCCTTAAAAAAAAAACAGGAAAAAGAATGTCAAACACCCAAAGTCGAGTCCAGATTTTTTTCAGAGCATTTGATTATAATTCCAAATCCTCACATTAAAATTTCTGAAAACAAATTAACATTGCTGAAAACAAATACGAAGTACATAGAGCCACTGAAACGAACAGCCTGTCTTGAATACAAACACGTACACGCAAGACATTTATGGCTTTGTTAGATTGACAGCCCCTTTCTGGGTCACATTTGTCTAAGAGACTTCTGAAACATCTGAGGTTATTGATGTTGCCCTTGGTTAAAGGTGGAAGGAAAGTTCCTACTGATGGAGACACAATGAACTTCAGACACATGCCTCAGACATTCATGTGCTAAACTAACTTGAAAGTCCCTGAGGAAAGCTATGTAGTAACAGAAGGCACATGCATGCTTCCAAAGGAGGGAATTATCCAATGGTTATTATACTGAACTATGATACCTATGGAGCGCAATTATGACAAACAGCACGACAGCCCTTAAGGCTGAGGTAGTGCTAGCTATACCTTGGCAGTAACCAACAAGTCTATAAGGGAACTGAAGAACTATTGAAGCGGGAGGGGTCATACCTGATACTGGAAACTTTGCTAGCTACCCAGGCTTTGTAAAGTCTTGGGTCTTGTGGCGGTACACACTAGTAGGATTTGTTAAAGGAGGCAGAAGCAAGAGGGTCACCAATAAGAGTCCAAATCATTACAGGTAGACTCATAAAACATTCATGTATCCTACCATCTTCAGGTCTCAAAAGTCTTTCCCACCTGCCTTTGATGTCTGAAGTTCTTCTCCAAAAGAACACAGCTTTCTGTTACTAAGTGAAGATTTGAGGGGGAAAGGGCCCCTGGGAAAAGATCATGTTGGCCAAGAGTTCAGTTGTTTCTTGAGAAGCAAGTATCGGTGGAGGGAGAAGGCATGTAGGCCCTGCTGAGACCTATGGAAGCAGGAGCAATGGCAATGTTCCCCGATGGCCATGCCAGAATGGGAAAGGCTATCACAAGGCCTTTGCTGAATTGAGACAGTTGTGATTAATGGCAGTCTGAGATAGTACAGCTGATGGGACCAAAACAGCTTTGAGTGGAGGAAAGGTCAGTGGCCAACAAGTCAGTTCCTAAAAGATGAAGCCAGTGGAAAAAACTGAAATGGAATTTTAGTTGTACCCTGGGCATGGTAATATAGAGATATAAATATTATAATATATATATTGATAGAGGTAGAGACATTTGGATATCTGATTGGATACAATATATACACAAAATAAAAATGAAACACTAAATATACAGAATTCTTTTATTCTATAAACTATACGTATATGTCATAAAACTGATTATTAAATCATTTATTAAATAGTCCTAATTTATTTTTCTTTTATTGAAAGTAGATTTTTTTTCATACAATAGTCTGATTACAGTTTCCTCTACCTCAGCTCCTCCAAGATCCTCCTCACCCGCCCTTTCAACCAAATCCACATGTATCTATTTTTAGCAAATCTTAGTAGGGTCTTTTCCTTCCTTCCTTCCTTCCTTCCTTCCTTCCTTCCTTCCTTCCTTCCTTCCTTCCTCCCTTCCTTCCTCCCTTCCTCCCTTTTTCTTTATTTCCTTCTTTTTCCCTTTGAGATATGTTCTCATATAGCTCTGGCTGGTCTTGAACTCGCTCTGCAGTCAAAGATGACATTGAACTTCTGATCCTCTGCCTCTACCTCCTGAGTGTTGGACTACAGGCATGTGCCATTATGCTTGTTTTATGCAATGCTAGAAATCAAATCCAGGATTTTCTGCATGATCGGTAGGCATTCTGTCAACTGAGCTACACCCACAGCCTGTGGCTGGTTTGTTTGTTTGTTTGTTTGTTTGTTTGTTGACACTGGCTGTTATGATTTAAAATAGAAGACAAAATCAAGATTCTTCTTCCAGGAGCTGGGGATGTAGCTCAGTGGAAGTGCTTGCCTCCCATGTATAAGGTCCCATCCTCAGCACTACAAAGACATTCTAACACCTCTGTGTAAATTATAATCTCAGCTAGTATATCGTGTCCATATGGCTGATACATATTTCAGCTTTTATTAAACATTGGTATTTGGAGATTTTCTGAATCTCATAATTCTAAGATTTTTTTAATATTTAACATTTACTTTTCAAGCCTTAATGTTGAAAATCATATAGTCAAAGCACATTGATATACTTGAAATCAATCATGTATATGAAACCAATCATACTGTACAAAATTAGTGTCTTGATGTTTTTACTTTTGGGTGTGTATAATGTGTTTGAGTGTGTGAGTGCAGGCATTCACTATGCATGTGTCAAGGTCAGAGGGCAACCTCCAGTGGTGGTCCTTGACTTCCATCTTGTTTGAGGCAGAGTCTCTTGTTTCTTACTGTGCACACTAGGCTAGCTGGTCTGTGGGCATCTGGAAAGTCTTCTCTATTTGCCTTATGAACACTGGGGTTATAGAAACACTACCAATTCTCCATTACATGGAGTCTGGGGAACTCTGGTCCTCAACCTTGGACAAGTGCTTGACTCACTGCACCATATCAATGGGTCATGCTTTTTTAATTTTTTTTAAAAAAAATGTGTTCTGGGGCTGGGGATTTAGCTCAGTGGTAGAGCGCTTGCCTAGGAAGCGCAAGGCCCTGGGTTCGGTCCCCAGCTCCGAAAAAAAGAACCAAAAAAAAAAAAAATGTGTTCTTCTTCAATCCAAAGAGATTAACAAACATCATTTGGCCACGTTTCAGTTTCAATAGTATATTCTAATTTTTTATTTCCATAATATCCTCTTCTTTTGTGCTTCAATTTATTTTTATATACGTAACTTTGTTCATTTATCCAATAAATCAACCATCTTTAATGTAGAAATATTCCTTTCTTATGAAGATGAAAAATGTATTGATACCTCAGTAAGAATATCATTGATAGAAGCCCAAGCTCTTAAAAATATATTTCCTAGATCCTTAATTAATTACAAAAGTTTGTTTGTTCAGCAGACAACTCCAAAAAACGCTTTTGCGTTTGAAAATGTTCATGGATCTGAACATTTTCCTCATTTTAACTTTCAAATGTTCTATTTGTCTGTCTGTCTCTGTCTGCCTTCTAGTGCTGATTATTAATTCCAGATCTTGTGTATGTTAAGCATCCATCCCTTCCTTAAACTATATAATCCACTCCTGGATTATTTATTTAATTCTTATTATTTTTGTGTGCTAGTATATACTAAAACCTACTGAAAAAGAATTTTGACCTTGGTATTGCCCATTTTAATAAAATTCTCTGTAAAATTCCTTAGATTTTCTTAAGATATATATAATAATATTTTGGTGAGCCCAACCTCTACAGAATTTGAATATAGCAAATTAGTTAATTAAAAGGACAAATACTATACTTTAAGGATTTTACTTCAGGAGTTGTTAAACATGTTTGCAATAGGACAGAGGGTAAACTCAATTTTTAGTGGTTTTAAAACAGAGTCTCACTTAGCCTAAGATGACCTTGAACTGTCTATTTAGCAAGGATGACCTTGAACTTATGACCCTCCTGCTTCTACCTGCACTGTGCTTGTATGGCGTGTGTGCATTGCCACACTCAGTACTGGAGGTGCTGGGCATGGAGTTCAAGGCTTTGTGCATCCGGCCAGCACTCCACCAGGTGAGACAGATCTCCAGCTTCCAGAAAGTAAACTCTTTTAGGATTTTTGAGTCAGACATTCTGTTGCTGTGGGCGAAAACAGTGACAAACTAGACATGAGTGTGTATGGAGATGTGTCAGTGCAACATTTAATTTGTCAATTCTGGAATTTGAATTTTAGATCATTTCCGCAGGTGAAAATGTTATTCTTTTTCACTTCAGCAGCTGAGCTTAATTAAACAGTGGGCCAAAGTTTGCCCACGGAGCAATCTCTGTTTTGCCTGATTTATTATTTTATTACATCATCCAAAGAGAATTGAATACAGTGCTTTATTTCCGAATTAGCCTATCCATAAGCCTTTCTAAAATGTTGGCTAAAGCACCATTATTTTTAATAGGCAATAAAGTTTTCCTGAAAATATTTGTCTTTTAAATAACTTTTAGCAAACTAAACTATACCTTTTGGGTTTATTATATTCCCCAAACTCATTAAACTATATTTAGTCTGAAATTTCATAAAAAGTGATAGAAATTGTAACTACTCTGATTTGGTCATATCACACACACACACACACACACACACACACACACACACACACACACACACACACACAAAGAGAGAGAGAGAGAGAGAGAGAGAGAGAGAGAGAGAATTATCATATATAGTATTATGCACCAATTTAAAAATTAAAGATAAGGTTTTGCATTTTGTTGTAGGTTTTGCAGGAATTATTTCTCTGAGACTAGCTTTCTCTGTTTCACAGCCCTGGCTATCCTGGAACCCACGTTGTAAACCAGGTTGGCCTCAAATTTACAGAGGTTTACCTGCCTCTGCCCCTGCAGATTAAAGGCACGTGTCACCATGCCCAGCAGGAAAAAACTATAGTTGTACATGATATAGTTTGAGTACTTTTGGTAATCACTAGGATTTTTTTCTCCTTTTTCCAAATGCTTTTCTAAAAATTATTTCCTCATTTTGCTAGATACATTTTTTCCTTTGCTTTTGAGACAACAGATCTTGTGCCCAGGCTGGCCTGGAACTCGCCATAATGGAGGATGCCCTCGAATTTCTGATTCTCCCATCTTCACCTTCTGGACTGATAGACACTTACCATATCTGGTTCATGTAGTACGAAGACCTAGTGCTTCGTGCATGTTAGGCAAGCACTCTACCAACATCCATCTTTCTTGGATAAGTTTCTAGGTAAGGAACACCTTAAGTCTAGATTGCATGAATATGCTCATTCATAACAATATTATTTTCCTTTGAAATTCTCATTAAAATTTCCTTTCTTAAGTTGGGCACACCAATGCTCACCTGTAATCCTTACCCTTGGGAGGTAGAAGCAAGAAGATCAGGAATTTCAAGCCATCTTCTACTACATCCATTGTAAGTTCAAAGCCAGCATGAACCCCATGAGACTCTGTCTTAAAGAGGGGAAAAAAAGAAATCCTGAAATTTTTGATATTTATGTCGGCATCGAACAGTATTATAGATTTTTATTGTGCTTTCTAAATGTTTTTCATTTGCTTTTTTGACATTTCGAACAAATTGGGCAGTGGGGCATTAAAATATATTTGGAAAGAGCACTTGAGAAGGATAGAAGCCGCACTATGCTGTGAACTGGTTTTGATGATCATCAGGTCCTTAAACCACCCCCACCCCGTGGAAGTAGTTGCAGGGACTTCCTAAAGAAAGGGTGCGCTGCTTTCAATGATGGATTGGAGGCTAGATGTGAAGATCATAACTTAACAATGTTATATGGAGCAGGACTGGGGGAAAACGTCTGTGTCGTGAAGAGAACTTGATGGGAAAGCTTGTATCCCAGCTGAAGAAAAGCCACAAGGGAAACTGGGGTTAAAGGTGAAGGAGATTCCTGTAGCTGAGGAACCCAAAGGGAGGACCCCCCAATGCCCATGTGGTGGGAAAGTGGACACTCCTCAGAAGAGAAAGGAAGACTGAGGATAGGATAGAGAAGGAATCTGTCGGTCTGGAGACCATGGAGCATGGAGGGCAGAGCTTTCTATCTTGCTTCTGTTCTCAGTGTAGTATGAGGACGTGATGCTGGAAGAAGAGGGCTTTCCTGTGTTAAAAAACTTGAGCAGTTGCTCTGGAGAGTGGAAGGAGAGGATATGGTCGTTGAGTTTGAGATGGTGGGGCTAAAGATTTTAATGTCTTGGACAAGTGTTTTTAACTAATTCTATCCAACCACCCTGCCCTAACTTTTGCCAAGCTCTGATGTCATTAAGTAGAGAAAGTCCATGCAGCCAATATTTTGTGCCCAGGATTTTCTCATTCCATTTAATGCTGCTTCCTTTATAGTGGCTATATAAGAGTAGGATGTGTGGGTGTTTATGATATCTGACTTAAGGATAGGGCCAGTGTAAAGCTAACAGGAGGCCAGGAGACCCTCCACCAACCTTACAATATCATGAAATCCTAAACCATTCTCCTTGGGCTGTTTGTCAACAGAACTTACACAACCAAGTTATCAGCCACAAGAACCCTTTCCTCATAGCCTTAGAGCATCACCGAATTTTCTAAAGGTATCTTATGGATTTTCCCTTTTGTTACAAAAATAATTGCCCCTAAATTCAAATTTCTGAAGTTGTTGTCCCAAGTTCAGTCCCTCAAACACTTACCAAGTCCCAATGAATGGGATCTCCTTCAGAGGGACAAGATTTCATCTCAGGCTTTTGTGCTGTCCAGACTTTCACAATCTGCCAATAGCCTTCTTCGATACTATAAACAGTCCTTACTCTTGTCATGAGATGGGCTCTACAAGCCTCTCTAGTTACACTTGAGTCCTGACCTCCAGGATTGAACCTAGCCATACAAACTCATTTCAAACCTCAAACCCCTGAGCCTCTCAAACATTACTGGAAGTGGCATTTGTAGAACATGTACCTCTTCTCTCTGTCCCCAGGATTCTCTCAGCCTCTGGTAGGCCCCGTAGCTCTCTAGGTATTTGACAGCAAGAGAAATGTGTATTTGTTTCAGTAAGTTCGTTTTCCAAGTAATAGGATATAGGCCCTCCAGCCAAGCATTTCCATCCCAAGAGACGAATTCAGCACAGTGTTGAATAAAAAGATGTCGTGTCTACTGGGTGGCTCAGTGAGTAAAGGGCTTGGCATGCAAGTCTGATAAACTGAGTTATCCCTGGGTCTCACATAAAGACAGAAGGAGACAACCAACTGCACAGAGTTGTCCTATTAGCTCCATATGCATGCCATGTATGTGTATCTTCACACACATATGTATACTCACTTACTTACATGCTAATAAACAAATGAAAGGTGAAGAAAAGGAAGAAGGAAAAAAAGCAGCAAACATATTTTTAATGGTTTTAAGGTCAATTTGCCATAAATTAGACCATCTGAATAGGAAGCCTTGCTTGAACAACTGTTCTGACTACCTTAATTGATGCAGAAAGACCCACCCCAGTGATGTGGCGCTTTCTGAGGAGTCCAGATAAAGAGAACACAGCTTGTTTGCTGTTTTCACAGAGTTGATTTACTCTATCGCTGACTCATTTGCCTATAGCAGAACCAGTCTTTGTGGACTCAGGAACCTTCCAGGTTTTCAGCTCCAGATTAGGACTTCTGAGACACCCAGCCTGGAAGACAGGTCAACTATTCAGTCATTGTGGAAGTATCCCAAATGCTGAGGAACCCCGCTTCAAGCACTGAAGAAGCCAGGACACAACCGTCCTTCATGGCCTCCAATTCAGTCCTGCCTCCAGGTTCCTGCCTTGAGTTCTTACCTTGACTTCCCTCCATGATGGACTGTGGTTGAGACATGTAAGCTAAACAAACCCCTTCCTCCCCAAGTTGGTTTTAGTAGATGTTTTATCACAGTGATGGAAGGTGACAATGGCATATGCTCATCCCCATCTATGTGTCCTTACCATCAGGCAAGACGGAAGCCAGATGCACTCTTCACTGCAGCCTTCCCTCATGTTGGTGAATAAATGTTTACTTCTCTAAACAGATAAAGCGTTTCTCTGGTGCTTTGTATTCATTTATTCATTAACTTAATTAATAATTATCAAGAATCTTCTGGAAGCTGGCTCTGTTTCAAGTGCTAGAATTCAAAAATGAAAGTGCAAATCCTGCACCTCAAAGAATTTTCCAAAGTAGCTAAAGCCTTATTCACATAGGATAGCTGTTCTCAACCTGTGGGTCTCAACCCCTTTGAGTATTGCATACCAGGTAGCATGCACAGCAGATATTTTACATTATGATTCATAACAGCAGTGAAATTTCAGTTGTGAAGTAGCAATAAAATCATTTTATGGTTGGGGGCATCACCACAGCATGAGGAACTGTATTAAAGGGTCACAGCATTAGGAAGGTCAAGAACAACTGACGTAGGACCTAATATTAAAACAAAACTTCTTGGGCATAGCTGTAATTGTGTTCAGCAGCAGAGAGCTTATGTAGAATGTTTGAGGCTCTGCATATGAGCACCACAAAAATAGAAGAAATAAATTAGGCTTGGGAGACAGCTTAATCAGTTAAGTGTTTACCATGAAAGCATGAATCCTCAGAACCCATGAAAATAAGTAAGGCCTGTTGACACATGCTTTTAATTTCATCCCTAAAAACTGAAAACATGCAGGACCCAGAAGTTTACTAGCCAACAAGCCTAGCTTAATTGATGAGCTATAGGCCAATGAGAGACTGTATCTCAAAGGACATGGATGCTGGTCCTGACGATGATAACCAGAGATTATTCTCTCACCTCTACATGTGTTTCCACTTATACATGTGCACCCACTTGTACACAAATATGCACATACATATGTACAAAAAATAATAAGGAAACAGAGCTCTGAACTTTTAAAACCAATAAAAGAAATAAAAATTCCAAGTTCATTTTTTATTGAATATTTTTTATTTACATTTCAAATGTTATTCCCTTCCCAGTTTCCCGGCCATAAGCCCCCTATCCCATCCCTTTCCCTTCTTTTAATGTGGTGTGGTAGATAGTATAATGGTTAAGAGTATGTATGATGTCTGCCCTATCTTAGTTAGGGTTTTACTGCTGTGAACAGACACCGTGACCGAGGCAACTCTTATAAGGACAACATTTAATTGGGGCTGGCTTACAGGTTCAGAGGTTCAGTCCATTATCATCAAGGTGGAAGGTGGGAGAATGGCAGTGTCCAGATAGGTATGGTGCAGGCAGAGCTGAGAGTTCTACATCTTCATCTGAAGGCTGCTAGGAAAAGACTGGTTTCCAGGGAACTAGGATGAGTGTCCTTTAACCCAGGTCCATAATGACATACCTACTCCAACAAGGCCACACCTCTTAATACTGCCACTCCCTGGGGCAAGCATATTCAAATCATCACACTGCCTAAGGGTGCAGTAGTGGCATATGTACCTTGGTGGTAACCAGTAGCTCTCTAATTCAACTTGAGATGCATTCAACAAGAGAGAAATTTTGCCTGGTACTGGAAACCTAGTCAACTACTTGGAATTGGTGAAGTTAGGGATGTATGGGAACCTTTACAGAAAACCACAACCAATCAAAATACAGAGTTATGAAGCCCAATCCCAATGGATACATCATCTACAAAACAACTCCAGCACCCAAGGCTCAGGAAACATTGTAGAAAGGGGGCCAAACAGATCATAAGAGCCATAGGGTCAGGTAATTTATTGTGAGATTGTGTCTCCTAGCAATGTCAGAAAGTACACCCATAAAGTCTCACCAATACGACTGCCCAAACATCAGGTGAGCATGGATAACACCAAAAGACATGTCAAAGTGGACATGGAAAGACAAAAAGGACAAGGAAAGACCTTACACAAAAAAACTAAAGGCAACTAAAAAATTCTGAGTGAGGGAGAAATGGTCTTCCTCAGGGAGTAATACACCAATTGGTTACCCAATATTAAATGATTGGTCCTGAAATCATACATAGAGAGCATACGTACATAACATGGGAACATTATATGGACTGAATATATTCTTGTAACAAGAAATAATGAAAAATAGAGGCTGTAAATTTGAAAGACAAATATACAGGAGGGATTGGAGGGAGGAAAGGGAAGGGGAAAGGATGGAATTATATTATAATCCCTCCAAATAAAAAAATGTATGGCTTCAGACAAATATATATATATATATATATATACATATATATATATATACATACACACACACACACACACACACACACACACACATTAGTGTTTTGTTTCATTCTAGAGGTTGAAGCCAGGGCCTTGTATCTATTGGGCAAGCACACTACATCACCAGTCCTACTGCTTAGCTTTGATCTCAGCTCTCCTCTCATTACTTTTACGAACTTGAACAAGTGCCTTAAGCAGCCTCCTTGTTATTACCTCATATGACCTATACCCCCTAAAAGTGTTTTATCAGTGGTTTTCTATTATTGTTTGTGTGATCATCTTAACGGTCATGGAACTAAAAGGAGCTTAGGGTGCAGAGGAATGCTTCGTCTTTTTTACTTTATTTGAGACTTTCTCAATGTGGATTAACTTGCCCACTGAACTCTGGAGTCCTTCAGGGTAAGCATGCATTCCCTGGCTTCCTACAGCTTGACTTAAGTGCCTTACACTCATCAGGTTCTTAATAAATATCCACTAGGCAAATGTGTTCACTGGGATTGGGCTCAACCCTTGGGGCCAATGTGATTGCTATAAAAGTAACAGGAATCTCTCAGACTGACTCCCTAGGAGCTACATAGGCAGCCATCAAAGGAAAGGACCATACAATAATCAAGTAATGCTGTCTCACTCAGAGGTGAGACAAATTCATTCATGGCCTTACATTCATTCATGCAGATGCTCCAAGGCTTAACTTTTCTACTTCGATGATGTAAATAGATTTTCAAAAATCTATCCTGGGAAAATATCAACCTGAGTGAGGTAACCCAATCACAGAAAAACACACATGGTATGCACTCATTGATAAGTGGCTATTAGCCAAAATGCTTGAATTACCCTAGATGCCTAGAACAAATGAAACTCAAGACAGATGATCAAAATGTGAATGCTTCACATTTTTAGAGAAGGAGCTCTAAAAGGGGAACAAGAATACCCTTGGCAGGGAAGAGAGAGGCAAATATTAAAACAGACACAGAAGGAACACCCATTCAGAGTCTGCCCCACATGTGGCCCATACATATACAGCCATCCAATTAGACAAGATGGATGAAGCAAAGAAGTGCAGACTGACAGGAGCCGGATGTAGATCTCTCCTGAGAGACACAGCCAGAATACAGCAAACACAGAGGCGACTGCCAGCAGCAAACCACTGAACTGAGAATAGGACCCCCGTTGAAGGAATCAGAGAAAGAACTGGAAGAGCTTGAAGGGGCTCGAGACCCCATATGTACAACAATGCCAAGCAACCAGAGCTTCCAGGGACTAAGCCACTACCTAAAGACTATACATGGACTGACCCTGGACTCTGACCTCATAGGTAGCCATGAATATCCTAGTAAGAGCACCAGTGGAAGGGGAAGCCCTGGGTCCTGCTAAGACTGAACCCCCAGTGAACTAGACTGTTGGGGGGAGGGCGGCAATGGGGGGAGGGTTGGGAGGGAAACACCCATAAGGAAGGGGAGGGGGGGAAGGGGATGTTTGCCCGGAAACCGGGAAAGGGAATAACACTCGAAATGTATATAAGAAATACTCAAGTTAATAAAAAAAATCTATCCTGGGAGATGTGAGTGCTTTCCTACTCCATACCAACTTAATAAACTAAGGAAAAGTAAATAAAGGAGATTACTTTTAAGGTTCATAGATGCCAGTAAACTTAGATCCCCCCCCCCAAAGACGACATCTATTTCATTGGCATTGCCATTGACCTACTATGCAATTTTCCAGAAATTCCTCAAATTTCTTAAATTTTGAGGTGCATGGTTCTGAAGAGAAAAATCTGTCATGCTGGTTTGCATATTGAAGATTTTCCATTGTGAAGTCCTGGCAATTTACTATTTTCAAACCTGGACTTTGAATAAATTCTTGTGAATGTTGGAGGTGAAGAGTTTTCTTGTTGCCAGTTTCACTCAAGTAAGTCATAGCAAGTTGTCTTAATATGTTTTTCTTTCCTACCTCGTGTATCACATGCCTAGTTAGTACCTTACTATAATTACTATAATTTTCAGTATTCTGTAATCTGATTATAATGTATTTAAAAATTAGGTATTTAAATAATATATGCACATTAATGGCAAGTTCCTTAAGTAAACTTATGCTACAGAATATAATTTTTTAAAGGAGCGTGTATTCAAATGTGATGATTGGGGCTGGGAGTATAACTTAATGATAGAGTGCTTGCTTAGCATGTCTGAGGTCCAGGGTTACACTTCTTGAAACAGCCAACAAAGTTCGAACTAAATATAAACAAGAATGTAATGGATGCTCATAGAATGGGCTATTTTTTGGAAGTAAATGAATCACAGAACTCATAGAAGAATGTTAATGAGAAGTCTTCCTACCGTAAGACTCCCAGAGATAAATTCCATTTACAAGATTCAAAACTGTTCGAGTACCATCAGGGAGAAATAAGCATCAAAATCAAATACAGTTTGCCCTCTACCAATATTCTCTTGATATTCATTTCTTTACTCCTAAGGCTGTTTATTGCGAGAAACTTCCACCATCTTCCTAAGGGCACTTTTGTTGGAGTTCCTCTGTCCCTCCAGGCATGGCAAACCTTGAGTAATGAGGAACTAGTGGGTCTGGCCATCTAGTGCAATAGTGAGGTAACAGGTATGGGGCTAATGACTACATCTCTACTGGATTCGAGGCCCTCTCTATAGAAGGGAACTCATGCCTGGATCTACAAACCTGGATTTTAGGGCCAGTCCACAGAAGGGAACACAGCCCTGGTTCTACAAACCTGGTCAAGAGCTCCTGGTTAAGGAGATCCCAGGTCTTAGGGGAGGGAACTACCATACTACTACCTCTTTTGTTAAATGTTCACATCAAGCTTCCTAGTTACACACTGCCTGCTAAACACTCATGTCTGTACCTATAAATTACCATTGTCCACAACCTTTCATCAGAGAAATATCTTACTGCATAGGTGGTACGTAATATAGAAAACCCATAAATGGCCAAACTGCTGAGAATATGTGATGATCGAGTCCCTGGTCTTGAATGGCGTAGCTAGATATCCCTTTCCAAGTCGCACTGAACATCCCAGAAGAGGAGACATAAATAATGACAGAGTCATGGGATAGGGGAATGGGAAGCAAAAAGGTGTTTTCTGGACGTGTCTTTATGACCACTGCACTCAAGAAATCCCTGCAGCTGTGGTTATCTCCAGACCAGCACAAGACTGGGTCTATCAACACTTCGTCATTGATAGGGCCTAAGAGGCCTTACCTCTCCCTAAAGGACTATTGACAGTTACTGGTTCTTAGAAGTGGGAGTGTCTTTTTCATCAGTAGTATAGCCACTGATCAGTTGCTTTTGCTCCAGGAAATAACCTCCTAGCCAAGCTCGGGAAAGAAACTTTAAACTCTGTGAGTCTCACACACAGAGAAAGCAGGGCAACAGGAGGAGAACTTGTTGGGAAGAAGTGATTCAATGGGGGAGATTAGAACATGAAAGAGAAGGATGGGGGTGAAAAGAACTAGAAGTTAGTATATACGTGTATGAACCTGTCAAACACAAAAATTAACAGGAGTTAGTGGGTCTGGAAGCAGCTCCAGTGTGGCCTCAGTAAACAAGCTGCCTTTCCCTAATCCAAACCCAAAGCCCAATCCTAACCTCTGCCTGTTACTGGTTTGCTTTCTGCCCCTCTCCATTTCCTTGTCCTTAGCCAGGGATCCTAGGGTTATCTCCTCCAAACAGCTCATGCATCGGAATCCTTTGTTGCAAAGCCAGCTTCTGAGGCCACTCGAATTAAGATAATCCATAGCTCTGAAACCCCATTTCAGGCCTTCTTAAAAAAACGACAGCAACAACAACAAAAACTTCTATTCTTGATGATTTATGGGGGCAGGTTGAGGCTCAAACTCAGGGCTCCACACATACTATGCAAGTGATCTACTGCTGAGATACATCGCCAGCCTCTGCAATGATTTGAAATGTTTTCTGCCTGGCTCCAATTGTTTGAGCTTTTCTCTTTTTCTTTTTTCTTTCTTTCTTTCTTTCTTTTTTTTTCTTGGTGCAGAACTTCTGACTTTATTTCCAAAGTGCTAGGCTTACAGGCAGGCATCACCAGGCCTTATTTAGGAGAAAACCATTACAAAATTTCAAAGAACACTTGAGGAACAAGGTAGACAACAATGCTTATCTTATTATGTAATTTTGTATCACTGTAACGAAAACATCTTGTTCAGTGGATTTAAAAAGACCTACTTTAAGTGTGTTCACTCAATGCAAAAAAATTAAATAAAAATTTACAGTATTATAATTTGAATAGGTGCCAAATGTCCTGCTCCTTTTCTCCAATCAGGAAGAGAAAATTCTTTTCCAAATCACTTGAAGCTTGAACAAAAAAAACCCTCACCCCCTCCCAACATTCTGTAGCATCCCAGGCAGACTTCAGCCCTTCAGAGAGGACATCCCACCTCTCATGATCTCGTCAACCAGGAGAATGTTGGTGGCGATCACAGTACAGGGGTGAAGCAGCTGCTTCTTCACACACATTTCTGCGGCCACCATTGGCTCACCTGTGTTCAGATCCACACCCACAAGCTGACCGGATTCTGAATGTTCAGCTTGAACTTTAATGTTTCCTGAAGGTCAAAACGGGAGTTCTGCGCAAGAACCTTGGGAATGATGAACAAGGCGTCTGCAAATGCCTGGACCCCAAGCTGAGCTCTACCCTTCACACTGGGCTGCTATTTAATCAGAGCCTCTGCCAGTGCCACTTCTGCACCTGAACCCGGGACAACACAGTTGTCATCAATAGCATTTTTTTACAGCCCTCAAGCCATCTCTGATTGCATCCTTGATCTGAGTCAGCGTGTGCTTGTTTGGTCCTTTAACCAGTAAAGTGACAGAATGGGGATCGTTACATTTCTCAATAAAGGTGAACTTCTCCTCACCCAATGTATATTCATAGACAAGCCCTGCATGTCCCAAACAGTCAGGATTCAGGTCATCAAAGGAGTTCAGAGCTATCCCACCACAAGCAAGAGTCAGCCTTTCCATGTTTCTCCTCTTGGCTCTGCGGAGAGCTACAATACCTTCTTTCGCGAGGGCATCTAAGGAAAAGGGGTCAATCCCCTTTTGATTAATAACGACAAATCCTTTATCTGAATCACCACAGACTTTCTTCTTCAGTTCTACGATTTTTTTAACTCTATCTTCAATGAATTTTCTTTCAGCCTTTACTAGTTTCTCTCTCTCTTCTGCACTCTTGTAAAAAAAAAAAAAAAAAAAAAAAAAAAAAAAAAAAAAAAAACCAGAATTCACTTCTGTCTTCTCATACTCCAAGAACAGGTTGCATGTGAGGATGTAGGCATTTTCTACTCTTTTCTTCATATCAGGATGCCGCGCCCCATGATCCAAAACAAGCCCTCTGATTAAGCTTGTATCAGTTTCAGATTTATGCTTCATCTCCATGATCTCAACCATGAAGAGGTCAATGGGCTCATCTTTTTTCCTAATGGCCAAAATGGAGTCCACCACAGCCTCTGTCAAGACATCTGCAAGTTCAGCATGAACTTTAGTCCGCAGAGATGTCCTGGCCACATCGATGAGTGCTGCTCTGTCCATCTCTTTGCTTACTTTGACTTGTTCCAAAAACTGGAGTGCCTTTTCCTTTGCAGCTTCAAAACCTTCAGTTATTATTCTGGGATGAAGACCTTCAGAAATGTAGAGGTCCGCTTGTTTGAGCAGCTCTCCGATGATGAGGACATTGGATGTAGTGCCATCGCCGGTTATGTCACCCTGCGCTGTAGCCACTTTTGCTATCAAAGAGGCTGTTGGGTGTGGAATTTGCATTTCATGAAGTAGCACATTGCCATCTTTAGTAAGTTTGTTGTCTCCAGCACCAGATACAAGCATCTTCATGGTGCCTTTAGGCCCCAACTTGGTCCTCAGAACATCCTGCAGGCCCCGTGCCGTGCTGATGCTCACCGCCAGCGCTGCCTGCGCCCGGGCCACCTCGGCTTTGGGATTTAGGGTCTTCACCGCCGCCATGGCTGGTCTAGCTCAGGGAGAGGCCGAGAACAACGTGCTCTATGCCGAGCTTTTCTTTTTTATCACACATGCTCCCAGCTCATTCTCCCTCATTACAGAATTAGGCAGAATGTTCAGAACCATTTCATGTTGTCCCAGGACCTACATGAGAACAAAATCCCAAACTCTCATAATCATGGGCTCATAATACTTTTAGCCCTCAGCTCACAACACCCTTTGAACGTGCTGCCTGGTCCCAGCTGCTACATATCCACAGACTAAAAGAACTTAAGGGAGGAGGAGGAAGAGGAGGAAAATCATGTGAGCATTAGACTTTTATCCTACTGAAGAAAAGTTCAAAGTACTTCACTGCCCTTTCAACTTTACTGGAAATAGATTAGAAACAGCTTTACTTCCCCAGGATTTTCATTCCAAAGATAAAGTTCTTATCAGTCCAACTAAAACAAAATTCCACATATGAATGTCCTCCTATAGTTTCTAGCACACAAATTTAGTTCCAGGAAGGAATTAAACCACCGATTTTTCCAGTGGTTTTCTACTGTGTTTAAGGCCAGCCAATAGGCACTACCATGATAAACCCATCACAAAAGCACATGAAGGGGAAAGAGGAGGTATCCCTCCTGCATGGGACTGAGCAACAAAAGAGGCCTCAGCTCTGCTCCGGGTCTATTTGGAATAGGGCAGATGACAGTGACCAAGTTGTTTAACTTTGCTGAGTTTCAGTTTTTCTCATCTGTGAAGCAAGTAGGCTGTCTCTAAAGATCTTTTACCCTGATTGGAGGGAGTAGCTGCTGGTGGGCAGATCAATGCAAATGTGTGCATTCACCCTGTGGTTTTACTTCAGTCACTGGAAGGGGCCGTTGCCTCAGAATGAATAGGTGGGCAAATCAATGTCGATGTGTGCATTCATCCTATGGTTTTAATTTAATCAGTCCAAAGTCCACTTCATCTTTAAGGTTCCCAGTGATAGTCGGTGAGTGGAAGACCCTGAGAAACAAGCAGCTAGACCCTGCTCCCCAACCCGACTTCTGTAAGGGCCTAAAAGGTGTTTCCCAGGCCCTCGAAGAGGGAGAGTGGCTAAGTCCCTCCCTACAGGAAAAAACAAAACAAACAAACAAAAACCCCCAAGATCAGACCAGAAAATCCCACCAATCCTTGAACTTGCCTCAGTATCCCAGTCCAAACCTCAAATCCTTCCAGTCCCAGGCCACTCTGGAACTGCCCCAACAACACGCACATGTGTGCATGCGCGCGCACACACACACACACACACACACACACACACACACACACACACACACACACACACACAAGAAACCCTATATAAAGCCTGCTTCCTGCTCGGTTCCCTGCTGTCTCTATCCAGAGCAGAGGCAGCAGCCAGCCTCTTGTGCCTTTCCCCATAAATCTCTTATGTGAGGTTTGTTCTGCAGTGTGGCATTGTGGTATTCCTTGGATCTGGACTGCCAGGATACCGTTCCCATTTGAGCATCAGGGCATCAGCTGAGTTCAGTCACACAGTCCCTGCTTCTTGCAGAAATCCTGGCTTCTCCCCGTCTACCAGTACCTTCCTGACCTTAGTTCTGGATGACTCTAACATGCTTAATTTAGTCCTGGCCTCCTCCTGAGAAAAAAAATAAATATTAAATGTGAAATGAAAACCACACATGTAATAATATTGGTATTAATGAGGTGCTGAATTGTGTTCTCGCTTTGCTGTTGTTGGCACGTATGGCAGTCAGCTGAATTCCAAACCGGGGAACCATCTGTAAAACAGCAATGCTAGCCCAAAGCTATACATTCTCCACATGGCTTTTACCTTGCTGAAGCCTGGTATGAGGTGGTCCCAGGGTTTCTGGGAAACCTCCACCAATAAATAGCCTTTATGCTTGAGCAGCCACAGAGAAAAGCAAAGAGGAAAGAGGAAGAAGGAGGGAGAGAAAAGGAAATGGGCCCAGAAATGGAGAAAAGAGCAAAAAGCAAAGATTGTTCTCACTCAGCTAGCACCAGGTTGCCTGGCAGAATTGTCTGTCAGATCATTGTTGGCAATGAAAATGTAAATTCTCATTGGGCTCCAAAACTACCTGGTCCCCCCAAAGCACTCAAAGATGATGCATGTAAACATGTCTTACATATTAGTTCCAGCGCTTCTGTTGAAAAAGATACCTTCAATCCCATTACACATGTGAAGAAACCAGGTCTTTGAAAAGTGACCTGGGCGTGAAGGCTGATGCCTCTAATTCAAGCAATTGATAAGACAGAACCAAAGGATTGCTCCAGTCTTGAGGCCAATCTGTACTTCAGAGTAAGAGCCTGCTAAGCTAGAGATAGGAGAGGAGAGGAATGGGGAAGGGCGAGGATGGGGACAAAAAGGAGAATGGAAGAAGAGAGGAGAGGCGAAGTGAGGAGAGGAAAAGAGGTAGGAAGAGCTCGGTGATGCATTCCAGTCACACAGTCTCAAAGCCAGAGTTTATAGCCAGGCCTTCCGGCTCCAGCTCAAGTAATCAGTGCAGCCATCGCCCGCATACCCTGAGAAATTCAAGAATGTTGCTAGAATGTGCGGTTTCTACTGTGCTTTGTGGTAGATGGAACTGACTGTTGGAACTGCCCTTGTAAAAAGTCATCCATAGACCCCTTTGAATGTTTATACCTTGTGACTACAATTTCACTTTTATGACTCTTCCCGAAAATATGAGCAGAGGCACAAATGACTGCTAGAGATTTATGCAAAAGGTGCTTATTGTTATAATAATAGGAGAGTGAACAGCTGCATAACCTGCCCACTCGTCAGGGAACTGGCCTGCTTGGTATAGCAGAGGTCCAGGCAGATGAGCACAGAGGCTTAATGTGTTGAGCATCTCCACCCTCGGAGCAGAGATGGGAAATACCTGTCACACATGGACCCTGAAGCAATGAAAGCTTCAGCTTCAGCTCACAACTTGAGATCTATACAAAATCTATGCAGAGGAATCTGGGGAGATGACTCGGTGGTTCAGAGCACTGGCTATACTTGCAGAGTTCCTAGGTTCAGGTCTTAGCACCCACATTGTGGCTAGTTGTCTGTAACTTCAAGTCTAGGGGCTCCGCCATCTTCTTCTGGCCTCCAGAAGCATCTGGCACTCATGTGGCACACACACACACACTCTCTCCCTCTCCCTCTCCCTCTCCCTCTCCCTCTCCCTCTCCCTCTCCCTCTCCCTCTCCCTCTCTCTCTCTCTCTCTCTCTCTCTCTCTCTCTCTCTCACACACACACACACACACACACACACTTAAGTAAAACACTCTTGCGAAGGAAATAAAAAGAAATAAATCTTTAAATGATCTGGACAGATATATCAGGCAGGTTGATTGCAGGGCAAGTGGATTTGCAGACAGGGAAAAGAGACTAGGAGTGGTAAAGTTGGCTTAGCCCATACAGCTTGAGATGCTAAGAGAAACCAGTGGTACAGCATAATATACTAATGATTGGGGGAGAGTGTCTGTGAATGCAGAGAGCCGCCTAATGTCTGGATGGGTGACTTTGCTGTGGTATCTCACCCTCTAAAGGAATGTGTAGCATAAAGAAGCTTAGGATAGCTGGCATTGATTGCCAATTTAACTGATGTAGACTCACCTAGGAGACAAAAAGCCTGGGCAAGTCTGTGAAAGCATTCCTAGTTTAGGTAAATTTAGGCAGGAAGTCCCCACCACACTAAATGTGAGTAGCACCATTCCATAGGTTTGGGTCCTAGGTTGAATAAAAAGTAGTAAGTTGAGCACCAGCATTCATCAGTGCTTCCTGACTGTGGACTTAATGTACCCAGTTGCCCTACACTCTTATAATGCCGTATTTACCCCATCATGATGCACTGTACCCCCAAATTGTGAGTCAGAATGTCAGGTGTATTGTCCCAACAAAGAGAATGTAACCAATACATACCCCAGTACAAAATGTATCAAGCAAGAACAGGCTGCAAGGTGATTGAAGGATGTTAAGGATTGGCCATAATGACTCTCTTACATTTTTGTCTTCTGTATGTAGAGGCTGAGTGAAGCAGGAATCATTCCCAAAGAAGGCAAACTAAGCCTGTGAGAGAACTCAGAGATGTAGAAACCAACAGAGGACTGTGGACCAAACTGTTGGTTGCAAACACATAAAGTGCCCTATGCTTTCTTTTTCTAGCACTCAAAACAGACATCACAGGGGACTAGAATTTCTAAATGAACCTCAAAACATATACAATATGGGTATTCGTGTTATAGATATTTCTATCACTACCATGAACTACATGGCCTGGGATTTGGAGTTTATATCTCCTTCTTGTCCTCTTCCTCCCCCTCCTCCCTCTTCCTCTTCTTCTTCTGTCTCTTTCTTTGTCGTATCTTCAGCATCTTGCTGTGTATCCCAGGCTGGCTTGAATTTGTGACCCTCCTGCCTCAGGTTCCTGAGTGCTGAGATCACGAGGTGTGCCATCAGGCCTGGCTCCAGATTTTTAGTTCATACAGAACATTTTGCCTACTCTTTTCTGATATATTTAATCTTTTGAAATAGACTCTCTCCTCCCAACATTCCACTTGGCAGTTCAGCAGCCCACAGCCTTGAATCTCTTCTTGCTGGGCTGCTGGGCTGCTGGGCTGCTGGGCTGCTGGGCTGCTGGGCTGCTGGGCTGCTGGGCTGCTGGGCTGCTGGGCTGCTGGGCTGCTGGGCTGCTGGGCACCTTTTCTACATCATTCATCTGCCCTTAGCAGGATTTTAGGCTACTCTCTTGGGTGAGGGTTCGGTTACACCAGGCGTGGCCAGTTTTGTACTTCTTTTGGACACATGCAAAGAAAATGTCATAGCAATAAAATAAATAATGCATAGAAGGAGTTATCAGTGGGGCGGATGTACTCTTAAACAGAAATCCAAGATTTTAAAATCCTGCATATAAATAGCATGAAAACATAATCAAATGCGTTGGTAACATCAGAAGAAAATGTAAGAAAGACATGTGCTAAAGCCTTAATGTGAGTAGTGGGGATATGCATGACTTTATTTCATTTTTATTTAACTTTTTCCTATGCACTTGAAAGCATTATTTCACATGTAGAAAAGGGGCTTGCTAAAATATACTCCTTTTCTTCCTCCCAAGGCTAGCAAGTGAAAAAGGCATGCTGTGCACACATTTATTAAATTTGGGTTGGAAAATAGGTAGAATTGGCTTGGATGTTGCTAACGCCATCCATCTGGTTTGGCTGCATTGGATAAAAATCAGTAGATTTCTTAATTTAGCCTTGGTTTGAATTGCTGGAGCTTTTATACAGCCTCGGACAGAAAAATGAGCCACTCTCTACCTGCAAAACTGAGATGGTGCTATACTGATATAGGTGTCCAAAGGGAATACTTTTATAAGATGTGGCAAGTTAATGTTTGCAAAGAAAATGCTGTTCCGTTCCTCATGAGTTCTCAAAAATAGTACAATGACACTAGCCAGCCTCCCACTCCAATTGCAAAAGTACCTCCAGTTCTCATTTATGGTAGGTGAACCTTGAGTCCAACATTGATCAGTAAGCCAAATGTGATCATAAGAGGTTTTAATGTAGGCAAGAATGCACATTTATATTTTAAAGTCAGAATTTGCTACTAGAACCTTGTCTTTATATTCAAATGGCAAATATCACTTCTTTGGAGTGATATTTCTGTTCTCATTGTCTCTTTAGTCTGAAAACCATCAATGTTGGTGTATAAAGTTTTGCATTGTTTCTCTGTATGAAGTTAAAAGAATGATATATCCATTTATTCTTCCACTATTACTGCCATGATAATATTAATTATATCTGCTTCTTCTCTGCCTACATGTAGTACTCTCCAGACACTGTAACTGCTGGTTGAAAATATAAGAATTGGCCTCAGTAGACTTTACTGTCTGTCTCTTTAACACAAGAAGAAGCAGTACAAATGGGTAGAAAATGGCATTGCTGCGGGTGTTGCTAGAGAGTACGAGATACATCTGGCAAGAGGGCACTGAGTTATCAGAACATGACCAGACAACAGGTCACCATGAAAACACCTACATAAAGACTATGGGCAAAACAAAAGTTTAGAATTGACCAAAGCATATACAACTCAATCTATAACGACTGACACTTTACTGAAAAATATCCATTGGCCAAGAACGTACTCCAGTTGCTGGAAATCCAAGCTTCTTCGGTTTTGGAAAGGAACTATTCCATCGTACCTCACGATGTTTGTGAAGAGAAACTGTCTTGAAGAGAGATGGATATTTTGACAATAAATAAGAATCTATCAAGAACTCACAAAAAATAGCACCTGCAGATATAGAGCACACTATATGTCATATCCCCAAACCTATCAGCTATACAGCTATAGAGGACATGGGCCATGGAGACTAGAATAGAAACAGTAAGCCTGCAACAACTGGCAGGCTGCTAAGAACAAATCCTCCTACTTAAAAACCACCAGTTCATACAGGGTAGAATATCCCTAATAAAACTCAGAAACCTGTTAGACCCTTAAAACTTCCTAAGGACTACATGAAGCCAGGAAGTCAAAAGAATACAGCCAGGAAGACTTCTTTATATTACTCACAGTGCGAATGGTGCTGGACTGGAAGGCAAAAGCACAGTGCACACAGTTGTAGTGACTGATATGCCGACTCCAGCATTACCACCTCCACCAGATGACATTCCCATGACACCACATCACCTCCCCCACCACCTCCTGCAATGGGTTATGGAGATGAAGTTTTAGTAGCTCAGTATCATGATCCATGTGCAGATGGGTTTTCTGTGGAGATCCACAGGAACTGTGCTGCGAAAGCTGTTAATATATGACTAGATAAGAGTCAGAGATGAGCTTCCATTTAAAGAGCACCCAGTCATTTATATCATAAAGAATGGTGACGGCCGGTATGAAGGAATCTGCAGTAAGTAGAATGACTGCTAACATCTACTATGACCTGTATTGATTAATTTTTCTTTGTCTTACCTTTAAAGTAGGTTTTTACTATTATCATGGTACTATGTGGTTTAGAAAATAAATTTGCACATGTCTTCAGGATATGCTTATTGGTATGTGTGAATGTTTACTTATAAGCATGAATCTTTGAGACAGCTTGCCATTTGCCAAACAAGTTATGCAAGAAGTTGTACAAAACTGATCATGCCTGCGTACTTATACAGTGATAACTTTATAACCTCCCCAAATATTCTGGGAAATGGAGCATATTATATTTAACAGATTATGACTCTTATTGAACATTAGTAGTAATGAATGCCAGACTAATATTAAAATTAATGAGAAAATGTAAATCTTGGGGGTGGTCATATTTTTTATTTAAATTCTCATTTTAAATAATGTTTGCAGATAGGCATAGTGGCACGGGCCTATAACCTACTTGGGAGACAAAAGCAGGAGGATCAGAGTTCAAGGTCGGCATTGGCTACATAGTGAGTTCAAGATCAGTCTCAAATACTTGATACCCTATCTTCAACAAACACACAAACAAATATTAAAATTTATTATCAAAATGTTGTTTAAACATACATGAAAATGTATGTGTTGAAAGCCTGGGAAAATGGATATGGCTCTGTTAGTATTTATTGCACAAACATGAAGACTCCCCACATTACAAAACCAGGTATTGCAACATGCACCTCACCTCCAATCCTAGCACTGGGAAGGCAGAAATGAGAGCAATTTTTTTTGGTTCTTTTTTTCGGAGCTGGGGACCGAACCCAGGGCCTTGCGCTTCCTAGGTAAGCGCTCTACCACTGAGCTAAGTCCCCAGCCCCGAAATGAGAGCAATTTTAGGGATTGCTGACCAGCTAGCCTAGCCAAACTGAAAAGTTCCAGGTATGGTGACAGACTATTATAAAATAAGGGGACGAGTGCTGTCATTGCTGGGGTGTCCCCTGACAAGACGGCAATGCCTGTGGTTGGTAAAAGGGCATGGAGATAAATCCCTCTGGAGACAGTTCGGAGAACAGCATCTGCTTTATTGCACAGGAGCAACCACGGATATAGTGGAAGCCTTTCAAGTGTGATTGGTTAGCACATTCCCTTGGATTAGATAGGGAGTACACATACAAGCAGGGTCTCTGTGGAAGAAGCACATTAAAGGAGACATGGAGAGTGCAGATGTGTCAGCAGGCCAGTTGGCTACTCACAGTAAGAACTCCAGAACTCAGTGTTCTGACTTCAGGAGCATGGCATGCCGTGCTTCTTATTTCGACGGGCAGTGTGCCAAATAGTCTAGCTGCCGGCTCAGGCCTGCATTTTCTCCTACAGGTGAGTGGATGTTGAAGACACCAGACATCTATTTACATTTGGTCTACACACACACACACACACACACACACACACACACACACACACAAATACATACATATACATACGTGTTCACACACAAAATGTATGCATTGAGATATACTTTAAAATTCCAAGATGCTTCTAATTTACACACCACTCACCTAGAGTATTCATACCTGTTAGAGCCTCAATGTTCTCCATATAAAACAAAACAGAGGATTATCCATAATCCATAATGTTGCTATTTGTATCTATGTTTATTGTTTTGTTTTTTCTTTTTCCTTTTTTTCCCCTTACTATATACTCTCTTTTGCCCTTTGTGGGTTTTTTTATTCAATTTACATTCCACTCAATGTATCCCCCATCCCTGTCACCCTCCCACAATCCTACTCCAAACCCCCTCCTCTTCTTCTCTCAGAGGGTGGGGGCTCCTGGGAATCCTCTCACCCTGGCACTTCAAGTCTCTGTGAGGCTAAGCGTTTACTCTCCCACTGAGGCCAGACAAGGCAGCCCAGCTCAAAGAACATACCCCAGTAGAGGCTACAGCTTTTGGGTTAGCCCACATTCCAGTTGTTTGGGACCCACATGAAGGGCAAGCTGGACATCTGCTATATATGTGTGAGGGGCCTAGGTCCAGCCCAGTATGTTGTTTGGTGGTTCAGTCTCTGAGAGTTCTGAAAAGTCCAGGTTAGTTTATTCTGTTGGTCTTCCTGTGGAGTTCTTAACCCCTTCGGGGCCTTTAATCCTTCCCCCTACTCTTCCTTAAGAGTCCCCAAGCTCCATTCACTGTTTGGCTGTGAGCATTTGCATCTGTCTGAGTCAGCTGCTAGGTGGAGTCTCTCAGAAGTCAGCCATGATAGGCTCCTGTCTGCAAGCATAACTGTATTAGTAGTGTCAGGAATTGGTGCTTGCCCATGAGGTATGTCTCAAGTTGGACCAGTTATTGTTTGACCATTCCCTCACACTCTGCTCAGTCCCCTGTCCCTGCATTTCTTGTACACAGGATAAGTTTTAGATTGAAGATTTTGTGGGTGGGTTGATATCTCTAGTGCTCCACTGGGGTTCCTGCCTGGCTACAGGAGACAGTCTCTTCAGGTTCCCTATTCCCAGTGAAGGTCACCCCCATTGATTCTTTTTTTTTTTAAAGATAAGAGATGATAATAATTTATTAGTACAATAGTAATAAAATTATCAGGTGTCATATATCTCAAAGATAGTACAGCTCAAGAATCACAAGAAAAACAATGAATATATTTAAGTTAGGTCCAATTTAGAGTCACAGAAAACAAATATTTTGTAATTTGAATGTATTTTAGTATCTTCAATAATCTGCAAAATCCTTTAATTGAGGGTACTAAAAAAACCAGAAAATTTAAAAAGAAGGCTGCTGACTAAGACTTTTCTTTTTTTTTTTAAATTTAGAGAATACTTTATTAGTTTTTGTAATCAAACCCACGTAGATAAGACCTTACATATTTAATACAGTGTGTTACCCCTGTACAAATGGAAAAAACTTAAGTTCAACATTTCTAGACCATTATGGCTGTTAATTTCTGTACAGTCCAACTCAACACAGTAAACGGGGATACTTTTTTCCAAAGTTGACAGCACAGCTAAAGTTTCAAAAAATTCAAATTATATATCTGTATATATATATTTATATTTATATAAAAAGACCAATAATAGTAGTGTGTTATACATCAACAGCAGCAACAGCTTTTCCAGGTTCTGCAGTCATCTGAACAAAACTGTAGAGACATCCAGCACACTCCATTAAAAAAAAAAAAAGTAAAAAAACAAAACCCGAGAAAACAGCACAGTTCTGTTACTCTTGTGGTACCTGGCACCATTTTTTTTTAAATTAGCTTCTCAATCATCATCTGGAAAGAAAACATTCTGAGCAACATCATTAAAAACAGCTCTGATAAAGCACGGTCACTACTACGTATCATAAAGCAGGTACAAGCTATTTTACATCCACAGAGGTATGATACAGTACTGTCCTACATCTATAATACTAGAGGATACAATTTAAAAGGCATTATTTGAGACTTGATTCTACTTTTCCAGCAGAGGGCCCAAAGGATGGTGTGACACAGCTTTGTAAAGAAACATACTCTAGACAGGATTTCCTTTCACTAGTGGCACAGTTCTAAGGATTCATTCTCTCCATGAATGTCAGCTAAAACCGTTATTAAAAAAATGAAATATCCCTAGAACAAAACCGTATAACCACCGGATTCACATGAAGATGACCTAGTGGAGACAAGCTGGACCTCACCTTACCAACAAGCTATCAAATCTGTTATGTTTAAACAGTGAGACCTCCAAGGAAGGAGATGCCAAGTAGTGCTTCAAAGCTTCGGACCACAATCAAACACAGCATCCTTTTCAACAGAAGCAGAAGCTCATCTGAATATGCTCAAGGATGCTGACATCAACATTTAATCATCTCCTCACTCATCCAGGAAGAAGGGGAGATCAGTTACTACTGTACTTTATTGTGTTCAACCAAATCACCATGTTACAAAAATAGCAAGCTGCCATAATAAAAAATAAGGCTCCTCTATCCAGCACCAGATAGCATCATTTTACTTTCAAGCCTAGAAATTGCACACTTGTATATAAACCAACCGAAGATGAGGATTGAGAGTTCATCTTGGTGGATTTTTCCTTTGATGAATATGAAGTGTCCTTCCTTATCTTTTTTGATGACTTTTAATTGAAAATTGATTTTATTTGATATTAGAATGGCTACTCCAGCTTGCTTCTTCTGACCATTTGCTTGGAAAGTTGTTTTCCAGCCTTTCACTCTGAGGTAGTGTCTGTCTTTGTCTCTGAGGTGTGTTTCCTGTAGGCAGCAGAATGCAGGGTCCTCATTGCGTATCCAGTTTGTTAATCTATGTCTTTTTATTGGGGAGTTGAGGCCATTGATGTTGAGAGATATTAAGGAATAGTGATTATTGCTTCCTGTTATATTCATTTTTGGATGTGAGGTTATGTTTGTGTGCTTTTCTTCTCTTTGTTTTGTTGCCAAGATGATTAGTTTCTTGCTTCTTCTAGGGTATAGCTTGCCTCCTTATGTTGGGCTTTACCCTTTATTATCCTTTGTAGTGCTGGGTTTGTAGAAAGATATTGTGTAAATTTGGTTTTGTCATGGAATATCTTGGTTTCTCCATCTATGTTAATTGAGAGTTTTGCAGGATACAGTAACCTGGGCTGGCATTTGTGTTCTCTTAGGGTCTGTATGACATCTGTCCAGGATCTTCTGGCCTTCATAGTTTCTGGCGAAAAGTCTGGTGTGATTCTAATAGGTCTGCCTTTATATGTTACTTGACCTTTTTCCCTTACTGCTTTTAATATTCTTTCTTTATTTTGTGCGTTTGGTGTTTTGACAATTATGTGACGGGAGGTGTTTCTTTTCTGGTCCAATCTATTTGGAGTTCTGTAGGCTTCTTGTATGCCTATGGGTATCTCTTTTTTTAGGTTAGGGAAGTTTTCTTCTATGATTTTGTTGAAGATATTTACTGGTCCTTTGAGCTGGGAGTCTTCACTCTCTTCTATACCTATTATCCTTAGGTTTGATCTTCTCATTGAGTCCTGGATTTCCTGTATGTTTTGGACCAGTAGCTTTTTCCGCTTTACATTATCTTTGACAGTTGAGTCAATGATTTCTATGGAATCTTCTGCTCCCGAGATTCTCTCTTCCATCTCTTGTATTCTGTTGGTGAAGCTTGTATCTACAGCTCCTTGTCTTTTCTTTTGATTTTCTATGTCCAGGGTTGTTTCCATGTGTTCTTTCTTGATTGCTTCTATTTCCATTTTTAATTCCTTCAACTGTTTGATTGTGTTTTCCTGGAATTCTTTCAGGGATTTTTGCGATTCCTCTCTGTAGGCTTCTACTTGTTCTCTAAGGGAGTTCTTTATGTCTTTCTTGAAGTCCTCCAGCATCATGATCAAATATGATTTTGAAACTAGATCTTGCTTTTCTGGTGTGTTTGGATATTCCGTGTTTGCTTTGGTGGGAGAATTGGGCTCCGATGATGCCATGTAGTCTTGGTTTCTGTTGCTTGGGTTCCTGTGCTTGCCTCTCGCCATCAGATTATCTCTAGTGTTACTTTGTTCTGCTATTTCTGACCGTGGCTAGACTGTCCTATAAGCCTGTGTGTCAGGAGTGCTGTAGACCTGTTTTCCTGTTTTCTTTCAGCCAGTTATGGGGACAGAGTGTTCTGCTTTCGGGCGTGTAGTTTTTCCTCTCTACAGGTCTTCAGCTGTTCCTGTGGGCCTGTGTCTTGAGTTCGCCAGGCAGGTTTCTTGCAGGGGAAAAGTTGGTCCTACCTGTGGTTCCAAGGCTCAAGTTTGCTCGTGGGGTACTGCCTAAGTCCTCTCCGCGGCGGCAGCAACCGGGAAGATCTGCGCCGCTCTTTCCGGGAGCCTCTGTGCACCAGGGTTCCAGATGACGTTTGGTGTTTTCCTCTGGCGTCTGGATGTGCACAGAGTGCAGTCTCTTCTGGTTTCCCAGGCTTGTCTGCCTCTCTGAAGGTTTAGCTCTCCCTCCCACGGGATTTGGGTGCAGAGAACTGTTTATCCGGTCTGTTTCCTTCAGGGTCCGGCGGTGTCTCTGGCAGGGGTCCTGCCGCTCCTGGGCCCTCCCCTACGGGAACCCAGAGGCCTTATACAGTTGCCTCTTGGGCCAGGGATGTGGGCAGGGGTGGGCAGTGTTGGTGGTCTCCTCCGCTCTGCAGCCTCAGGAGTGCCCACCTGATCAGGCGGTGAGGTCTCTCTCCCACGGGGTTTGGGAGCAGAGAGCTGCTGCGGGCCGGGATCCCACCCCCATTGATTCTTAGGAGCCTCTCTTATCCCATGTCTCTGACTCTTTCTGGAGATGCTTCTATATCCCCACCCCTATCAGTCAAAGATTCTCATGGCCACCTGGCCATCTGTCCTTTCCCTCCTCACACCTGATCCTGAACCACCCTTCATTCCCCTCCCCATCCCCTCTCTCGCCATCTGCATTTTATGACTATTTTATTCCCTCTTATAAGTGAGATTCAAGCATCCTCGCTTGTGCCTTCTTTGGGTCTGTGGAGTATAGCACGGGTATTTTGTATGTTATGGCTAATATCCACTTACCAGTGAGTTCATACCATGCATGCCCTTTTGGTTCTGGGTTACCTCACTCAGGATGATATCCTCAAGTTCCATCCATTTGCCTACAAAATTCACGATATCTTGGTTTTTAATAGCTGAACAGTATTCTATTGTGTACACATTTTCTTTATTTATTCTTCAATTGAGGAACATGCAAGTTGTTTCCAGTTTCCGGCTATTGTGAATAAGGCTGCTATGAACATAATGGAGCATGTGCCTTTGTGGGATATTGGAGCATCTTTTGAGTATATGCCCCAGAGTGGTATAGCTGGGCTTTGAGGTAGAACTATTCACAGCTTTCTGAGAAACTGCCAAATTGATTTCCAGAGTGGTTGTACAAGTTTGCACTCCCCCCAGCAATGAAGGAGTGTTTCCCTTGCCCCACATCCTTGCCAGCATGTGCTATCACGTGTGTTTTTGATCTTAGCCATTCGGACCAGTGTAAAAGGGAATCTCAGAGCCATTTTGATTTTCATTTCCTTGATGACTAAGGACTTTGAACATTTCATTAAATGTGTCTTGGCCATTCGAGATTCCTCTGTTGAGAATTCTGTTTAGCTCTGTACCTCATGTTTTAATTGGGTTATTTAGGATGTTGGAATCTAAGTTCTGAGTTTTTTTTTACAAATGTTGGAGATCAAACCTAGGGTTTTGTGTATGCCACACAAGCATTCTACCAACTGAGCTTCATTCCCAGTTCCAAAGAAGAGTAATTTAAGAAAGAAAAAAAAAACACCACTACCAACGACAGCAACAAAAACCTTCCACCAGATGTTAACTCTCGAGTGTAAGCAGATTTATATCTCAACTGGCTCGAAGCAACACTAAAACAAAACAGTTACAGATTAAAATGGTAACCAGATACTGCAAGTTTGAAGGTGAATTTGGGACTTCAAAACTCCAAGGGTGGGAGGGAAGTCTTTTAGATACCTCTAGGAAAAGCCACCTCTCAACATTTGTATCTATATCCTCAGGCCCTGCTTTACAAATTGTTGGGGTCTTTACCTTCATATCTAATAAGTGCATATACTGAAATTCTAACCCCCATATGTCATAATGTTTCACTTTTAGAAATAAGGCCTTTATGGAGATGATTAAATTGAAATAGACCTTAAAGCAGGCCTCAGTACACCCAGAAGCAAACAAGAAAAGACCCAGAGGAAACCAACCTTGCTGGTACCCAGATATTGGACCCCCAACCTCCAGAAACAATGTCTAAAACAACCTCTACATGTTTTTCTATTTCTTAAACTGTCCAGGCTGCAGCATTTTGCCATCATGGCTATAACACACTAATTCCCTCTGGGAATAGGAAGCTTAGGATCCCCACATTAACCCTCTTCACTCTTTCTGTTTCCGAAAACTTCTCGCTTCCTTCACATTGAGTTTTGAAGTTAGTTTACTTAGTGAATCTTGACCAGTGTAGTAGATTAAAATGGAAGTGAATGAAGCATAACAGAATACACAGAGGATGACATAGTAAAGTGGAGAATATCACTCTTGTGAATCTTCACTTCCATATGTATAGGTGTATATGGGTTATATACATCTATTTTGTCATATTACAAGTTTAATTTCATGCTTTCGATAATGGAAATGGAAAGCCACTAGCCTGATTGGACCCCAAATGTGGTCTCTGCCCAACTCCCTAATTACTTTGATTCTGCCCCAGGTAAGGTTCACCATGCACTTGACTCCTGCTGGGTGTTCTCTGTCTCTGCCCAAAAGAAAAGTAAAATATTAAATCTACAGGTTTCACAAACAAAATGTAATTTTTCCCAAAATAGATACTATTAAATATGCCTCAAGCAAAGAACCTGGTTCATCTTGACCTTCATTGGGCTGATATAAAAGTATTCATTTTCAGAGATAAGAACAAACTTTAAAACTGTGCCTGAACATAAAAGTGCAAAATTATATCTAAAGTTCAAATAGGAACCTAAAATTTAACGGAACTTTCTCTTTTCTGGCATGCCATTAATGGTAAATGTTTTAAAGCAGGAAACAGACACTGTAGAGCTATACTGTCCAATATGGTAGCCACTAGTCACATAGGACTGCTTAAATTTAAATTCATTAAAGTTAAAAACTCCATTTCATCATCTCACTAGATTCATGGCAGTGGTAGTTACATGTTCTGTACCATAAAATATCATCATAATTTTACAAAGTTCTACTGGGTAGCACTGCTTGTTAAAATACTGACCAACAAATTCCTTTGGAGGAAATGGGTCTCCCCATGTGCTACATGTGGGTCGCAGCTGTTCCTTTCCTTATTTCAAGAAGAGAAAGTAAAGTCGGAATGTCATGAAAGAGGAATCCTACAGCAAAAGATAGCGAACTATATAATAGTAATTATAAATTGTAAACATTTTTATTGAGTTCCCTGTTTCAGTGTGCCAAGTACTTTACAGGTGGTCTATATTTACTGTCCTAGGAAAAACTAACCATTTTTACAGACGGAATATTTGAGAGCTAAGAACTGAGGACCTTCTTCAAGAACAGATAAAGGAGCTGAAGGGGTTTGCAAACCATAGGAAGAACAACATTATCAACCAACCAGAGCTCCCAGGGACTAAACCACCAACCAAAGAGTACACAGGATGGACCTGTGGCTCCAGCTGCATATGTAGCAGATGATGGCCTTGTCGGGCACCAGTGGGAGGAGAGGCCCTTGGTCCTGTGAAGGCTTGATGCCCCAGTGTAGGGGAATGCCAGGGTAGGGAGGTGAGAATGGGTGGGTGGGGCAACACCCTCATAGAAAGAGGGGAGAGGGTGGGATAAGGAGTTTCACCTGGAAAGGGGCTAACATTTGAAATGCAAATGAAGGAAATACCCAATAAAAGAAAAGAAAAAAAAGATTTAAAAAACAAAGAAAGAAGTGGCAGCACATGGATTGAGGCCAGTTTCTGTCTTACTACTCTCCTTCAACTTACAAGCAGTTCTCAAGTAAGGATTTAAGTAGAAGATGGAAGGGAGTCAAGAGATGTTTTGTTACCATCATCTGGACTGATTTGAAACCCAAAAAAGACTCTTTATTCCCAGGAGACCTTTCCTAACTGTCCTTAAAGCCAACCAACCCTTCAATATTCTCTAACACCATGTTCTCTGATCATTGTACAGCTCTCAGAAAACCACAGACCTGACCGAGGTCAGAAAGACGTCATGCAAAGGCTATCCTGGACAGCTTTAGTGAAAATCTCTAAACAAGATGTAAACCGGATAATGGGGAGTTACCAAAAGCTCTCTGGGTGTCTCTCATAAGCATACTCTGTTTTATTTTGTTAAAGGTTTATTTATATGTAACTATGTATATATCTGTGCATACAACACATGAGTATAGTGCCCTAGAGATCAGAGGAGGACATTTAATTACTTGGAAGCAGAATTAGAAATGGGTGTGACTTATTAGACGTAGATGCTGAGAATCAGATTGTTCCTTTTGAAGAACAGCAAGTGTCCTTATCTGCTGAGCTATCTCTCTGGCCTCAGATAGTCTATTTTAAAATTTTCACCACATCATAAAAAGCTGGCAAAAACAAAAATCAAAACAAAACAAAACAAAAAAAACTGGCCAATACATTAGGAAGCCAATTAGGTATTAATTTCATGAAAAATAATTGTTTTGACTGCGTTCTCAATTGTATTACTGAACATTGAATTTTAAACAAACAAAAACGATATGTAAAAATGAATGATTTGGGTGGGGAAATAATTAAAGAATCATACACACAAAGAATGTAGCTACCTCAGATCTTGAACAGGAGTATTTACACAATGAATAACATATTAATTGTCTGAGTTTTAAGGCCTTAGATTAAACTAATGAAGGCAGAAATCTGTGGGATATGAGCAAACAAAAATAAGACATACTTAATCATTAGGTTTAAAAAACTCCATTTTTAGTCTTCATTTCCAAACTAGAAAAATATAGATTTGAGGGCTACATTTCATAAACTGAATGCTAACCACATCAATACAAGTTTAAGGAAGGGTAAATAGTACCAAAATGAAGAAACACCTTCTACTAAATTACCAGCGAGTTAAAAAAAAAAAGAAAAGAAACAGGGAAATACCACACACAGCAGAAATAAATCAGCTCTTTGCTACCGATAAAAAAACATCTAAAACAAAACAAAACCAAAACACACACACACACACACACACACACACACACACACACACACACAAAGATAAAATTTAAAGAGAGAATATATCAATCTTAGTGTCTGAGCTTGATCCCTGGAACCCACACAGTGAAAAGAGAGAAAGAACCTCCACAGGGCCACACTGTGCTCTTCACTCCCTTCCTGCGCATGCACACACAAATAAACAAATGTAATAAAACGACATTAAAGGTGGCAAAGGAAAGCACGGCAGGTGCTATTATTAGACACAGAATTGGAAGCCAAAACACTATTCCAAAAGAATAATTGTCTAACTCTGGAGTGGGAAGGGAGGACTTCGCAAGCTTCGAACAATGTAAAATATTTGGGGGGATTTTTAGTTTTCAGGAAAGGTCTCAAGTATTCCAGCTGGACTCAAAATAGTTTATCGGTTAGCCTGACCTTGAACTCATCTTGGTCTGCCCGCACCTCCTAAGCACTAGGATGTAAAACTTTAAAAAGCGTTTGAAATGAGAAAAGCTGCATGAAGGTAATGACTAAGTAAACTAAGGACTTTGATCTAATATAATACAAGGTTAATATCTTTAATATATGAAGAGTTGGTATAAATTTCTGAGAAATACTAATACAAAGTACATTCAGAATTCAGGAAACTGTAACTCAAAGAAATTCAGCAGATGGGCAATGAAGTAACTATCTTTCTTTTTACTAATCATTTTTGGAATCCCACTAAAAACCATTGGTGGAAAACCAGGAGTGGTGGCCCATGCTTGTCAAAGTTTCAGCACTTGGGAGGCTGGGGAAGAACAAGTGCTGTGAGTTCAAAGTCAACCTACACTAGTCAGTTCAAAACCAGTCAGGTAATATTATATAACCCTCTCTCGCCCCACCCCCACCAAAAGCACAGGGACAGAGGAGACGGATATGAACAAAATTGGTTAATTGCATGCATGAAATGGTATAAATAAACCCATTATTCTGCACAATTAATGTAGATTATGAGAAAATGAAGATGAAAAAGGACACCAGTGGACTATAAGCAAAGATGATTCTGGCACTAGGTCTCTTGAGTTTTTAAATGTCCATGCCTTTTGAAATGATAAGTAGACGTCTGGGAATCAAGCCTACAGCAAGAATCAAGATTAATGAACAAAGATGTTCAAGATAATACTCGTTCCTATGCAGGAAAGTTTGAGAGAGCTGGAATATGAAATGATGCTGGAAATTTTAGAGAGCCGCAGTATACCCATAAGTCAGAACATTATGAATTATTAAATTTGTATTTGAGAGGTTGTTATTGAAAACAAAGAAATGATGTACGGTGTCATATTAAGTTAAAAACACTATGCCAAGAACTGGATGCTAAATTGAATTCACATCTCAGCTAAATACCATTTGTCTTTGAGTAATAGGGTTATCAGGGTCATTGTTTTCTCTCTTTTGGGTCTCCTACTTCTGAATACTGTTCTACATTGGTTTTGGTCTGTCTTTGGCTTTGGGAACAAGTTACTTTTTGAGCAGAAACAGGTCAGTGCTTTATCTTTAAGCCCTTCATCTAAAGGTCTTACTTAACCAGGATTCTGTGGTACACAAAGTGCTCTGGTGATCTTGGGGAAGAGTTGACCTGTTGAAGGGATTTAGGAAAGAAGGCTTGCAAGATCCTGGAGAGCCAGAGGCTCTACATTCCTATGATCTCTCTCAGGCTTTGATAACCAGGGAGAAAGTCTCCTGGTTTGTGGTCCCATGTAGGTCACTTGCATCAAGGTGAGAAAACTGTCCCTCTAATATCCACCGAAGGAAGTAGACACTACTTGCCTCTAGAAGGAGAAAAATTAACCCTCCAAAAAGATTAGAGTATAGTCAAGGAGGAGCACATCAATAAATTTGTTTCTGAGATGTTTTCTCCAGCATGTCTTCTTCTGTTCTTCTTTCTTCTCTCTCTCCCTCCCCTTCCCCCAATCCCTTTTTTAAATTTAGCTCTCTCTCTCTCTCTCTCTCTCACTCTCTCTCTCTCTCTCTCTCTGTGTGTGTGTGTGTGTGTGTGTGTGTGTGTGTGTGTGTGTGTGAATGCATGTGTACTTGCCATGTATTGAGGGCTTGCTACGTGGAGAGTCCCTACTTCTAATCTTGATTAACACAGAAAGTAAGAAAGACATCCCTAGCATCGTGGTGCATCCCTGTTAAGTTAGGGACTAAGGAAGGTGAAGCTAGGGGTGGTATTGAAAGGATTTGGGAGACGAGGTTTGGGAGGGCCTCGTTCATATGTGGAGGGCAAAGGACAACTTGCAGTTGTCAGTTCTCTTCAGCTTGTGAGCTCCAGGAAATGATCTCAGGTCATCAGACTTGACACCAAGCCAAGTGTTTTTACCAGCCTTGACTCACTCAGTGTCTCACTGCCCCCCCCCCATTTTTGAATTAAGGTCTTATGTGCATAATTAACATTACAATTCCACCCTAGGCTTCAGCTTCCATGCTCCTGGACTTACAGGTGTACACCCTGAATGCCAGGGACTTCTTTCTTACTTTATGTGTTAATTAAGATTAGAGGGAGGGGGGTTGGGGACTTGGCTCAGTGGAAGAGCACTTGCCTAGTAAGCGCAGGGCCCTGGGTTTGGTCCCCAGCTCCGGAAAAAAAGAAAAGAAAAAAAAAGATTAGAGGGAGGGACTCCATACATGGCAAGCCCTCAGAGAGATGGAAAAAAGCTACCTTGCCCGTCCCCTGTCCATTTTCTGTCTCCCTGCAATGCTGCTACCTTCCTTCTATTCTTTGAACTCTCTCCCTCAGGGTACAGTGGAATTGACTGTTGAATCTAGGTCTCATTTTTCTAAAAGTCTTAGTTCAAGCTCCCTTAAAAATAAAACCTGAGACAAAAAAAATGGCTATAAGTCTATTTAGAAACCAGGCTAGATGGCGTGTTCATTTGCTCATCTTCCAGAGGACCCAGCACCCACATGTTTGATTGCAGCATCTACATGGTGGCTCATAAACACCTATAACTCCAACAACCAGGTGATCTGACTTCCTTTTCTGGACTCCATGGGCACCTCAGTTACAGGTGTGTGTGTGTGTGTGTGTGTGTGTGTGTGTGTGTGTGTGTGTCTGCATGTGTCTAATATGTGTGTGTACATGCACACAAACAATTAAAAATAAAATCTAAACAAAAATATACATTGATATTAAAAACAATAGCAACGATAGAGCTAGGAATGTAGCCAAGGATAGAGAGGACAGGTTTAACGTGCATGAGGCCCTAGGTCTGTTACTGGCTACAACCACAAACCCATGAACAATAGATCATGCCATTTCAAAAATGGATTTGGTGAGTCAGGGGATTTTACAAGCTGTTTATCCTGGAAAACTGCTTAGAAACTGAAGACACAGGACACTATGTAGCAGAATAGCATCCTGGGGCAGAGAGATGAGGCAGCTCATGGTTGGAGGCTACTAATGCCAGGATTCTGTTTACTCTGGGCTCCATAATTTGTCCTAGACCTACATTAGTGACTCCAAGGGCTCATAAGGGACCTTTGTTTCAGCCACATCTGCAATAGCCACATCTACCTATTGCACCAGCACCTCTGGCAAAGAAGCCCCTTTACACAATGAAGAAAAGGAGGGTGTCACTATGTTGTCCGGGACACCAAGGCAAGACAAAGAACCAATGCACAGTGTCGCTTTAAAACTTTTCATTGGAACGCAGAAGTAGAGAAAGTAAGTCTCCTAACACCATCAGGTGGGTTCGACAACTGCTATGCATTCCGTTGCCATTCTGGCTTTATCAAGTCCCTGTCTGCCATGTCCTGTAGCTTTTGCTCCTATAAAGCAAATCTCTATTGTCATGTCAATGTCATGTCAATGTCAATTCATGTCAGAATGAACTCAAGAGAAAGAAAAGAATGATTTTTTTCTTCCATGGTCCCAATGCTTATTGTCGCAATTAATAAAAGTTCACAAATATATCCCTTGTATATTCCACATTTAAATCTCTAGAGAATTGGGAAAATATAAGGATACATTTTCAATGATGGGGTGACTACATCATTCAAAATCATTTTTTCAACTACATCAGAGTAAAATGACTTGGAATAAATTAAAGAAATGTTACTGAAATTTTTGAAGTCAAAGCAACCTGTGGCAGTCTTAGGATGAAAGAAACACTGTGTTGTTAAGGTCCTAGGCTGGATTTCCTGTCCTCAGTATGCCAATCTAGTGACAGACAGAGATTTAGTCACGTTGGCTATGTTGGAAGGAGGAACAACCAAAAGTGTTCACTGTGTCTGTGGTTCTAAAATGAAGTTTAGGTTCAAGTAGAGGGCCAGAGGTTTATATAATTGAGCAGTCCTGATTAATGTTGTCCTACCACTTATTGAGTTATCATCGTCTCTGCTCTAGTCTATTTCTCAGAGTAGTCTGATAGATTGTCAGGACTCTGTGAAATGCTCTGGAAGAGAGAGGTCTTCCTTTGGCTGCTTGAGGGCCTCAGCCTTCCCTGTTCCCCAACATAAGGCTCCTAGGAACATTTTTCCCTTTGGCGTCCATTGTTCCACTGTGCTGATGGCATAAGTGTCTCTCTTTAAAATATATTTCTCTCCTGCCAGGTTAGCGATGTAAGGATTGTCTTCAGACCCCCCTCCCCCAAAGAACATCCAAGTGACCCAGACTGTAACATGGAGTCCTATTAAGCTACAAAGGGAAAACTCCCCCCTCGTACTTTCATCAGTAAAATAATAAAAAAAAAAGAACCCTTATTCTGTTTTTACTGTGCTGCTAATCAGGATGTAGACTGTACTGGAAGGACATTATCTACCCACCTCAAAGGGATCATATTGGTCTTCCTGTGAGACAATATGAATAAAACTCCTTGTACATTCTAAAGAGGAACATTACCACAGTGTCCACTTGTCCTCCTTTATATCAAAGGCTCCGGAAAAGCAATGATGAGGTTTTGTACATTTGTACAGGAGCCAGGAATTGTCCATTAACTTTGTAAATGATCTGGTCACAGTCTGTTGAATTTGGAAGAACTGCCAAGTATGAAACAGCTTTTCCTGCTCCACTGGAACTAAGGGAAAGTGGCTTGGGACAGAGAGTGACAAGTCAAGGAAAGATAAAAATCTCCTGCTCCTAACAGCTCGCTCAGGAGCGCCATTTCTTTCATCTGATCTTCTCAAGCATTTCCTTGCATGAGAATGAGGCTTTCCAGTTATAACTCTCGTTTCCCGACTTCCACTACAGCCTGAGCATTATCCTTGAGACAAGCTACCTCTTCCTTTAGTTAAGGGTGAGAACGCTATGGAGTAAGTGTGACTATTGTTCTCACCTTTATATCTCAAAATGCTCAGAAGTGAAGGCATAAGTCAGCAAGACATCAGAAGCAAGAATTGAGAGAGTCAGGGCTTGAACCCACAACACGCAGCTCTGGCCTATATTGATAAATGTTATACAGTACTGCCTTAGGATGAAACACTGTTCTTCAGACCTGTCATCATATCTACCATTATCATCTCCATACTTAGCTGTATTTCAACTTGTCCCAGTGTCTGTGGAACTTGCCTGTCTTTCAAAATAAGGCTGGAAGCTCTACAGTGCTTAGCCTCAACTGATGTTCATTAGCTCAATCGCAGGACCAATGCTCAGGGAAGGCAGAGGAGGCATGACACCCCATGCGGACCTGAGAAGGCTCAAAAAGAAAACCTCAAAACATAATGAACAATATTTCAAGGCAATTCTAAACAATCAAAACCAGAACCCAAGTAACAGAACCTGAGTCGAAAGGGAAAATTCACGGTGATCCTATCTTTATTTAAAAATGTTAATGCTTTGCTTAGCAGGCATTTTGGGTATATTTTTGGTTAGTTTAAAATAGTGCATTAAAATGTTGTTTTCATCTTTCTTCGGAGTTATTTTAACAAAAGAATTTTCAGCTACCTACTTAAGATGATGATGATGATGATTAAAGAGTGTGAAATTAGAGTAATTAAGTTATTGAAAAATGTTTATGAAATAACTAGTTGAACTTTTTACATTTTATCACATTTTTAATTATTTCCTTATTTTAATTTTTAATTATTTCTTTTATTTTTGAGACTATATTTATATCATTTCCCCATTCCCTTTCTCCCTCTATACCCTTCCACATACTTTCTTGCTCTCCTTCAAATTTATGACCTCTTTTTCCATTAATTGTTACATACATATATTGTACATGTGTATATATTCCTAAACACACAAATATAACCTACTCAGGATGTATAATATTGCTTATATGTATATTTTTTATGGCTGACCATTTGGTATTGAGTAACTAATTGATGTCTTCGAGGGAAGATCATCCCTCCCATTCTCAGCATTTCTTAGTTGCCTCTAGCTCTTTGTGTAGATTTTTCCCAGTCCATGTCAGCATATCTGTTGTTGTTGTCCTTGCTCAGCTCTGGTTAGGCAGCCATGTTGCTGAGACTCTAAGGCTCCTGACATCATGAGGAGATAGACATGTGTGCGCGAGTCTATATGGAGCACATGTGAGTACAGGTGGGCATGGATGCCAAAAGATCCCCTAGAGCTAGAGATGCAGGTTTTTGTGAACTGCCTAGCACACATGCTCAGAAGTGACCTCTGGTCCTCTGCAGTACCTGCTCTTAACCACTGAGCATCTCTCTAGCCCCTTCTCTTTTTTTCCCATTCATTCATTCATTCATTCATTCACTTTACATCTCCATCACAGACACTCCCTCTTCTCCCAGTGCCCCCCTTCACATGGCCCCTACACCATCCCCCCTTCCCTTCTCCCCTGAGAAAGGGTAGGCCCCCTCCTGGGTACCAACCCATCCTGGCACATCAAGTCATTGCAGGACTAGGCACATCCTCTCCCACTGAAGCCAGACAAAGAGGCCCAGTTAGGGGATTCACAGGTAGCCAACAGATTCAGGTACAGTCCCTGCTCCAGTTGTTGGGGGACCTATATGAAGACCAAGCCGCACATCTGCTACATATGAGCAGGGCATGGACTAGTTCCAGCCTACATACGCTCTTTGGTTGGTGGTTCAGTCTCTGGGAACACCCAAGAGTCCAGGTTAGTTGACTCTGTTGGCCTTCCAATGGAGTTCCTATCCTCTTCAGGTCCCTCAATTCTTACTCCAGCTTTTCCACAAGACTGCATTCCATCTAATGTTTGGCTGTGGGTGTCTGCATCTGTTTCAGTCAGTTGTCCAGTCCCTTCTTTGTCATTTTTAATAGAACTGTAAATGATCTATAAAATTATCCTCAAGACATTGTTAATTATGTATAATGTAAGAGCTATTGGATAAACCAACATGAAATGACCGTATATTTTATTAAAAATAAAACATTGTTGCTATTTTCCACGAAAAATGAAAAAGACAAAGCAACACTCATTAAATCAACAAACTTCACATTTATAAGAAAGAGTATTTCTTGAAAATTCTTTGTAAATTTTTATCTGAAACTGGTTCTCTGTTATTTTTAAATGGTTGATAATGAGGTTATATCCATTTACCAAAACCTGCTTTAAAGACTCCTTTATAAAACTGATAGTCATTGAGCATCCACATGTATCAGTGCTATGTTCTGAGAGCCAGGAGCCTCACATTCAGATGTTGAGATCCTAATCCCCACAGTTACATATTTGAGAAGTGACTAGGTCCTGACCACAGAGTCCTCATGGTTGGTATTATGCCCTTCTAAGAAAGAACCCTAGAGATACCTCACCTCATATGAGGAAACAGAGACATGGCATCATATATAAACCGGGGAGCAGATTTCAGCAGACACTGCATGTTTCAGCACATTGATCTTGGATTTCTAAGATGTGAGAAATAAATTCTGTTAATAATCCACTTAGTCTGTGGTGTTTGAAAAGACCAAGGCAATCAAGATGTCTGTTATTATTAATATCAAGGTATTACCGTTAATGATCCATAAAATGACACTAAAGGCATTTCTAATCACTTATGTATTACATTAGCTATTGGAGAAACCTACATGAAATGACCTTGTACTTTACTTTTTTAATTACATAATTGCTGTTTTCAATAAAAAATGGAAAAGACAAAACAACACACATTAGATCAACAAACTTCAAAGTTCTAAGCAAGGTGGTATTTCTTGAAAATTCTAAGAATAGAAAGATACAGAATTAGGACTCTATTTTCAGGTGGGTGGTGTTGGAGAAGGTCTTCAGATAGAGCCTTAGAGAGATCAGGGTAAGATTCTCAGGGAACCTAGGGGCACACTGGTGGTGTACTACTTGAAAGGCTCAGTAGATAGCCCTTTCCTACCTAAGAGCTGAATTAGGACCAGAAAGTTGGCAAAGAGATCAAAGTATTATCTTTATTCTGATACAGTTGAGATCAGAAAATGCAGCTTCTATTTGTTAACAAGTGGGGCTTCCTGATGGTGAACTCTTAAACTAGATAGAATCACCTTGTCAAACATCCTTGGACCACGGTAGACTGCCCACTGTCCAGGCAGGGCTTGCCTCTGTAGCAGTGGAAAAGAAAAGTGGCTCTGGGGGAAGCTCACCTCCAGAAATGATAGATTAAATAACGCATAGTTGCATAACACTGTGTGGTAAGAGCAGTGTGGTATAAATGTGTGTGTACATATAAATGGACTGGATGTTCAACATCTGAAATTCCTAGTCCGAAATCCCCATATCAGAGCTGTTTAAGAACTACTAGTGGTATCAACATCTACTGTAGTGGATCAGTTCCAGGAAACTCTGTCAATACCAAGCAGCAGACATGCAGTACTACTTTACATAAGATGGCATATTATTTCATAGTACCTCTACATATCCTCGCATATTCCTTAAATAATATGTTAGTTATAATATCTAATGCCATGTAAATGCTGAGGAAATAGTCATGATACTATTTGGTTTAAGGAATGTGGTCATTTGGAAGAAAATGGCATGCATAGGCTTATAGAGCATGACACTATTACGAGTAGGCATGGCTTTGTTAGAGGAAGGGTGTCACTAGGGAGTGAGTGGTCTTTGAGGTCTCAGAAGTTCAAACCAGGCATAGCGGCTCACAGTCTTCAGTCCTGGTTGCCTGTTGATCTAGATATAGAACTCTCAGCTCCTCCAGCACCATGTCTGCCTGGATACTGCCATGCTTCCCACCATGATGATAATGGACTAAACCTCTGAAACTACAAGCCAGACACAAGTAGATGTTGTTCTATAAGACTTACCATAGTCATGGTGTCTCCTCACAGCCATAGAACTCCAAACTAAGAGAGGGGGAAAATGACAAGTATCTTTGTAAATGTTCAGCACAGATGCAATTTTTTCCCTAACAACCACTTGTTTGATTATTTCTAAGCAAGATGCACAGCTCTAGTCACTTGGAAGGTTTTAAATGAAATGTTGAGGTGGCCAAAATTTTCTTTAATGGTCAGCTAAAGGAAATGCAATAAATTGTTTCCTCTTGTAACATAGCTATTTTATGTTATCAATTTGGGGATAATTTAGATTGCAATAACTGGTTAATAACTTCTTAGATGCGATTTAAAATTAATTTTGAGCCAAGATGAGTTGGATTTGTAGATTTGGAACCTGTGGGTAGAGAAAGTCACCTGTATATCACAAGCTGGGAAGATTTTGACCACACCAGTCATCTTTGCACAAATGAGATGTGTTCAAATCTGGCCATTTGAGCAGTCTACTACATTGGGAGTAGGGTCCTGGATTCTCGTTGGTCCCAGAGCTGCTATATCATAAAGGACAGTGATGGAGATTAACTATAAGATTGGCCAGTCCTGCCATCAGAATTCTATTGCATGCATTTGGGGGTTTGCTTTCTTTTAAGGAACTTGTTAAGGTGCACAAGAACAGAAAGTGGAATTTCCACAAGTGTACAAGAACAAGTTTGCATGACTGTATTTATGTCTACTTGCAGATAGATATATACTTGGTAGGAGGTAGTCTGACTTTTTATCATAACAGAACATTCAGTAGGTAAGTTTTGGGAATAGTAATGCACTTACTTCTTCCTATATCTCACGAGTAGTTGCTACCGAGTGGAACAAAATATCCTAACTAATGAAGAATGGCCACATTGTGTGGGATCAGCATAAGCTTCCTTTCTAAACTCAGAAATTGGATAGATCACTCCTCCATGACCACAGTGGTAAAGATATAGGATGTTTACAGCAAGAGATGCCCATTCCTGTACATATAATCAAGAATATAAAATAAGAGTCCCTGCTAACTCTGGGCAAGCAGGTCTTCCAAGCAAGAAGAACTGCACACATAATACCATTAATACCTAATAAACATGTTCAGGAAATTGTAAACCATTCAATATTCCCAGAGTACAAAGGGCACCATGAGAAATGGAAGAATAAGGATAGGTATGTAGGCAAATCCATCACAGAGCCACACAAACAGTGTAAGGAACATGGAGAGATACAAACAAAATGAAATTTTAATGGAATCCTTATACCTTAAATATCACCTTGTTGGCAGAATGGAGGACCACAGTGAGAACGAAGGCAGAGTATCAGGAAAGGAGGAAAATGGAAAAATATGACAAAGTGGCTTAGATTAAAAGAAAGGTGATGATGGAAGAATAAAAGATGAATAATAACTTAAAAGAAGTAAAGGGCCCAAGAGATGGCTTAGTTAATGAAGAGCTTGTTTCACAACTGGAGGACCTGAGTTCAGATCTGCAGCATCCATGTATATCTGTAAACCCAGTGCTGGGGGGTTGCAGGAAGATCCCTGGAGCTGGCTGGCAAGCAAGAATATACAATGACTTCTGGATTCATTGAGATACTGTATCAAAAAATAAAGTGGAAAGCAACATACCATCATTTTCATGTTCAAGTAGGCACATAGAAAAGATTTCAATCTACAAATATTTACTGAGTGTATAACTAACTAGCACTGCTGACTGTCGGTGGTATGTTGCATTTCCAGTGTAAAGTTCCACGTGTATAATCGTTCTTTCTTTGATATAAATATAGGACTTAGGAACAAAGAGGGTAATATGTTTCCTGGTTGAGCAATTGATCAGCCTCGATTTGAGCAGTGCTTGGAATGCAGTAGTTTCTCAATAAATACCTACTGAAATAATGAGAGAATAGATCTAGAAGAAGCCTAATACCCCTATGGATTATTCATTGCTGTATAGTAAGTTGTCCCAAGAATTAACATCATAAAGCAGTGCAGAGTCCTTATCTCACGATTTCAGTGGGTGAAGAATTGGGGAAACAGTTTGGTCGTGTGGCTCTGGCTCAGGGTATGTTGAAAGGCTATCATTAAGATATCAGCTGAGAATCCTGAGAATCCCTCTCCCAAGCTTATTAAGATAGTTATTGGCCAGAGGCATCAGTGGGAACCCCTTTCTAAGGATGTTTACAGGTGGCCCAAGAGTAGTAGGAGTCGGGTTAAATAAGTGGGATAAGAAGTGTGAGGGTGCCTGTCCACCCTCAAGAGTTCCTCATCCTATTCCTTCTTCCCCATCTCCAAGAGGATGTCCCCAGTACCCCACCATCACCCCATCAGACCTCCCCCATCCCTGAATCCTCAAGTCTCTTGAGGGTAGATGCTTCTCTCACTGAAGCCAGACCAGGCAGTCCTCTGCTGTATATGTGTCAGGGCCTCGTATCATCTGGTGTATGATGCCTGCTTGGTGGCTCGGTGTCTGAGAGGTTTTGGAGGGATCCAGGTTGGTTTAGAATGCTGGTTCTCTTACAGGGTCCCCCCCTCCTCAGTTTCTTCTAGCTTCTCTCTAATTCAACCATAGGGGTCCCAGACTTCAGTCCAGTGGTTGGGCAAAAGTATCTACATCTGTCTCAGTCACCTGCTGCTGGTAAGACCTCTAGGGAACAACCATGCTAGGCTCCTGTCTGTAAGTACATCATAGCATCAGTAATAGTGTCACCTGTTTTTTAAGAGATAGGAACTCTGCATTACAGGAATTTTTTCAACTTACTGGCCTTGATTGGATCCTACTACCTCCATCTCCACCATCTCCATCTCCTCCATCTCCATCTCCTCCATCTCCTCCATCTCCTCCATCTCCTCCATCTCCTCCATCTCCTCCATCTCCTCCATCTCCTCCATCTCCTCCATCTCAATCTTCTCCATCTCCTCCATCTCCATCTCCATCTTCTCCATCTCCTCCATCTCCAACTCCTCCATCTAATACTCCTCCATCTCCTCCATCTCCATCTCCTCCATTTCCTCCATCTCCTCTATCTCCATCTCCTCCATCTCCATCTCCTCCATCTCCTCCGTCTCCATCTCCATCTTCTCCAACTCCTCCATCTCCATCTCCTCCATCTCCATCTCCTCCATCTCCATCTCCTACATCTCCTCCATCTCCTCCATATCCATCTTCTCCATCTTCTCCATCTCCTCCATCTCCATCTCCTCCATCTCCATCTTCACCATCTCCTCCATCTCCATCTCCTCCATCTCCTCCAACTCCTCCATCTCCATCTCCTCCATCTCCTCCATCTCCTCCATCTCCATCTCCTCCATCTCGTCCATCTCCTCCATCTCCATCTCCTCCATCTCCTCCATCTCCTCCATCTCCATCTTCTCCATCTTCTCCATCTCCTCCATCTCCATCTCCTCCATCTCCATCTTCTCCATCTCCTCCATGTCCATCTCGTCCATCTCCTCCATCTCCATCTCCTCCATTTCCTCCATCTCCTCCATCTCCTCCATCTCCATCTTTTCCATCTCCATCTCCTCCATCTCCATCTTCTCCAACTCCTCCATCTCCATCTCCTCCATCTCCATCTCCATCTTCTCCATCTCCTCCATCTCCATCTCCTCCATCTCCATCTCCTCCATCTCCTCCATCTCCTCCATATCCATCTTCTCCATCTTCTCCATCTCCTCCATCTCCATCTCCTCCATCTCCATCTTCTCCATCTCCTCCATCTCCATCTCCTCCATCTCCTCCATCTCCTCCATCTCCATCTCCTCCATCTCCTCCATCTCCTCCATCTACATCTTTTCCATCTCCATCTCCTCCATCTCCATCTTCTCCATCTCCTCCATCTCCATCTCCTCCATCTCCTCCATCTCCATCTTCTCCATCTCCTCCATCTCCTCCATCTCCTCCATCTCCTCCATCTCCATCTCCTCCAAATTCTCCATCTCCATCTCCTCCATCTCCTCCATCTCCTCCATCTCCTCCATCTCCATCTCCTCCATCTCCTCCATATCCATCTTCTCCATCTTCTCCATCTCCTCCATCTCCATCTCCTCCATCTCCATCTTCGCCATCTCCTCCATCTCCATCTACTCCATCTCCTCTATCTCCATCTTCTCCATCTCCTCCATCTCCTCCATCTCCTCCATCTCCTCCATCTCCATCTCCTCCAAATTCTCCATCTCCATCTCCTCCATCTCCTCCTACTCCTCCATCTCATTCTCCTCCATCTCCTCCATATCCATCTTCTCCATCTTCTCCATCTCCTCCATCTCCATCTCCTCCATCTCCATCTTCTCCATCTCCTCCATCTCCATCTACTCCATCTCCTCCATCTCCATCTTCTCCATCTCCTCCATCTCCTCCATCTCCTCCATCTCCTCCATCTCCATCTTCTCCATCTCCTCCATCTCCTCCATCTCCTCCATCTCCTCCATCTCCATCTCCTCCATCTCCTCCATCTCCTCCATCTCCATCTCCTCCATTTCCTCCATCTCATCTATCTCCATCTCCTCCATCTCCATCTCCTCCATCTCCTCCATCTCCTCCATCTCCATCTCCTCCATCTCCATCTTCTCCATCTCCATCTCCTCCATCTCCATCTTCTCCATCTCCTCCATCTCCTCCATCTCCATCTTCTCCATCTCCTCCATCTCCTCCATCTCCATCTCCTCCATCTCCTCCATCTCCATCTTCTCCATCTCCTCCATCTCCATCTCCTCCATCTCCATCTCCTCCATCTCCTCCATCTCCATCTCCTCCATCTCCTCCATCTCCATCTCCACTATCTCCATCTCCTCCACCTCCTCCATCTCCTCCATCTCCATCTCCTCCATCTCCTCCATCTCCATCTTCTCCATCTCCTCCATCTCCTCCATCTACATCTCCTCCATCTCCATCTCCTCCATCTCCATCTTCTCCATCTCCTCCATCTCCATTTCCTCCATCTCCTCCATCTCCATCTCCTCCATCTCCTCCATCTCCTCCATCTCCTCCATCTCCATCTTCTCCATCTCCTCCATCTCCTCCATCTCCATCTCCTCCATCTCCTCCATCTCCTCCATCTCCATCTCCTCCATCTCCATCTCCTCTATCTCCATCTCCTCCGTCTCCATCTTCTCCATCTCCTCCATCTCCGACTCCTCCATCTCCTCCGTCTCCATCTCCTCCATCTCCTCCATCTCCATCTCCTCCATCTACTCCATCTCCATCTTCTCCATCTCCTCCATCTCCTCTATCTCCTCCATCTCCTCCATCTGCATCTCCTCCATCTCCTCCATCTCCATCTCCTCTATCTCCATCTCCTCCATCTCCTCCATCTCCTCCATCTCCATCTCCTCCATCTCCTCCATCTCCATCTTCTCCATCTCCTCCATCCCCTCCATCTCCATCTCCTCCATCTCCATCTCCTCCATCTCCATCTTCTCCATCTCCTCCATCTCCTCCATCTCCATCTCCTCCATCTCCTCCATCTCCTCCATCTCAATCTCCATCTCCATCTCCTCCATCTCCATCCCCTCCATCTCGTCCATCTCCATCTCCTCCATCTCCTCCATCTCCATCTTCTCCATCTCCTCCATATCCATCTCCAGCTCCTCCATCTCCTCCATCTCCTCCATCTCCATCTCCTCCATCTCCATCTTCTCGATCTCCTCCATCTCCATCTCCTCCATCTCCTCCATCTCCATCTTCTCCATCTCCTCCATCTCCTCTATCTCCTCCATCTCCTCCATCTCCATCTCCTCCATCTCCTCCATCTCCATCTCCTCCATCTCTTCCTTCTCCTCTATCTCCTCCATCTCCTCCATCTCAATCTCCATCTCCACCTCCTCCATCTCCATCTCCTCCTTCTCCATCTCCTCCATCTCCATCTTCTCCATCTCCTCCATCTCCATCTCCATCTCCTCCATCTCCTCCATCTCCATCTCCTCCATCTCCTCCATCTCCATCTTCTCCATCTCCTCCATCTCAATCTCCATCTCCATCTCCTCCATCTCCACCTTCTCCATCACCTCCATCTCCATCTCCTCCATCTCCTCCATTTCCATCTCCCCATCTTCTCCATCTCCTCCATCTTCATCTCCTCCATCTCCATCTCCTCTATCTCCATCTCCTCCGTCTCCATCTTCTCCATCTCCTCCATCTCCATATCCTCCATCTCCTCCATCTCCATCTTCTCCATCTCCTCCATCTCCATCTCCTCCATCTCCTCCATCTCCATCTCCTCCATCTCCTCCTCTCCATCTCCTCCTCCTCCATCTCCTCATCTCCATCTCCTCCATCTCCTCCATCTCCATCTTCTCAATCTCCTCCATCCCCTCCATCTCCATCTCCTCCATCTCCATCTCCTCCATCTCCATCTCCTCCATCTCCATCTCCTCCATCTCCATCTCCTCCATCTCCATCTTCTCCATCTCCTCCATCTCCTCCATCTCCTCCATCTCCATCTCCTCCATCTCCATCTCCTCCTTCTCCATCTCCTCCATCTCCATCCTCTCCATCTCCTCCATCTCCATCTCCTCCATCTCCTCCATCTCCATCTTCTCCATCTCCTCCATATCCATCTCCAGCTCCTCCATCTCCTCCATCTCCTCCATCTCCATCTCCTCCATCTCCATCTTCTCGATCTCCTCCATCTCCATCCTCCATCTCCTCCATCTCCATCTTCTCCATCTCCTCCATCTCCTCTATCTCCTCCATCTCCTCCATCTCCATCTCCTCCATCTCCTCCATCTCCATCTCCTCCATCTCTTCCTTCACCTCTATCTCCTCCATCTCCTCCATCTCAATCTCCATCTCCATCTCCTCCATCTCCATCCCCTCCTTCTCCATCTCCTCCATCTCCATCCTCTCCATCTCCATCTCCATCTCCTCCATCTCCTCCATCTCCATCTCCTCCATCTCCATCTCCTCTATCTCCATCTCCTCCATCTCCATCTTCTCCATCTCCTCCATCTCCATCTCCATCTCCTCCATCTCCTCCATCTCCATCTCCTCCATTTCCTCCATCTCCATCTTCTCCATCTCCTCCATCTCCTCCATCTCCATCTCCTCCATCTCCTCCATCTCAATCTTCTCCATCTCCTCCATCTCCTCCATCTCCATCTCCTCCATCTCCATCTCCTCCATCTCCATCTTCTCCATCTCCTCCATCTCCTCCATCTCCATCTTCTCCATCTCCTCCATCTCCTCCATCTCCATTTCCTCCATCTCCTCCATCTCCATCTTCTCCATCTCCTCCATCTCCTCCATCTCCATCTCCTCCATCTCCATCTCCTCCATCTCCTCCATCTCAATCTCCATCTCCATCTCCATCTCCTCCATCTCCTCCATCTCCATCTCCTCCATCTCCTCCATCTCCATCTCCTCCATCTCCTCCATCTCCATCTCCTCCATCTCTTCCTTCTCCTCTATCTCCTCCATCTCCTCCATCTCCATCTCCTCCATCTCCTCCATCTCCTCCATCTCAATCTCCATCTCCATCTCCTCCATCTCCATCTCCTCCATCTCCCTCTCCTCCTTCTCCATCTCCTCCATCTCCATCCTCTCCATCTCCTCCATCTCCATCTCCTCCATCTCCTCCATCTCCATCTTCTCCATCTCCTCCATCTCCTCTATCTTCTCCTTCTCCTCCATCTCCATCTCCTCCATTTCCTCCATCTCCATCTCCTCCATCTCTTCCTTCTCCTCTATCTCCTCCATCTCCTCCATCTCCATCTCCTCCATCTCCTCCATCTCAATCTCCATCTCCATCTCCTCCATCTCCATCTCCTCCTTCTCCATCTCCTCCATCCCCATCCTCTCCATCTCCTCCATCTCCATCTCCTCCATCTCCTCCATCTCCATCTCCTCCATCTCCATCTCCTCTATCTCCATCTCCTCCATCTCCATCTTCTCCATCTCCTCCATCTCCATCTCCATCTCCTCCATCTCCATCTCCTCCATCTCCTCCATCTCCATCTCCTCCATCTCCATCTTCTCCATCTCCTCCATCTTCATCTCGTCCATCTCCATCTCCTCTATCTCCATCTCCTCCATCTTCTCCATCTCCATCTCCTCCATCTCCACCTTCTCCATCTCCTCCATCTCCATCTCGTCCATCTCCTCCATCTCCATCTTCTCCATCTCCTCCATCTCCTCCATCTCCATCTCCTCCATCTCCTCCATCTCCTCCATCTCCTCCATCTCCATCTTCTCCATCTCCTCCATCTCCTCCATCTCCATCTCCTCCATCTCCACCTTCTCCATCTCCTCCATCTCCATCTCCTCCATCTCCTCCATCTCCATCTTCTCCATCTCCTCCATCTCCATCTCCTCCATCCCCATCTCCTCTATCTCCATCTCCTCCATCTCCTCCATCTCCATCTTCTCCATCTCCTCCATCTCCTCCATCTCCATCTCCATCTCCTCCATCTCCATCTCCTCCATCTCCATCTTCTCCATCTCCTCCATCTTCATCTCTTCCATCTCCATCTCCTCTATCTCCATCTCCTCCATCTCCTCCATCTCTATCTTCTCCATCTCCTCCATCTCCATCTTCTCCATCTCCTCCATCTCCATCTTCTAAATCTCCTCCATCTCCTCCATCTCCATCTTCTCCATCTCCTCCGTCTCCATCTTCTCCATCTCCTCCATCTCCTCCATCTCCATCTCCTCCATCCCCATCTCCTCTATCTCCATCTCCTCCATCTCCTCCATCTCCATCTTCTCCATCTCCTCCATCTCCTCCATCTCCTCCATCTCCTCCATCTCAATCTCCATCTCCATCTCCTCCATCTCCATCTCCTCCATCTCCATCTCCTCCTTCTCCATCTCCTCCATCTCCATCCTCCCCATCTCCTCCATCTCCATCTCCTCCATCTCCTCCATCTCCATCTTCTCCATCTCCTCCATATCCATCTCCAGCTCCTCCATCTCCTCCATCTCCTCCATCTCCATCTCCTCCATCTCCATCTTCTCGATCTCCTCCATCTCCATCTCCTCCATCTCCTCCATCTCCATCTTCTCCATCTCCTCCATCTCCTCTATCTCCTCCATCTCCTCTATCTCCATCTCCTCCATCTCCTCCATCTCCATCTCCTCCATCTCTTCCTTCTCCTCTATCTCCTCCATCTCCTCCATCTCCATCTCCTCCATCTCCTCCATCTCAATCTCCATCTCCATCTCCTCCATCTCCATTTCCTCCTTCTCCATCTCCTCCATCTCCATCCTCTCCATTTCCTCCATCTCCATCTCCTCCATCTCCTCCATCTCCATCTCCTCCATCTCCATCTCCTCTATCTCCATCTCCTCCATCTCCATCTTCTCCATCTCCTCCATCTCCATCTCCATCTCCTCCATCTCCATCTCCTCCATCTCCTCCATCTCCATCTTCTCCATCTCCTCCATCTCCTCCATCTCCATCTCCTCCATCTCCATCTCCATCTCCTCCATCTCCATCTCCTCCATCTCCTCCATCTCCATCTTCTCCATCTCCTCCATCTCCTCCATCTCCATCTCCTCCATCTCCATCTCCTCCATCTCCATCTTCTCCATCTCCTCCATCTCCATTTCCTCCATCTCCTCCATCTCCATCTCCTCCATCTCCTCCATCTCCATCTTCTCCATCTCCTCCATCTCCATCTCCTCCATCTCCACCTTCTCCATCTCCTCCATCTCCATCTCTTCCATCTCCATCTTCTCCATCTCCTCCATCTCCATCTCCTCCATCTCCATCTCCTCCATCTCCATCTCCTCCATCTCCATTTCCTCCATCTCCTCCATCTCCATCTCCTCCATCTCCACCTCCTCTATCTCCATCTCCTCCATCTCCATCTCTTCCATCTCCATCTTCTCCATCTCCTCCATCTCCTCCACCTCCATCTTCTCCATCTCCTCCATCTCCTCTTTCTCTTCCATCTCCATCTCCTCCATCTCCTCCATCTCCTCCATCTCCTCCATCTCCATCTCCTCCATCTCCTCCATCTCCTCCATCTCCTCCATCTCCATCTCCTCCATCTCCTCCATCTCCTCCATCTCCATCTCCATCTCCTCCATCTCCATCTCCTCCATCTCCATCTCCTCCATCTCCATCTTCTCCATCTCCTCCATCTTCATCTCCTCTATCTCCATCTCCTCCATCTCCTCCATCTCTATCTTCTCCATCTCCTCCATCTCCATCTTCTCCATCTCCTCCATCTCCATCTTCTAAATCTCCTCCATCTCCTCCATCTCCATCTTCTCCATCTCCTCCATCTCCATCTTCTCCATCTCCTCCATCTCCTCCATCTCCATCTCCTCCATCTCCATCTCCTCTATCTCCATCTCCTCCATCTCCTCCATCTCCATCTTCTCCATCTCCTCCATCTCCTCTATCTCCTCCATCTCCTCCAACTCCATCTCCTCCATCTCCTCCATCTCCATCTCCTCCATCTCTTCCTTCTCCTCTATCTCCTCCATCTCCTCCATCTCCATCTCCTCCATCTCCTCCATCTCCTCCATCTCAATCTCCATCTCCATCTCCTCCATCTCCATCTCCTCCATCTCCATCTCCTCCTTCTCCATCTCCTCCATCTCCATCCTCCCCATCACCTCCATCTCCATCTCCTCCATCTCCTCCATCTCCATCTTCTCCATCTCCTCCATATCCATCTCCAGCTCCTCCATCTCCTCCGTCTCCTCCATCTCCATCTACTCCATCTCCATCTTCTCGATCTCCTCCATCTCCGTCTCCTCCATCTCCTCCATCTCCATCTTCTCCATCTCCTCCATCTCCTCTATCTTCTCCTTCTCCTCCATCTCCATCTCCTCCATTTCCGCGATCTCCATCTCCTCCATCTCTTCCTTCTCCTCTATCTCCTCCATCTCCTCCATCTCCATCTCCTCCATCTCCTCCATCTCAATCTCCATCTCCATATCCTCCATCTCCATCTGCTCCTTCTCCATCTCCTCCATCCCCATCCTCTCCATCTCCTCCATCTCCATCTCCTCCATCTCCTCCATCTCCATCTCCTCTATCTCCATCTCCTCCATCTCCATCTTCTCCATCTCCTCCATCTCCATCTCCATCTCCTCCATCTCCATCTCCTCCATCTCCTCCATCTCCATCTCCTCCATCTCCATCTTCTCCATCTCCTCCATCTTCATCTCCTCCATCTCCATCTCCTCTATCTCCATCTCCTCCATCTCCCCCATCTCCATCTCCTCCATCTCCACCTTCTCCATCTCCTCCATCTCCATCTCCTCCATCTCCTCCATCTCCATCTCCTCCATCTCCTCCATCTCCTCCATCTCCATCTTCTCCATCTCCTCCATCTCCTCCATCTCCATCTCCTCCATCTCCACCTTCTCCATCTCCTCCATCTCCATCTCCTCCATCTCCTCCATCTCCATCTTCTCCATCTCCTCCATCTCCATCTCCTCCATCTCCATATCCTCCATCTCCATCTCCTCCATCTCCATTTCCTCCATCTCCTCCATCTCCATCTCCTTCATCTCCACCTCCTCTATCTCCATCTACACCATCTCCATCTCCTCCATCTCCATCTTCTCCATCTTCTCCATCTCATCTTTCTCCTCCATCTCCATCTCCTCCATCTCCTCCATCTCCTCCATCTCCATCTCCTCCATGTCCTCCATCTCCTCAATCTCCTCCATCTCCATCTCCTCCATCTCCTCCATCTCCTCTATCTCCATCTCCATCTCCATCTCCTCCATCTCCATCTCCTCCATCTCCATCTTCTCCATCTCCTCCTTCTCCATCTCCTCCATCTCCATCCTCCCCATCTCCTCCATCTCCATCTCCTCCATCTCCTCCATCTCCATCTTCTCCATCTCCTCCATATCCATCTCCAGCTCCTCCATCTCCTCCATCTCCTCCATCTCCATCTCCTCCATCTCCATCTTCTCGATCTCCTCCATCTCCATCTCCTCCATCTCCTCCATCTCCATCTTCTCCATCTCCTCCATCTCCTCTATCTCCTCCATCTCCTCTATCTCCATCTCCTCCATCTCCTCCATCTCCATCTCTTCCTTCTCCTCTATCTCCTCCAACTCCTCCATCTCCATCTCCTCCATCTCCTCCATCTCAATCTCCATCTCCATCTCCTCCATCTCCATTTCCTCCTTCTCCATCTCCTCCATCTCCATCCTCTCCATTTCCTCCATCTCCATCTCCTCCATCTCCTCCATCTCCATATCCTCCATCTCCATCTCCTCTATCTCCATCTCCTCCATCTCCATCTTCTCCATCTCCTCCATCTCCATCTCCATCTCCTCCATCTCCATCTCCTCCATCTCCTCCATCTCCATCTTCTCCATCTCCTCCATCTCCTCCATCTCCATCTCCTCCATCTCCATCTCCATCTCCTCCATCTCCATCTCCTCCATCTCCTCCATCTCCATCTTCTCCATCTCCTCCATCTCCTCCATCTCCATCTCCTCCATCTCCATCTCCTCCATCTCCATCTTCTCCATCTCCTCCATCTCCATTTCCTCCATCTCCTCCATCTCCATCTCCTCCATCTCCTCCATCTCCTCCATCTCCTCCATCTCCATCTTCTCCATCTCCTCCATCTCCATCTCCTCCATCTCCACCTTCTCCATCTCCTCCATCTCCATCTTCTCCATCTCCTCCATCTCCATCTTCTCCATCTCCTCCATCTCCATCTCCTCCATCTCCATCTCCTCCATCTCCATCTCCTCCATCTCCATTTCCTCCATCTCCTCCATCTCCATCTCCTCCATCTCCACCTCCTCTATCTCCATCTCCTCCATCTCCATCTCTTCCATCTCCATCTTCTCCATCTCCTCCATCTCCTCCACCTCCATCTTCTCCATCTCCTCCATCTCCTCTTTCTCCTCCATCTCCATCTCCTCCATCTCCTCCATCTCCTCCATCTCCATCTCCTCCATCTCCTCCATCTCCTCCATCTCCTCTATCTCCTCCATCTCCATCTCCTCCATCTCCTCCATCTCCATCTCCATCTCCTCCATCTACATCTCCTCCATCTCCATCTCCTCCATCTCCATCTTCTCCATCTCCTCCATCTTCATCTCCTCCATCTCCATCTCCTCTATCTCCATCTCCTCCATCTCCTCCATCTCTATCTTCTCCATCTCCTCCATCTCCATCTTCTCCATCTCCTCCATCTCCATCTTCTAAATCTCCTCCATCTCCTCCATCTCCATCTTCTCCATCTCCTCAATCTCCATCTTCTCCATCTCCTCCATCTCCTCCATCTCCATCTCCTCCATCTCCATCTCCTCTATCTCCATCTCCTCCATCTCCTCCATCTCCATCTTCTCCATCTCCTCCATCTCCTCTATCTCCTCCATCTCCTCCATCTCCGTCTCCTCCATCTCCTCCATCTCCATCTCCTCCATCTCTTCCTTCTCCTCTATCTCCTCCATCTCCTCCATCTCCATCTCCTCCATCTCCTCCATCTCCTCCATCTCAATCTCCATCTCCATCTCCTCCATCTCCATCTCCTCCATCTCCATCTCCTCCTTCTCCATCTCCTCCATCTCCATCCTCCCCATCACCTCCATCTCCATCTCCTCCATCTCCTCCCTCTCCATCTTCTCCATCTCCTCCATATCCATCTCCAGCTCCTCCATCTCCTCCGTCTCCTCCATCTCCATCTACTCCATCTCCATCTTCTCGATCTCCTCCATCTGCGTCTCCTCCATCTCCTCCATCTCCATCTTCTCCATCTCCTCCATCTCCTCTATCTTCTCCTTCTCTTCCCTCTCCATCTCCTCCATTTCCTCCATCTCCATCTCCTCCATCTCTTCCTTCTCCTCTATCTCCTCCATCTCCTCCATCTCCATCTCCTCCATCTCCTCCATCTCAATCTCCATCTCCATCTCCTCCATCTCCATCTCCTCCTTCTCCATCTCCTCCATCCCCATCCTCTCCATCTCCTCCATCTCCATCTCCTCCATCTCCTCCATCTCCATCTCCTCCATCTCCATCTTCTCCATCTCCTCCATCTCCATCTCCATCTCCTCCATCTCCATCTCCTCCATCTCCTCCATCTCCATCTCCTCCATCTCCATCTTCTCCATCTCCTCCATCTTCATCTCCTCCATCTCCATCTCCTCTATCTCCATCTCCTCCATCTCCTCCATCTCCATCTCCTCCATCTCCACCTTCTCCATCTCCTCCATCTCCATCTCCTCCATCTCCTCCATCTCCATCTTCTCCATCTCCTCCATCTCCTCCATCTCCATCTCCTCCATCTCCTCCATCTCCTCCATCTCCATCTTCTCCATCTCCTCCATCTCCTCCATCTCCATATCCTCCATCTCCACCTTCTCCATCTCCTCCATCTCCATCTCCTCCATCTCCTCCATCTCCATCTTCTCCATCTCCTCCATCTCCATCTCCTCCATCTCCATATCCTCCATCTCCATCTCCTCCATCTCCATTTCCTCCATCTCCTCCATCTCCATCTCCTTCATCTCCACCTCCTCTATCTCCATCTCCTCCATCTCCATCTCCTCCATCTCCATCTTCTCCATCTCCTCCATCTCCTCCATCTCCATCTTGTCCATCTCCTCCATCTCATCTTTCTCCTCCATCTCCATCTCCTCCATCTCCTCCATCTCCTCCATCTCCATCTCCTCCATCTCCTCCATCTCCTCAATCTCCTCCATCTCCATCTCCTCCATCTCCTCCATCTCCTCCATCTCCATCTCCATCTCCATCTCCTCCATCTCCATCTCCTCCATCTCCATCTTCTCCATCTCCTCCATCTTCATCTCCTCCATCTCCATCTCCTCTATCTCCATCTCCTCCATCTCCTCCATCTCCATCTTCTCCATCTCCTCCATCTCCATCTTCTCAATCTCCTCCATCTCCTCCATCTCCATCTTCTCCATCTCCTCCATCTCCATCTTCTCCATCTCCTCCATCTCCTCCATCTCCATCTCCTCCATCTCCATCTCCTCTATCTCCATCTCCTCCATCTCCTCCATCTCCATCTTCTCCATCTCCTCCATCTCCATCTCCTCCATCTCCATCTCCTCCATCTTCATCTCCTCCATCTCCTCCATCTCCTCCATCTCCATCTCCTCCATCTCCATCTCCTCCATCTCCTCCATCTCCATCTCCTCCATCTCCATCTTCTCCATCTCCTCCATCTCCTCCATCTCCATCTCCTACATCTCCTCCATCTCCATCTCCTCCATTTCCTCCATCTCCTCTATCTCCATCTCCTCCATCTCCTCCATCTTCATCTCCTCCATCTCCTCCATCTCCTCCATCTCCATCTCCTCCATCTCCATCTTCTCCATCTCCTCCATCTCCATCTCCTCCATCTCCATCTTCTCCATCTCCTCCATCTCCTCCATCTCCATCTCCTACATCTCCTCCATCTCCATCTCCTCCATTTCCTCCATCTCCTCTATCTCCATCTCCTCTATCTCCATCTCCTCCATCTCCATCTTCTCCATCTCCTCCATCTCCATCTCCTCCATCTCCTCCATCTCCATCTTCTCCATCCTCTCCATCTCCTCCATCTCCATCTCCTCCATCTCCTCCATCTCCTCCATCTCCATCTTCTCCATCTCCTCCATCTCCTCCATCTCCATCTCCTCCATCTCCACCTTCTCCATCTCCTCCATCTCCATCTCCTCCATCTCCTCCGTCTCCATCTTCTCCATCTCCTCTATCTCCATCTCCTCCATCTCCATCTCCTCCATCTCCATCTTCTCCATCTCCTCCATCTCCTCCATCTCCATTTCCTCCATCTCCTCCATCTCCTCCATCTCCATCTCCTCTATCTCCATCTCCTCCATCTCCATCTTCTCCACCTCCTCCATCTCCTCCATCTCCATCTCCTCTATGTCCATCTCCTCCATCTCCATCTTCTCCATCTCCTCCATCTCCATCTCCTCCATCTCCTCCATCTCCATCTTCTCCATCCTCTCCATCTCCTCCATCTCCATCTCCTCCATCTCCTCCATCTCCTCCATCTCCATCTTCTCCATCTCCTCCATCTCCTCCATCTCCATCTCCTCCATCTCCACCTTCTCCATCTCCTCCATCTCCATCTCCTCCATCTCCTCCGTCTCCATCTTCTCCATCTCCTCTATCTCCATCTCCTCCATCTCCATCTCCTCCATCTCCATCTTCTCCATCTCCTCCATCTCCTCCATCTCCATTTCCTCCATCTCCTCCATCTCCTCCATCTCCTCTATCTCTATCTCCTCCATCTCCATCTTCTCCACCTCCTCCATCTCCTCCATCTCCATCTCCTCTATCTCCATCTCCTCCATCTCCATCTTCTCCATCTCCTCCATCTCCATCTCCTCCATCTCCTCCATCTCCATCTTCTCCATCTCCTCCATCTCCTCCATCTCCTCCATCTCCATCTCCTCCATCTCCATCTCCTCTATCTCCTTTTCCTCCATCTCCTCCATCTCCATCTTCTCCATCTCCTCCATCTCCATCTCCATCTCCTCCATCTTCTCCATCTCCTCCATCTCCATCTTCTCCATCTTCTCCATCTCCTCCATCTCCTCTTTCTCCTCCATCTCCATCTCCTCCATCTCCTCCATCTCCTCCATCTCCATCTCCTCCATCTCCTCCATCTCCTCAATCTCCTCCATCTCCATCTCCTCCATCTCCTCCATCTCCTCCATCTCCATCTCCATCTCCATCTCCTCCATCTCCATCTCGTCCATCTCCATCTTCTCCATCTCCTCCATCTTCATCTCCTCCATCTCCATCTCCTCTATCTCCATCTCCTCCATCTCCTCCATCTCCATCTTCTCCATCTCCTCCATCTCCATCTTCTCAATCTCCTCCATCTCCTCCATCTCCATCTTCTCCATCTCCTCCATCTCCATCTTCTCCATCTCCTCCATCTCCTCCATCTCCATCTCCTCCATCTCCATCTCCTCTATCTCCATCTCCTCCATCTCCTCCATCTCCATCTTCTCCATCTCCTCCATCTCCATCTCCATCTCCTCCATCACCTCCATCTCCTCCATCTCCATCTCCTCCATCTCCTCCATCTCCTCCATCTTCATCTCCTCCATCTCCTCCATCTCCTCCATCTCCATCTCCTCCATCTCCATCTTCTCCATCTCCTCCATCTCCATCTCCTCCATCTCCATCTTCTCCATCTCCTCCATCTCCTCCATCTCCATCTCCTACATCTCCTCCATCTCCATCTCCTCCATTCCCTCCATCTCCTCTATCTCCATCTCCTCCATCTCCATCTCTTCCATGTCCTCCATCTCCTCCATCTCCATCTCCTCTATCTCCATCTCCTCCATCTCCATCTTCTCCATCTCCTCCATCTCCACCTTCTCCATCTCCTCCATCTCCATCTCCTCCATCTCCTCCGTCTCCATCTTCTCCATCTCCTCTATCTCCATCTCCCCCATCTCCATCTCCTCCATCTCCATCTTCTCCATCTCCTCCATCTCCTCCATCTCCATTTCCTCCATCTCCTCCATCTCCTCCATCTCCATCTCCTCTATCTCCATCTCCTCCATCTCCATCTTCTCCACCTCCTCCATCTCCTCCATCTCCATCTCCTCTATGTCCATCTCCTCCATCTCCATCTTCTCCATCTCCTCCATCTCCATCTCCTCTATCTCCATCTCCTCCATCTCCATCTTCTCCATCTCCTCCATCTCCATCTCCTCCATCTCCTCCATCTCCATCTTCTCCATCTCCTCCATCTCCTCCATCTCCTCCATCTCCATCTCCTCCATCTCCATCTCCTCTATCTCCTTTTCCTCCATCTCCTCCATCTCCATCTTCTCCATCTCCTCCATCTCCATCTCCATCTCCTCCATCTTCTCCATCTCCTCCATCTCCTCCATCTCCATCTTCTCCATCTCCTCCATCTCCTCTTTCTCCTGCATCTCCATCTCCTCCATCTCCTCCATCTCCTCCATCTCCATCTCCTCCATCTCCTCCATCTCCTCAATCTCCTCCATCTCCATCTCCTCCATCTCCTCCATCTCCTCCATCTCCATCTCCATCTCCTCCATCTCCATCTCCTCCATCTCCATCTTCTCCATCTCCTCCATCTTCATCTCCTCCATCTCCATCTCCTCTATCTCCATCTCCTCCATCTCCTCCATCTCCATCTTCTCCATCTCCTCCATCTCCATCTTCTCAATCTCCTCCATCTCCTCCATCTCCATCTTCTCCATCTCCTCCATCTCCATCTTCTCCATCTCCTCCATCTCCTCCATCTCCATCTCCTCCATCTCCATCTCCTCTATCTCCATCTCCTCCATCTCCTCCATCTCCATCTTCTCCATCTCCTCCATCTCCATCTCCATCTCCTCCATCACCTCCATCTCCTCCATCTCCATCTCCTCCATCTCCTCCATCTCCTCCATCTTCATCTCCTCCATCTCCTCCATCTCCTCCATCTCCATCTCCTCCATCTCCATCTTCTCCATCTCCTCCATCTCCATCTCCTCCATCTCCATCTTCTCCATCTCCTCCATCTCCTCCATCTCCATCTCCTACATCTCCTCCATCTCCATCTCCTCCATTCCCTCCATCTCCTCTATCTCCATCTCCTCCATCTCCATCTCTTCCATGTCCTCCATCTCCTCCATCTCCATCTCCTCTATCTCCATCTCCTCCATCTCCATCTTCTCCATCTCCTCCATCTCCACCTTCTCCATCTCCTCCATCTCCATCTCCTCCATCTCCTCCGTCTCCATCTTCTCCATCTCCTCTATCTCCATCTCCTCCATCTCCATCTCCTCCATCTCCATCTTCTCCATCTCCTCCATCTCCTTCATCTCCATTTCCTCCATCTCCTCCATCTCCTCCATCTCCATCTCCTCTATCTCCATCTCCTCCATCTCCATCTTCTCCACCTCCTCCATCTCCTCCATCTCCATCTCCTCTATGTCCATCTCCTCCATCTCCATCTTCTCCATCTCCTCCATCTCCATCTCCTCCATCTCCTCCATCTCCATCTTCTCCATCCTCTCCATCTCCTCCATCTCCATCTCCTCCATCTCCTCCATCTCCTCCATCTCCATCTTCTCCATCTCCTCCATCTCCTCCATCTCCATCTCCTCCATCTCCACCTTCTCCATCTCCTCCATCTCCATCTCCTCCATCTCCTCCGTCTCCATCTTCTCCATCTCCTCTATCTCCATCTCCTCCATCTCCATCTCCTCCATCTCCATCTTCTCCATCTCCTCCATCTCCTCCATCTCCATTTCCTCCATCTCCTCCATCTCCTCCATCTCCTCTATCTCTATCTCCTCCATCTCCATCTTCTCCACCTCCTCCATCTCCTCCATCTCCATCTCCTCTATCTCCATCTCCTCCATCTCCATCTTCTCCATCTCCTCCATCTCCATCTCCTCCATCTCCTCCATCTGCATCTTCTCCATCTCCTCCATCTCCTCCATCTCCTCCATCTCCATCTCCTCCATCTCCATCTCCTCTATCTCCTTTTCCTCCATCTCCTCCATCTCCATCTTCTCCATCTCCTCCATCTCCATCTCCATCTCCTCCATCTTCTCCATCTCCTCCATCTCCTCCATCTCCATCTTCTCCATCTCCTCCATCTCCTCTTTCTCCTCCATCTCCATCTCCTCCATCTCCTCCATCTCCTCCATCTCCATCTCCTCCATCTCCTCCATCTCCTCAATCTCCTCCATCTCCATCTCCTCCATCTCCTCCATCTCCTCCATCTCCATCTCCATCTCCATCTCCTCCATCTCCATCTCCTCCATCTCCATCTTCTCCATCTCCTCCATCTTCATCTCCTCCATCTCCATCTCCTCTATCTCCATCTCCTCCATCTCCTCCATCTCCATCTTCTCCATCTCCTCCATCTCCATCTTCTCAATCTCCTCCATCTCCTCCATCTCCATCTTCTCCATCTCCTCCATCTCCATCTTCTCCATCTCCTCCATCTCCTCCATCTCCATCTCCTCCATCTCCATCTCCTCTATCTCCATCTCCTCCATCTCCTCCATCTCCATCTTCTCCATCTCCTCCATCTCCATCTCCATCTCCTCCATCACCTCCATCTCCTCCATCTCCATCTCCTCCATCTCCTCCATCTCCTCCATCTTCATCTCCTCCATCTCCTCCATCTCCATCTCCTCCATCTCCATCTTCTCCATCTCCTCCATCTCCATCTCCTCCATCTCCATCTTCTCCATCTCCTCCATCTCCTCCATCTCCATCTCCTACATCTCCTCCATCTCCATCTCCTCCATTCCCTCCATCTCCTCTATCTCCATCTCCTCCATCTCCATCTCTTCCATGTCCTCCATCTCCTCCATCTCCATCTTCTCCATCTCCTCCATCTCCATCTCCTCCATCTCCTCCATCTCCATCTTCTCCATCCTCTCCATCTCCTCCATCTCCATCTCCTCCATCTCCTCCATCTCCTCCATCTCCATCTTCTCCATCTCCTCCATCTCCTCCATCTCCATCTCCTCCATCTCCACCTTCTCCATCTCCTCCATCTCCATCTCCTCCATCTCCTCCGTCTCCATCTTCTCCATCTCCTCTATCTCCATCTCCTCCATCTCCATCTCCTCCATCTCCATCTTCTCCATCTCCTCCATCCCCTCCATCTCCATTTCCTCCATCTCCTCCATCTCCTCCATCTCCTCCATGTCCATCTCCTCTATCTCCATCTCCTCCATCTCCATCTTCTCCACCTCCTCCATCTCCTCCATCTCCATCTCCTCTATCTCCATCTCCTTCATCTCCATCTTCTCCATCTCCTCCATCTCCATCTCCTCCATCTCCTCCATCTCCATCTTCTCCATCTCCTCCATCTCCTCCATCTCCTCCATCTCCATCTCCTCCATCTCCATCTCCTCTATCTCCTTTTCCTCCATCTCCTCCATCTCCATCGTCTCCATCTCCTCCATCTCCATCTCCATCTCCTCCATCTCCTCCATCTCCATCTCCATCTCCATCTCCTCCATCTCTTCCATCTCCTCCATCTCCATCTTCTCCATCTCCTCCATCTACATCTGCTCCATCTCCATCTCCTCCATCTCCATCTCCTCCATCTCCATCTTCTCCATCTCCTCCATCTCCTCCATCTCCTCCATCTCCTCCATCTCCTCCATCTCCTCCATCTCCTCCATCTCCTCCATCTCCTCCATCTGGGATTAAAAGTCTGGGAGGAGTTGGGAGAGGGAAAACTGATCAGAATATATTGTATGAAAAATATTTTTTCAATGAAAAATAAAATTGTGTTTTTCCACACCTAGATATTGTGTATTTTGAAGCAAAAGATAAGAATGAACGTAGATTTGTTTTTCTCAAATCCATCTCCACCAACCAAGTAACTTTTCTCCTGGTCCAACATGGGAGAAAAGAAGCAATGGATTCCCATAGACCATTTTATTTAAACCCTGTTCTGAGCAAAGAATAACTGTGATCAGGATTTTTTTCCCATGAAAGTGGTCAATGTTTTTCAAGATTTGCTTTGTGAAAGGAAAGAAAGGGAGGTAATTTCTGGGTTTTAACATGCATTTTTTTCATTTAAAAAAAGGTAAAGTAAAAAAATTCAAATGCTTTGCTTGTTGATACATTTGCCAAATACTGATTTGCTCTAGCTGGTAAACCTATATGACCATTTGATGAGTCAGGTATGTGTCTATTTTAAGACCTTGATTTCTAAAGCCTCAGAATGAGCAATTTAATAATCATAGATGTTCATAAGGAAAAATAGAGACAACAAAGTTTGCTTTTACAGGACGTTTGAAATCAAACTATCCCAGTAGGGAAATCAAATGTGTTCACTTTGGTATCAAATATAACACAAAAGAAATTTCCCAAAGTTATACTGTGGGTGTGAACACTTTCACATAGCCTTTCTCCCCAAATGGTTTTGCAGGGTGGCTGCCAAACCTGGCCCAGATATTCTGCATCAGTCTTCCCTCCTGGCATCTTTGCCTCGGCTGGCCAGCCTTCTGGGTTTGCTCTAGCTGAGTTAAACTCCATACATCCAAGACCAAAGGTATATCTTAATCCTTAGCACATTATCCTACCTTGGCAGGCTCTGGGATGCTGGTAACCATGGCTATAAAAAACACTTTTAAAGAATTTTTGTGTAATAATCAGATTACCATTTGTCCTTTGAAGTCTGTCTCACATTGACATTTTGGATCTCACTCAACAAACCTCAGATTCACTTTGTGCTCAACTATTGGGCTGTGTAGCCAAGTGGGCTATTATTTTTTTGCTTTGAGGCTGGGTTAGTGGAAAGTGGAAGGTTTATTCCCATCCATGCATCTTTGGAGAGGGATAATTTTATCAAACAGTACTTTCTTCCTTACCCAGCAACTATTTTTCTATTGAATGCTTAAATAATGAAGCATGGTAGCATAAACCAGTGCTTCTAAAATACTCATGTGCATATGAATTTCCACATTTACTTTGATGGGGCAGATTCTGCACTTTTAATGAGTTTGCACATGATGCTGACCTATGAGGTCCTTGTAGTCACTCTGTTGATTGACCGTGACAGAGACTCAGTTATTCTTCTTGAGTTTTTCTTTTCTTTTTTAGGTTTGGGACACGGCAACTTCTCAGCTCGAGGACTTTTTGTCTGTCTGTCTGCCTGCCTGCCGGTCTCAGGGAAGCTTCTCTTTGGTTAAATCAGTTTGAATCGAGTAAATAGCACTGGAGGCACTTCAGATCGATGAGCCCGTTGCTAGCTTCTAATGACTTGTAGTAAGTAGTGGAAATTGGATGGGCATTTTTAGCAACTGCCTTTTCTCTTTAAAATGTCAGCACATTAGCTGTGGTTTATTTACTTCATTTGAAATGACCTGCACTGCTCAGGAAACACTCTACGAGCTACTTGAAGATAATTAATCATGTTGAATTAGTGATTGGTTTTTAAAAGCCTTCCTAATGCCCGGACTTTCTCAAGGACATCGTCCATCATTGGTTTTTATCAACTTCTCACTTGTATTTATCTCTCACTGAGTTCGTGTCTTGCAGATTCCAAAAAGCTCCCCACATCCATTGATTCGATGCAAAATTGCAAGTAGCAGTATAGAAACACCAGGGCTTTTAAAGATTGTTTCAGCATCTTTGAGAAGCAAACTTGCTAAGAGAGACTGGGAGGAGGGCATGAGCAGGCAGAGGACTAGCTAGCACCAGGCTAGAAGCCTCTGCTTGTCGCTGGGAAAACTGCTGGCAAATCTAGATGACAGGTCATCATTTAATGCCTTCTATGTAGCACAACAAGGGGTCTTTGTTGGGGTCCTCCTTGTCACTTGAGAATGTGGGGTTTAGAGAGATATTATCAAGACACCCCCCATTGAATCTCTCCCCTCAGTGTGTGTGTGTGTGTGTGTGTGTGTGTGTGTGTGTACCATGTGCTTGTGATCATGGGTACACATATGTGTATATGCATATGGAGGTCAGAAGTCAACTTCAGATGCCATGCCCCAGGTGCCATCTACTTTGTTTTTTGAGACAGGCGCTCTTGGCTTACAGCTTGCTTATTGGAGTAGGCTGGCTGGCCAGCAAAGCCATGGGATCTGCCTTTGCTTTTCCAGCACTAGGATTACATGCGTTCCACCGTGCCCATCTTTCTAACATGGGTTCTAGCGATTGAAATCTGGGTTTTGTGCTTGCTCAGCAAGAATTTTACCAACACAGCCACCTCCCCAAACCCCGCATTAAGTGCACTTGCCAGGATTTTGTCAGAGTCAGGCCCCACAACAGAACTACTGCAATTTCACAATGTCTGTCTAGGTTGTTCCAGTGTGAGCTTGCCTTGACATTTCTAGGGCCGGAGTTCTGTTTTGTTACTTTAATAAGTTGGGGACATGTGTAGGTGACTGTCTGTGGTTATAATCTCATGGTTGACAATTTCTATTACTTTTATGAAAAGGCAGTGACTAGCTCATAGAGTTACAATGTTTATTCTTTCCAGAATCCATATTTAACCTCAATCTTTACTGGGGTGGTATTATAGGCTAGACCTTTAAAGAAGTAATGAATTCAAAATTGCTGACTTTCTTAGTGGATCCATTCTCTTAAAACAGCAATTTTGAAGAGTTTGAGTCTTTCACTCTTTTGTTCTTTTGCCATGTGAGATCACAATATTTGCCCTCTGTGGAGGACACAGCAACAATTTGATACTTTGGAATAGAGAGAGACGAGGCACACATTAGACTCTGAGCCTCCTGGCACCTTGATCTTAGATTCCTAGCCTCAAGAACTGTGAAAGATAAATGCTCATTATTTATAAATAACTCAGCATTGACACTTGTTATAGTCACACAGATGGATCAAGACTTTCACCATGTTGTCCTACACTGAGCAGACACAGGAATGACACTCTCCCTGAAATTGTTTTATTATTATTAGCTATTTTATCTTAATTTAAGGCCACTCGAGTAGCTTTCCCTTAGTTTCCTCATCTGAAAAAACAAAACAAAACAAAACAAAATAAAACGTGTGTGAGTGTGTGTTTCTGTGTGTCTCTGTGTGTTGTGTCTGTATGTCTGTGACTGTTGTTTCTCAGTGTGTTTGCTTTGTTTGGGAATTTTTTTGTGTTTGTTTGAGAGAGAGAGAGAGAGAGAGAGAGAGAGAGAGAGAGAGAGAGAGAGAGAGAGAGAGAGAGAAAGGGCATCCAGTTGGTGGGTGGGGAGGTGGGGGGATCTGGGAGGGGTTAGGGAAGGGGGAAAGTAAGATCAGAATATATTGTGTGAATGATACATTGTGTGAACGTTTTCAAAAACTTAGAAAGTCCTACTGACAGAAAAAAAATGGGATAATAAATATCTCCTCTTTAGGGAATACATTACACGGCACGCAGGAAGTAACAATAAAGTTACCTGTTATTTTAGTACCATTCACAATAAGTGATTGTTAAGTACTCAATATGGACCATTTCAACATAATCAACTGTGGTAATTAACTTCAATTAGCAACCTTACTGGATTCAAAATCACCTAAGAGACTGCCTCTGAGAGTGTTTCCAGAGGAAGAAAGACCCGCCCCAAATAAGGGTGCTACCACCCATGAGCTAGGTTCTCTCTCTCTCTCTCTCTCTCTCTCTCTCTCTCTCTCTCTCTCTCTCTCTCTCTCTCATCTTGACTGTAGCTAAACTGAAATCAGCTGCTCATTCTTCCTGCTATGACTTCCTCACCTCGAGGGACAGTGCCCTCAAACTGTGAGCCTCAGTAACTTGGGTTTTCTAAGAACCGTGTATCACACAAGGCAGCCACTATTTAAAACCTATAGCCAATTCACTGTTCTGAATTACTGCACTAAAGCCTCAGCGATGACAGAAGATAAAAGCTGCTGCCCTTCAAGGTTTGCAAGTCTGTATTGGTGAGCTCAAATATCTACAATTCACTGGGAAGACAGAGTTATCTCATTACAGACTTGGCATCATGGGGGTTTTCTATCACGAAACAGCAACGGATTCATTTGCATTTGCACATAAGGTTTGTATTGTAAAAAAACAAAAAGAAAACCCTTCTGGTTCACGTCTATTCTAGCTGAGGAAGTGTGTGCGTGTGTGCTCATGCGTGTGAGTGTGCTTGCAGAGTTACTCTCTAGCCTAGTGCAAAGCACATATTTTCCCTTTCTTATTTATTCTTTCAGCAAGTATTGAGAGCATATTATGTATACCAGGGATTAAGCTCTGTTTATTCTAGTCACAATTGTCATTACACAAGCTCAGAGTCCTTCAGGCAGTAACTAGCCTTTATGAAAGTGAATTGCATCAAGGCAAAAAAAAGTCTCATTCTTCAATTAGGGAAAATATCCATATCAGTCCACTTTAAATGCCTGGCTTCATTTCACAAACACCACGTTGAGAGACTGCTGGAGAAAGTTTAAGTATGCATCAGTGAATTGGGCATTAGTTTTCTATATTTCTCCCAGCTTTAAAAATCATCCTTCTGTTTAACACATCTTGGTAATGCTCTGTATTATTCTATACACATAAGTATATGAGAATGAACTTCCAGGGTGCATGGCTCTTAGAAACGGTTTTCCATATTGTCCCCAGGATAAGTAGAGTTTGACACCTGTCTGGATGTTTCAGTATTACTTCACCTATGCCCATGCTATTATTATAGTATTAAGGGCTGCCAGAAGAAAATAGAATTAGATGCAATTAGAAAATAGATCTAGATGCAATTAGATTCCCACACATTCAAATTTTGTCATTTGAATCTGTTTGTGAACCAAGAAATGAATGTTGGCTTCAACCCCGGGGCTTTCCCCTGAGCTCCCTGAAAAATGCTGGAAGATGTGTTAAGGGAAAATAGTTCAGAAAATCTTTGAAATTGAAACAAATGACATTTCAGTCCGTTAGTCAGTGAAGAGTTGGCTATTTTTACAGGCAATTCTGTTTTCCCTTGAAATCACTCTGGAGATAATATTATTTTTTTCCTTGCCTCTTAAAAAAATCTCATTTGTCATTAAAAAGAGAATGAAAAACATCCCAAGCCCTCAAAACCCTCAATGCTCAGGCAGTATGGTTACCTTTCCTGCTAGCCTTCATTTAGCCTTCAACTGTCATGGTGTTGAAAATTCTCTTGTGGATATCTGTTCTAGAATTTTTTTCTCACCAAGCAATGGTTGCCACCACTTTTGAATAACCCATACTTGCTAACTGGATAAAAAGTGAGACAGTGGCCATGATATTTTAAAAAATTATTCTGGTAACAGACCTAATTCAGGAACCAGATGTCCCCACACTGTTCTGCATCTTCATGTTCCAATGTTTACAGTATCCTCTGCACTCGAACACAGGAAGCTGTGGACCTTAGCTTAATGAACAGGAGGTGGATGGAATAAGGTGGCCAAAGGAAGAGGAGTGTGGATCAGCTCCCCGTTGCTTGCTTTCTATCTAGGTCAAGGTTCAAAAAACCATCCTTGTAGGAGTCCCTCTATTAAAGGGGGATGTTTCCATTATCCCCTGCCCCTAAAAATATCAAAAATGTACCGAAAACATTAAATGATAAAGGAAAAATAATTCTAACTTACATAATTAAGCTACTTTCGTTGTAGACAGTTTGTGCGTCTAAAACACCTGTGATTCCAGCACTTGAGAGGTAGAAGCAGGAAGATCAAGAGCCTGAGGTCATCCTTGGCTACAAAGTGACTTTGAGACCAACCTAGACTACATGAGAACCTGTCCCCAAAGACTGGACAGTCAACCAACCACCAAAACAGTACAGGCTACTTATCAAACTTCTACAACAGTGGAGAAAACAGACTAAATTTACCAAAAAATTTCATTACTTCAATACCTGGGTCTTACATTTTAACTATTTTTTTTAAAGTTCACCACTAGTAGTAAGAAAATGAGGCCTTAGTTGTATTTGCCAGTGAGCGATATTTCATAACCTTTCATTATGAAGACCTGTTTTTCCATATTGAAAATTTAGATTGAAATCAAAGATGTGCAGAATGTCTGTCTGTTTGATTTTGTACCGAAACCTTGATGTGCATTTTAAAAATGGAGCTTCGTAGAACCTAGAGATTCCGAATGTGAAACTATCCAAGATTCTGCATTTTATTAAACATCCCTAGATCACTCTGACATTAGTGGGTTTGGAGACCGTTTCCCGAGAAGTGGCTCTATAGCTTGATGTGAGATACTACTGAAGTGATCCAGTCACTATCTAGTTCCCCTCTAGTCACACTGTTGATACTAAGTTTCCTTCAACTGAGATCCTCAAAGGAATGACTTGGTGTCTTATTATCTTCAAATACATTCAGAGTTAACCTCAATTGTGAGCATATTTCTTCTTGTTGTTGTTGCTGTCCTTCAACCCCTTTAATAATTTCAGGAAAATGTACTTTCAATTAATGACCTGCAAGAACATGCTCTAGTCACCACACCACTGTGTGTTTGACAAGTACATTCTGGTTAAGATTGTATGTGTGGGGCTGCCAATTGATTCAGCTCTGAAATTGAAATGAAATTGCAGGCACATACCTGCCATTGTAGAACTTCGGAGGAAACACAGAAGGATCCTTAGGGCTCACTCCCAGCCCGTCTAACCAGTTGGTGAGTCCCAGGTTCAATGGGATACCCTGTTTCAAAAACATCAGGTTAAGAAACTATGAAAGAAGACAAACGATGTCAACCTCTGATCTCTCTGTACATACACACAGGTTCACCCCCTACACACAACCATGCACACACATAGACAGACATAGACAATGATATGATTCAAAGGTTGCTTAGCGTACCACTATTGTATATCATTGTAGCGACTAAATAATTTGGAATGAATAGTCATACACTGTTATCTATACATCATTAAGAATTGCTGGAGGGACAAAGAGGAAAGACTACATGAAGATCAATATCTAGCAATTTTGACAATCATTGCAAGCTACAGTCTGTTTTGATGGACATCACTATCCATTGCTTCTGTTTATCTTGCAAAACAAGTTTAGATACATATGTATAGGTAAGATTTGAGAAGTGTTTTAGTGAATTCTAGACTGCCTTTCAGTAGCTTGTTTTTTGTTTTTTTGTTTTGTTTTGGTTTTTATCATTAGCATTTGAAGCTAGAAGAAGAAAGGAAGTTTCTTTGCCAGAGACATGGGCACTGGACTAGCTCCATGAAAAATGCTGGACAACTGTTATAAATGAGGTCTAAGGTAGAACTCCTATGGAATCTGTTTCCTTCCTTCTTTCTTCCCCCTTCTCTCTTCTTTGTTAGTATCCCACAGAAAAGAAGGGAAATGTAGTATATTACATGTTAACAATGATTCCTTCTGGGTTTTTTTTTTGCTGTGCCATTTAGTAAATAAACTATGTTTCTCTGTCCTACTGACTTTGAGGTTAGCAATATAAATTCTGAGCCAAGATGCTACAGTAAAAGTGTCTAGCGAACCCCTCTAGTGTGCTTGTCATCTGAGACATCTATGAGAACATGCTTCATAGCTGCTGACTCCAACGTGAGACACAAGTACTACATACCTCAATATGATTTGAACAAAATGGTTGGCAGAGCTATAAACAATCCATCAGCTTATGAGTGATAAAATTAGTATTTGGGTAAGCCAGGAGACTTGAGTGTCATTTGTTATGCAGCAGTTTTGAACATTAGCTGACTAATACCATAGGGTAACAGCCCCTGACTCCTGACTCATTTTTCACCAATCACCACTTACACTAGCTCCTGTACTCTACAACATTTCCTTCTGTAAAAATTCTCATTTTTTCCATGAACTATCAGCTCTGAAAGGGCATCAACCACAGCTAATATGTGGCTGATCAGAAAATTCAAATTTACATATGCTCATGCTCACATATGGTAATTATTCCATGGCTTTTTCCTAACTTCCTGCAGTTTATATTCCAGATTACAGCAAAAGCAACCCCTTATTAAAAAAAACAACCTCATTATTTTATGAAGAGTTTTACAGCTCAAGGCAAGTTTATGTGCCTTATCTTGTCAATAAGAAAATATACAGTTACTCACTGGGGCACTTAGTCCTATTTAGTTCTACTCTAGATTGAGTCATGGCCCATGGGAGTTTCAATGGTAAAGTCTTCAGCTTGGAAAATATTTTACTTTGAAAACCACAGGAAGGCTTGAAATAGACTGGAAGAGTCTGTGGTTATAGGTATAAGAGAAAGTGTACCAGATAAAAACAAGCCGAGCTAGTGCTTGGACAATTCCTAGATCAAAATAGGCAAACACCATAGAGACTACCAAGAATTCCATTACTCTCCCCTCACTGAGAAGCACTATCAATACTGTAGCTGTCACACTTAGAAGGAATGCTAACTTTCAACCCTTCACACTAGATCACACGGAGAGTTCAAACTAAGAAACACTAAGGCCCTACAGTCAAATTGAATAAGAATTTCAGGGTGTAATGCTGGCCATCTCTTGTTTTCAAAGTCCCTGGATTAACCAAATGTGGTGCTTCTTGCCTTTAATCCCAGCACTCAAGAGGCAGAGACAGGTGGGTCTCTGAGTTTCAGGCAAGCCTGGTCTGCAGAGTGAGTTCCAGAACAACCAGGAATACACAGAGAAATCCTGACACCACCACCACCAAAGGTAATTCTAACAAGGTTGGCTTGCACTAAATAGAAGATGAGATACAGGCCTTGGATTTGATGACATTTAGTATTAAAACCCAGTTTCACTAAACAGCCCACACCTGGCAATGGGTTGTGGCTCTACTTTGTGTGGCTTTGAACTTATTACATAGACTCTGCTATGACATTCCTTCTTTGCCAAATTCTTTTCTTCCATTGACTTCTTTGCTGAGTACACATTTATGTCCTGAAATTCAAATTTATATCAATTCCCAACACAGTGTTTGCCAAGGCTAAACTGTGAAAAGCTGAGTCATTTGTAAGGTACCTCTTATGTTAGCTTATGAAAAGACAACTGGCTTCACTAACAAAGAAAAAATCAATTAGAAATTAAAATCTGCTTTTGTCCATGATCCTTACCTGCAAGTGTTTTGGAGGACTGGCATTCTGGTTTAATTTATACATTCAAATTTCTAATAATTAGTGTCGATTTATATAACCAGACATCTTGCAATGGAGCTTGGACAGTGTTGGGAGAGCAAATTACCTCCTTGGGCGGTATGGAAGCTCCACTTCTTTCATAGCAATGTGCTCTACTCCAGATAATCAACAATATTGATGGCAAATAATCTCAAGAAAATTGAGTAGGAACAACGTAAATTTTATGAAATATCTTCTATAAGCCTAACACTATTCTCAGTGCATCAATTCATTTAATCCTTAACCAATAATTACTGTCTCACTTTACATCTCAGAGCTTGTAGGGGTGGCCAACCAGTGACTATTCTAACTTGAGGCCTGGATGGCGAAGAACTAGAAGCTAGATAACTCAGAGAGCCCAGGGTAGAACCAAAAAGTCAATAAAATGATTCCTAATGATATTGTGATATACACATAGATCAGTGCCTAGCCCAATCCTCACTAAAAGGCTTCATCCAACAGTGGATGGGAGTATATGCGGAGACCCACAGCCAAACAGTAAATAAAGCTCAGGGAATTCTGCTGGAGAGTGCAGGAGAATTATAGCAGCTAGAGAGTTTGAGAACATACAGGAGAACACAGCTTACAGAACCAACTAAGCAGGTCTCATACGGGCTCACAAAGACTGGAGCTACAATCACAGATCCTGCATGGATCTGAGCCAAATCCTCTGTATGTGTATTATGCTTGTGTGACTTGGTCTTCTCATGGGACTCCTAAGAGTGTCAGTTCAGGCTGTGGCTAATTTTTTTGCTTGCTTTTGGGACCCTGGGTTGCCCCATCCACTTTTACTGCACCTTGATTTGCAGTGTTTAGTTGACATCACTGGGAGGAATGCCCTTTTCTGAAGGAAAATGGAGGAGCAGTGGATCTTGCGGAGAGAGATTAGTGAGGAGAGACTGGGAGTAGTGGAGGGATAGGAGGCTGCCATCAGGATGTATTGTATGAGAGAAGAATTTTTTAAAAAGTAACATAAGGCACAGAGGAGATAAGTGATAAACTCAAGGTTAAATGCAAGTTACACAATAAAGCTTGAAATGGAGGAGCCCAAGGGGGTTGATTCCAGAATCTGTACTTTGAACCATAGAATATACCATATTCACCAGTAGGGAGGGCCCTGTTCAGGTGAGATTTAGGAGATGATGTAGAACTATGGGCACTCCCATCACTTTGGATGGGAATGTAAACTGGTACAGCTTCAAACCTATTGTTTGGCAATATCTAGAAAATCTAAACCTGCCTACTGGGAAACCAAGTAAATCCTGGGCATCTATTCACCAGGAATGGATACACATATTGATGAAAAAAATGTGAACTTGAAGGTTTACAGTACCACTGCTCATAGCAACACCAAGCTGGATACTGAAATGTTCGCTCACAGAAAAATGAATAAATCAATCCTGTCACTTATAACACTATGCAGCAGGGAGGATGAATGATCTATAACTGTGAAAAGCAGGATGGGCGGAACTCAAACATAATGCTGACTGAAGGAGATAGAATGGGGAGCATTTGCTGTAGGAGGCTCTTGCTATCCAATTATAAGTAGAAGCTTTCTCCTCTGCTCCATTTAATCATGTCTGCCTGTCATCAATTCTCATCTATCAATCTGATCAGCATGAACTCACAAATCCTTAAGTTTATCCAGTAGTTTATTATTTATTATTCTACTTCCTTATTTTGATGCTCAATTGTTCCAGATTTTATCCACAGGAGCCCTTTTAAAGTAGTTCCTGACAGATGCCCTTAATTTTTTTTTGAACATATCCTTACTTTTCAAACTAACAAAATGCCCTTAGATCATCCTTGTAAAAATGTTATTAGATTTCAGGATTATAGAGCTAGGTGTGCTTGTTTTATTGGGGGGGGCTTTTGCTCATTAGCCCCATTCCTAGAAATAATTAATAGATATATGTATCTTTTATATATATGGATATATGCATATATATCCAGGTTGATGTACACAAAACCACGCACATAAGATCTAGAGACAGATCTTCAAATAACAGAAACTTTAGAGAAATGATTACTGTAGCAAAGTTTTCACTATTTCTGGCATTCTCCCTGGTTTTCCATTTTCTTTTCAAACAGTAGGTTGCTGTTTGATTTAATAACTGAAAGTGATGGTCCACAGCAGGCAGATGGGTTGGCTCGATGTGTTCATGGGTGTCCAACTACAGTCAGAGGCAGGTCTGGGGCTAATTGCATGCCATTTGGATGAAAGTATGCTTGGTAGGAGGTAACAGAACAACACATTTTGGTTCTGTGGATTTTATGGCTTCTAAAAGAGCCATTCACAGGGGTATGAAGAACAACCGAAGCTGGAGATGGAGTTGTTTCATGGAAGTTTCAAGGAGGAAATTTAGGCAACTCAGCCAGAAGTCTGTTGCAGGGAAGCCGCCCTTCACAGGAAGGAGTCGACAGGAAGAAGTACCTGCCTTCTCTAAGAAGTCCCAGTACCAGGCACCAGCAGAATCAACTATTAACCAAAGCAGAGAAGAAAGGTGAAGAGAGACAAGGGATGGTGAGAAGCCATGAACTGTCGTAAAGGCAATGCTTTGCCAGAGAAAGCTACTTTCATTTGTTTAAGAAGCATGCCCATATAAATAGTTTGTTACCCTTCATGATTTCAGCCAAGTTCTCTCAAATGAGTCATAGGGAAGGGATTTTTGAATACAGATAAAAAACTATCATTAAATAACTACAGAATTCACCTGTCTTAGGCAAAATGTGGCTCCCCAGTTTTACTTGGCAGCACTGCCAGTTAAAACCATTAAGTCAAAGAGCTATTACATCCAATATCCTATGCATAGGGCCAAAGTGTTATAATGAAATCTGAAAGAACTTTGGAAAATACTCCTTTAAAATTTTTGCTGGTTAGATTCAGGAGAGAAATTATATTTAAAAAGTCCTGTGTTGGTTGATTTAATTCATTCTGCTTCCTCATTTTGATGCTCAAATTGCCCTAGTATAGTTATACTCATACACTGATTGATTGATTGATTGATTGATTGATTGATTGATTGATAGTGTGTGTGTGTGTGTGTGTGTGTGTGTGTGTGTGTGTGTAGGTGAGAGGTCAACATAGGGTGTCTTCTTCAATCGTGCTCCACCTTTTCTTTTTGAAACAGGCTCTTTGAGAGCAAAGAACCTGATGTTCATCCATTCAGCTAGACTGGCTGGTCAATGGGCTCCAGAGGGCTTCCCTGTCTCTCAACTCCCCTATACCATTACTGGGTTATAGATATGCATCATCACATCTAGCTTTTCCATGAGTGTTGGAGACCTGATCTCAGGTCCCAGGTCCCCGTGTTTGCACAGCAGGCACTTTACCAACTGAGCTTGCTCTCTCTCTCTCTCTCTCTCTCTCTCTCTCTCTCTCTCTCTTAAGAAACACTCTCTTGTGCTGGGATGTAACCCAGTGCTCCATTTCATGCTGCTAAGCACATGCTCTACTAGTGAGTTGCATATACAACATATAGTTCATACCCTTTTTTCTGAATGTGCTTCCAGGTCTTCTTTCCAGTTGAATTATAAATTGCAAGCTATTTTCAGAATCAAGAGTTATTACTCCCTCATTCCTTCCATCACCTCTCCCATCCACTTTCCTCTCTTTCCATTTATAAGCCTTACCACTGAAGTTTTTCTTTCCCACAAGGGCTCAGGGGGACTTAATCTAAGCATCCTAAATGACTTCAGTGGTGGGAAATTTCCCAAAGAATTCCTTGTAGGTGGGACTGGATACTTAAATATTGGACCACAATTTAAAAAAAAAAAGGAAAGAGAGACCTTAAGTCTAAACTCACAAACAGGACAAAAAGTGAAAGTGGGATCGGGATTTCGTACTATTGGTGTGGGTGGGAAGGCTTAACTTAATCTAGACTCCAGTCTAAAGATATTGGCTACCTCTACATCCCAGTGACTCAGTATCCTTGAATTTTTTTCAGGTTTTTTAGTGCCCTTTGACACCAGAATTGTGACTCTGAACTTCCCCACTTCTGCATCCTGAAACTGTGGTGTAGTTGTAGAGAAAGCAAAGTGTCCAAGTTGCCATCTTTTAAACTAGCGGTCAGTCTGTTGGCAAAACCTCTGGGCTACGGGTACTTGCAGGCGTGCTTTTCTGGAGCTGATTCTTGTTAGTTTTTATTTGGAGGCAAAAAGAGAAGATGCCTGGAGAGAAGGGGGATTGGAGATTTCTGATGCTTTGTGTCTGCTCTAATGAAGGTTCTGAAACACTAAAAAGATGGTGGTCAGTGACTCAGGCTGAAGGAGCACTATTCAAGGACTCTCTGTCATACTGAGGTTGGCAGGGTGTTCTGCATTCTTAATCCAGTCTTTTCACAGACCACCACATAGCATTGGTCCCATGAGGTCTTACAATGGCCAGTAATGGAAAATGATAGATAGTTCATGTCACAGAGACAGGTAATGGACTACTTACTTCTTACTATGACCAAATACCTGACCAAAAAATAAAAAAAATTAAGAGAATGGTTTATTCAAGCTCACAGTTCGAGGAGGTACAGTGAGACCTAGATTCAATCCCCAGCATCACAAAAAGAGAGATAGGAAAAAGGATGCAAAAAGATTATGGAGACTGTAATTTGTTGGGAGCACCTTCATATTATGCTGATGTTCTCTAAAGAAAGAACAGTCAATACTCAAAAGAGTTTAAGAAACCCCTGATTAGACAGCATCAAGCAGGTTTCTTTACCAAAGATTTTCTCAGGTCATTGGATGTGCTAGTGGGGAATGAGTCCAATGGGTCAGTGAATGGGGACTATAACTCAGGGCTCCACAATCTCAGGGGCTTCTGTCAACAAATGCTTATTTGTGACTTTTTCTCCTGTACATGGTCTATACTTTGGGACCCACAATGGAAGAATGGAATCCTTTATTTGTAGAACTTTTTATTTTTAACTTTTAATAAAATATGTAACTCTTACATGCACAGTTCTGTGAATAAACATAGCTGTGTAAACACGGATCAATAAATGCATGGAGTATTCCAGGATCACATACAACTCCTCATTCTCCTAGCCAATCAAATCTTCCACTAGTCTGGAGCAAATGTTAGTCTGATTTCTACCATGATAGACCTATCACCTATTCTAGAACTTCATATATGGAATTATGTATATATAATATGTATATGTATATACATATATGTATTTGTATATACAGTTTAGTGTCTGGCTTTTCTTTTTTTTTTTCAACGAAAATTCGTATCACTTTATTTCTCTGACGTACAATTGAGTATTCCCCTTTACAATCCAAACATACTGCTCAAGGTATTTATAAGTCCTTCAGTAGTAACCTTGGCAAACAATGGGAAAATGTTGAATACACTGTGATACCAAACTACTGATTCAGCAAAATATATTTAAACATATATCATATATACATATATACATATGAAGCTCACTTTTATTTTAAAGCCCTCTAAAAAATAAAAATATTGTAATTTTACTTTGTGTGCTTTATTAAATTGGGGAAAGGGAAGGTGAGCCACATTGGCCTTGAACTCCTGATTCTCCTACCTCTACTTCTCAAGTGCTAGAGTAGATAAGAATTCTAGCGCTTTTGGTCTCTTTAAAGACAACACAGAAATATAAGAATATGTTCTTTCAATCCTGGGTGTGGGATGTGGGCTGCTTCAGACCACCCACAGCAGCCGACTACGATCCGCCTCCCGCTCCAGCAGAGGCGCGGTCCCGCCGGCCCGGCCGCAGACGGCCTCCGCGACCGTGCGAAGCCCGGAACTCTGGGAACTTCCCAGAGGGTGCACAAATGCAAGGGCCCCACGAGGGATGGTTAGTGGTCACTGGCCGTTCAGGAGGGTCGGTTGGTTATTGTTTGTTGTGATCAAAGAAGAAACAAAAGGGAAAAAACTAGACCAGATAGAAGTGGCACCCAACACTGGGGGCTCAATTTTTTTTTATTCCACCTTAGGACTGCAGCTGGTCTTTACTACTCTGTGGGTTCTCTTTGCCACCCTTTATCCACCCCCCCCCCGCCCTTGACCTCCCAACACTAGGTGAGAGAGAAAGGCTAGAGGTGGGAAGGAAAGAAATGGGAGGGGGGTCCCTGAATTTAATTTCTTTCCCTTTGCTTCTCTGAGCATGAGTGCTAATAAATCACAACCAATGCCCCTGAACGACCACCAACCACCCCACCCTGTCTACCGGGGCCCCAGCAGTCACACGCCCTCTGAGAAGCTCCCAGAGCTCCACACTCCACACAGTCGCAGAAACCGTCCGCAGCCGGCACAAACCACGCCCCCGCCAGAGCACGAGGCAAACCACAGTCAGTCGCCGTGAACTATCTGAAGCAGCCCTGTATTGTGGGATTAAAACAAAAGCACCAGAATTGTCACTACACTGGGGTTACTAATTTCATGTGAAAAGCTACAAGCCCCTTGTCTGGAGCGCAGTCTGTACAGTTATTCCCTAGATTACAGGATAATGGTGTGAGTTAAAACACAGTGCTGTCCCGGGCCATTTCAGGAGCTACCCAGAGGCAGAGGACAGAGCTCCAAGTGGGCCCGAGTCATAGAAGCCATCTGTTCTCCAGTGACTATTCTGGGATTTCAAGTAACACTGAACTGAGATACAAGGACTCAAAAACAGCTCTTAGCTTATGAAACTAAGTTCTGGCTGGGCATGTAGTACATACCTACAGTCCTAGCACTTGGAAAAGTGAGGCAGAAGGACCAAGTTCAAAGCCAACCTCGGCTACATAGCAAGATCCAGTCTCAAGAACAAAGCAAAACAACCATTTAAGTTTCAAAGGTGGGGTATGAGTCAGCAGAATACTTGTCAAACATGAGACAGTCTCTGCAGTTCAATAATGTTTCATAATTAGATGACCTTTTAGGACCTAGTCCAGTGTTGAGAAATAAATATTTACCCCAAACTAAGTAAATCACAGATCTACAGATTACTATTGCATCAAAATGGTCTCATTATGCCACAAAAGGTTAATAATGACCACTGAAAGCTTTAGAATGTTAGAATTTTGAAAAGTACAGCCTAATTAGAAGTGCTGGAAGCGGACAAGTGCACTGGAACATCTTAGCACATTCTGCATGGAGGTCTCCCTGGGAAAGCAATGCTCTATTTACTAAGTATGCTACACGACCAGACAGATGCACGAAGTTGAGTCCAACAAGTCTCTAGGTTCCTTAGCTACAGAGCAATTGGAACAGTTTGTTGACCCTACCCCATAACTCAGGTTTCTTGGTGCATAAAAACATGTAACCTCCCACTGCAATTACCTCCAGCCAGAATATATCGTGTAGGGTGCATAACACTGAGGGAACACACAGATACAAGACACTCTCCCCCAAAAGAATGCACGTTCTTCCCCGTCTCGCAGAAGACTTCTACCCGCCGTGGGTGGGCCATGCTACCAACTGTGAAGCAATCTTCTTGTTTAGGGTCCCACACAGCTTGGAACCTTGTTAGCCACCTCCCAGTGATAGTGTTGTGCCTGATGGTGCTGACGAGAGGAAACTGGGAAGATAAGGAGCTACTGTCAAAGACCCTGAGCTTACAGTCAGCACATGTGGTCACCATTCAGTTACCAGTAATGGGGGAGAAGTACGCAGAGGCGATGCTCTTAGAGTGCTCAGTCAGGGAGATCAAAGGCTGGCTTTTCCCGGACTTCAGGCACCTGACATCATAAACATGAACGTCCCTCAATCCTGCCGTGATAAAATACTGTCTGGATAACGGGTGGACATGAACAGTTCTGATTTTTTCCAAAGACGAATTTATAAACTTCTCGTAAGAAGTCCCAGGTGTCCTTCTATCCACCAGTGACAAATGTCCACTCCAGTGTCCCACTAGCAGAGTAGAGGCATCGTCCAAGAAGTCAAAGGAGGACAGGCTATTTCTCTCGTTCCTGTACACCTCTTCAAACACAGCCGTGGAAAAATCGCCACAGTGCACGGTGCCGTCATAGCTCAGGGACAGTAGGTGGGCTGGGTTGGTGGGTGAGAAGGAAAGGCAGCTAACAGGCTGGCTGTGAGGACAGAAGGCATACGCCCCATCTTCACTCTGCTGGGTCAAATCCCAGAGTCCAACTTGTCCAGACTTGGACCCAGCTGCTACCAAGGTCCTCACTCCCGATGGATGGATAGCCACAGAGGAGATCGCTCCTTTGGTCACCTTACGAACAGTGGCTTCGCTGACGACCATACCACTTAAACTGGCTTTGTAGCTTTTAATACTAGATAGCCCCTTCTCGGTCTTCTCATTACTTGTCTGACTCATCTCTGCCCATGTCTTCAGAGAGGCTTTGAACAGTTCGCTGCGGTCATCTTGGTTTTCAGGAATCATTTCTAAGGGTCCAGGAGGTATCATAGGAGTCTCTTCTTCTACGAGCGTTGGCTGTGTTAGAGATGCTGGCAATGAAACTCCCAAAGGGTCTACTTTCAACAACCGCATGGACCTTCGACATCCGACTTCATTTTCTTTCTTCTTAGGCCTCTTTCTCTTTGATTCAGGTGGCTGGTTCTTCTTTATCATTCCACGGAGCCTTGCAGCTGACTCAGCTAACTGAAGGGAAGCAAAAAAGTTTGCGTTTTCTCTGATGTTCTTCATTCTCTTCCTCTCATAAGGTGACAATCCTGAAAAATCATCCGGGCCTGGTGCGCTGTCTTCGTCGCTGCTCTCCATGTCCACACTAGGAGTCACTGGATCCGAGGTGCTCTTGTGTTCCAGCTCGCTACTTTCAGTATGAGAATCCAAAGACGGTTTCAGCAGGCGGGACTCTGCCTTGGAAGATAAGGCCTTCATCTTTGAAGTTAAAACCCTTCTACAAGTTTTCTTCTGATCTGTCTTTTTTTGGACCATTTCACTGCTAGACTTGTTCTCAACCGGGGATTTGGACAACTTAAACAGGCCTAGCTTGGGGTTGCTGAGCGAAAACGGGTAGAGATAAACCTTAGCTGTTTTCCTTCTAGTTGTAATCTGTATCGGTCTCAGAGAAGTATATGCAATATTTTCATTTTCTTTATATTCATTCACCTTTCGGTAGGACTGGCTAACCTTTCAGCTCCAAGGATCCGCCTGTGCCCATTCCCTCAATGCAGGTGTTTTTACTGGGTGCTGCGAATTCGAGCTCAAGCTTCACGTTCGCAAGGCTACCGCTCTGATCTAGTGAGCCATCCTCCGGGCCGTGTCTTGTTTTGCTTTTATACAACTACATCTCTCTGTCACCCTAGCTAGCCTCATAATCCTACTACCTCTCCTTCCGGAATGTGGGACGCAGGATCTCAATCAACACTTACATTGACTCCTATAATAATAAGCCTCCTAGAGTGTCGGCGCCAGCACCGACACAGTACCGAAAGCGAAAGCCTACGGGATGAAAGAAACACGCGCACACACACACAGGTTATCGTGTCAAGCCAGGAGAGGGAGAGAGAGAGAGGGAGAGAGAGGGAGAGAGAGGGAGAGAGAGGGAGAGAGAGGGAGAGAGAGGGAGAGAGAGAGAGAGAGAGAGAGAGAGAGAGAGAGAGAGAGAGGGAGAGAGAGAGAGAAAAGAAGAGTGAGAGCGTGTCTGGCTTTTCAAACTCAAGATTAGATATTTGAAATTTTTGCTATAATTCATGGCAATTATATGTTCCTTTTCATTGTAAAATATTCCGCAATATGAAAATATTGAAATTTGTTCATACATTTCCTACTGATGGGTGTTTGACTTGTTTGAGGTATGGGCTATTATGATGCTCAGCATCTTTTCATGTGCTTTTTTTCCTCCCTTCTTTTGTGAATGTCTCAGAATAGTCTATCTAGAATCTCCTTTGTATTTAGGCAAAGGTAAAGAGACAAGATGAATACATAACTGGCTTTTAATGCTTTTATTTCAGAAATGACAGACATTAGTTCTGTTTACCTGTTACTAGCTAAAGTAAATTGCATGGCTTCTTGCAAGTTTCACAGAGCAGGGAATGACAATCCTCCAGTGAGGAGAGCCACCACAATGTTTAACAAACAGGAATATAATTGATTCCAGTCCTTAGAAGGATGGTCTCTATGGAAAGAGGGAGTGGAAAGAATATAAGAGTCATAAGATTGGGAGGTATACTCAAACACTGCCATCTGGATGTGGCATAGCTGTCGCGATCAGGAACACACAGTAGTTGTGGTCACATGCACAAATCTTCACAACATGGGACCCATCAACATTCTGTCATGGGGAGGAGCTTATAAGGCCACAGTAACTTAATGGTTACTGAATAATGGTTAATGGAAGAGGAAAAAGTATCATTTGCTTCAGTGGTGTATCCACAGGTAAAGTAACCACGATCCAATAAATATTCTCATACCTATGATCATGTAATCAACCCTAATTAAACTCAGTGGGACATAAAAATACAAAAATTGAGAGGGAAACTTGTTGGGAAAAAGTTCAGTATTATATCCTGCTGGAATTTTAATTTATTGACAGGATTGTATATTGCCTTCTCTTGTCTCACTTCCTGAGAGCACAAAATGTAAAATAAATGCCAGTCAAGCTGAAACAGTCTGTTTACACATACATGTGTAGCCATGTACACTTTTCTTTGGGTTTGCTATATGCAATTATACCACTTTAAGAAAAATTCAGTAGAGCTGGATTGATGTCAGGCAGGCAGGAATGAGGACGACATCATGTGTGTTCCCTCTGCTAGTAGTAGTAATATACAATGGGTGGTGGTTGTTGCTGTTGCTGTAGCTGCTGCTTAAAGCTGGAACTGGAGAGACAGATGAGCCGTTAAGATCATTTGCTCTTACAGAGGACAAAAATTTGCTTTCCAACCTCCACACAGTGGTTCACAACCATCTATAGCTCTGGTTCCATGGTACTTGACATTGTCTTCTAACCTCAACGGGCCCCAGGCACACACATGGTGCACCTACACACATGTAGGCAAAACACTCAAGCACATAAGATAAAATAAATAAATCCTGAAAAGAATACCTAAGTATTGTGGCTAATGAGATTATATGTGCAAACTCATGCCTAGCCTCTACACCTGGGAAGGGCATAAAGCATAATCCATGAACAATTCTCACAGGTGTTCAGACATCTCACACAACTCCATTCTTGGATGGGGTTCCAACAACAAACCACTGGATAGAGATGAGAATTTACCGCTCTATGCTAATCAGCAGACAGATATTTAGAAGACAGGTGCATAGACAGATGGATAAGCAGAGCAGAGGAGAAAGCCTTTACTGATTGTGGAATAACAAGCGCCAGGAGGTCAGTGTGCAGTTGATGTTGGTGTTGGGGGAAAGGCATCTTCTTCTACCACTTATGGTAAAGATTGGTTCAAGCAAGAATGACCAATGAATTCTAAATCTACAATGGCATTTTGAGGAAAAGCCATTTTGATGATCTTTGTTTGATGAACTTAAAGTATCTTCATCCATACTATAGGTATACCAGGTGGAGGAGTCCAGTGGCATTATGCTGACAGAAGTTGGGTAATATAAATTAATCTTACTGTTGAGGAACAGACTAATACCGGATACCTCCAGATGTGATACATAAAGATTTATTTTTATTATTTTGAATAATGTGTGTGCATGTGAGCACAGGTGCCATCAGAGGCCAGAAGTGTCGGATCCACTGGAACTAAAATTACAGACTGTTCTGAGCCACCTATGGGGGAGTGAGAACTAAATTCTGCTCCTCTTGAAGAGCAGCAAATGCTCTTAACTACTCCATATCTCCAGCCCCCAGGATATGATACTTTAAGAAAAGCATACTCCCTGCATAGTTTTCTGGCAAAGAACATGACCAGAATCTAATCAGGAGGATACAAGACAAGTTCCAAAAGAAACAATTTCTGTAACAATGAGAAAAGTATGTAGGGGTATTCTTCAAAATTATTGAGGTTATGGGATTTTTAAAAACCGGGGTTGTGGAAACACTCCAGATTAATGAAAACTAAAGTAATATAAGAACTAAAGAAAATATGTGACCCTATATTGGATGCTTTCCTAAAGGAAAAGTGATCTTATAAACGGCATTGTTTGAAGAGAAAATTCATAGAGGGAGAGGGTGAAAAAAAAGAGAGAGAAGCTTCAGCATCACCCCAAGGAAGGCGGTCCCCATCTCCAAGTACTAGGCCTAGTAGGAGAGCCTCCAGGACTCCAGAGCCCAAAAACATAAAAAGGCTGCCTCACCAAGCCCCCAGTCTGTAAGAAGGGATTCATCTTCCTGATTTGTCTCTGGATCTCCTGAGCCAGCAGCTAAAAAGCCTCCAGCACCTCCCTCTCCTGTGCAGTCTCAGTCACCCTCAACAAACTGGTCACCTGCAGTACCAGCCAAAAAGGCCAAAAGCCCAAACACCACGCCTGTCCCCTGCCAGGAATTCTGATCAAACAAGAGGTGGAAAGAAAAAGAAGGATGAGAAGGATAAGAAACACAAGAAGCACACACACACACACACACAACACAAGAAGAAGGCTGTAACCATAATCACCCCAGCTCCTGCATCCCCTGCAGCTGTCTCTGCTGCTGCCACCACATCAACACAGGAAGAGCCTACAGCAGCACCAGAGCCCAGGAAGAAGACTGAGGGTGAAGCTGAGGATGACAACCTTAATGTTTTAGAGAGGCACCTGTGGGAGAAGGCACTGCGATCCATGTGGAAGGCTCAAGGGTCCCCACGGTCCTAGGTGGATATGTCATGTTTATATTGTTACATTGTAAATTTTATTTGGTTTGCACTCAATTCAATTTTAAAATTGCCAAAATAAATAGCATTATTGAGGCCAGCTAACAATATTGGAATAAAAACAGTAGCCAATAAGATCAAAAACTCTGGCGACAACAGATGCTGGTGAGGATGCGGAGAAAGAGGAACACTCCTCCATTGTTGGTGGGATTGCAGACTGGTACAACCATTCTGGAAATCAGTCTGGAGGTTCCTCAGAAAATTGGACATTGAACTGCCTGAGGATCCAGCTATACCTCTCTTGGGCATATACCCAAAAGATGCCCCAACATATAAAAAAGACACGTGCTCCACTATGTTCATAGCAGCCTTATTTATAATAGCCAGAAGCTAGAAAGAACCCAGATGCCCTTCAACAGAAGAATGGATACAGAAAATGTGGTACATCTACACAATGGAATACTACTCAGCTATCAAAAACAATGACTTTATGAAATTCGTAGGCAAATGGTTGGAACTGGAAAATATCATCCTGAGTGAGGTAACCCAATCACAGAAAAACACACATGGTATGCACTCATTGATAAGTGGCTATTAGCCTAAATGCTTGAATTACCCTAGATGCACAGAACACATGAAACTCAAGAAGGATGACCAAAATGTGAATGCTTCACTCCTTCTTTAAAAGGGAAACGAGAATACCCTTGGGAGGGGATAGGGAGGCAAAGTTTAGAACAGAGGCTGAAGGAACACCCATTCAGAGCCTGCCCCACATGTGGCCCATACATATACAGCCACCAAACTAGGTAAGATGGATGAAGCAAAGAAGTGCAGACCGACAGGAACCGGATGTAGATCGCTCCTGAGAGACACAGCCAGAATATAGCAAATACAGAGGCGAATGCCAGCAGTAAACCACTGAACTGAGAATAGGACCCCCGTTGAAGGAATCAGAGAAAGAACTGGAAGAGCTTGAAGAGGCTCGAGACCCCATATGAACAACAATGCCAAGCAACCAGAGCTTCCAGGGACTAAGCCACTACCTAAAGACTATACATGGACTGACCCTGGACTCTAACCTCATAGGTAGCAATGAATATCCTAGTAAGAGCACCAGTGGAAGGGGAAGCCCTGGGTCCTGCTAAGACTGAACCCCCAGTGAACGTGATTGTTGGGGGGAGGATGGTAATGGGGGGAGGAGAGGGAGGGGTTAGGGGCATGTTGGCCTGGAAACCGGGAAAGGGAATAACATTTGAAATGTAAATAAGAAATACCCAAGTTAATAAAGATTAAAAAAATAAACAGTAGCCAAAGTATTAAGTTTATACAAGTTGGAAATTGGATTGTGGTTGTGTAAGAGAAAAGCCCCCAATATGATGTGTATGTATGTAACTTAATTTGAAAAAGATTCAGGGACCCAGGAGATGGGTTGGTTGGTAAAGTACTTACTGCATGTGGATGAAGACCTGAGATGGGATCCCTTCTATCCATATAAACATTCAGGCACAGGAACATATGCTTGTAATCTCGGCACTAGGAAGATGGAAACAAGAAGATCTCCGAGGCTTGCTAGCCAGCCAGTTTAGTTGTAGGTTCAGTGAGAGTCCATCTCAAAAAAAGAATGGCCATGAGAGACACAGAACATTGATTGCCCTTCAGTGTGTGAATGTGCATGCATGCACAAGTGCACATACATACACACATACACACACACACACACACACACACACACACAGAGAGAGATAGAGAGAGAGAGAGAGAGAGAGAGAGAGAGAGAGAGAGAGAGAGAAGATAATTATACTAACAATAAGTGAAAGTACACAGAGGAACTACTAGTACGGTTGTACAACTCCAAAAGTATTTCTAAATCAAATGATTTTATTTTCAAGTTCACTAATGTGGCTCTTTGATGGCAAGGCTCCTTGTTCTGACCATGTGTGCTTAATCTTGTAACTCAAGTTAAAATGATAGGATCTGACCCTTCTCACAGCAGTGGTAAGGTTTGCCTCTAAGAATAAAGGAATTCTAGAAAGTAATATGAAACCAGTGTGTCCAGCCATGCAGCCTGCTTTGTGAAAGCAGTCCTTATGTGTAGAGGGCCATAATGTTCAGAGGAACTTGGTGTGAAAAGGCCTGCCCCTGAAAGCGCTGATTAGGGTGGATGATTAGAAGGGAGTTTCCTGGGAGTACGGACCCCTATGGAAGGAAACACAAGCTCTGAAACCAGCTATCTTTCTGGAGTACAGCAAGGCCTGTACTATTTAAGCTTTCTCCTTTTGAACTGTAGCCTGCAAACCTCAGTGGGCCCTGCTAACCTGTTCACATTGGGCTTGGGCATCTAAGGGCTTCCCTTAAATCAGTTAAGAGAGAAGATGGCAGGTGGGATAATCACTGCTCATATAGTGGAGTTTGTGACACCCAGGGCCATCCTTGAGTTCTGATTTCTCTTTAGATGCTGGCAATATTTCTATGGGATGGGCGAGCCTTAGCTTTGTCTAACAGATAAAGAAGCCGAGGCTCAGAAGCCTTAAGTGGCTGCACCTGGATCACACAGACACACAGAGAAGCGTCACACAGGAGGAGAACTGCCAGCGGTTTACGACCTCTGATTGGATGTGTAAGTGAAAGAAGACACATAGTACCCGGGGTGTGTTTAGAAGAAACAGCTTCCATGGTAATTGGACAAAATATTATCAAGCATCTCATTACCGTGTTGATATTACAGAAATAAATGTCAGGAAAACAAGCATAATACTGCGTAGCTCAAATGATTTTTAACAGGTCAAGAATGGCTTAATGATGTCATTTCTTTTTTAAACAAAAATATTTATTTCAATTATGTGTATTTGGGTGCTGGACTGGGGGAATGTGTACCCATAAGCTCCAGGTATGTGTGTCAGGAACCAAACTCAGGTCCTCTGCAAGAGTAGCGTGTGCTCTTAAGCACTGAGCCCTCATTCCTTTGCATGTACTCTGGGTACTGTGACGGAGTGTTCCACACAAAGTAACAGGCTCTCTTTTAGTCAATGTCACTGTTTTTGAAAGATGAGACCAGTGACTGCCAGTTGCTGACCAAAAAGGCAACCCCTGAGAAAAGAACATTGTGTTCACTTTATTGAAGAACTTAACTATCATAGAAATGAAACATGGCCTTTAAAATGCCTTGGATGGTGACAAAGAGGATAGATAATCATGGTTAAGAACCTTTGCAAACCCCTTCAGTTCCTTTAGTCCTTTCTTTAACTCCTCCATTTGGGGACCTGTGGGGCCGCGGGCAGTCGAGACAGGTTGAATCCCCAGGGACCCTAAGAGGGACGGCAGGCACATTAGCAGCCTCCCAGATCAGGGCCTCAAACCAGACCAGAGAGGTTTGAGACAGACCAGCCATGTAGGGCAATGCCTCAAGCCCCTCCTCCACAGATGAGGATGTGACCATAGGCTGAAGATGGATCAGTCATAGAGACAGGACCACACCCCCAACGTGTAGATGAGGTCTTCCCAAGCTCTCATGGCAAACCAAGACAAAGTACCTGTTGTCAGACACTGACTCACCCAAAAGAACTGTATTTAAGTGTCGTGTTTAGAATTAAAGGTGTGCGGGAGTTATTCCATCCTCTGAGAGCTTCTGTCATAAAAGCTGTAACACCGCCGCTTGGGGAAGAGATCTGCTCTCCCCAAAATCGCCATCAGAAGCTCCCCTGCACTCCTTGCTGGCTAGTCAGTCTCCCCGCTGGCTCAGCCTGGCAACTGAAGACGCAGGCAGTGGCAGAAAGGAGCAGGACCACCAGCAGGGGTGGCAGAAGCTGTTCCTCTGCTCTGCCTGAGTTCTCTCCACCTCACCCAAACCTGAGCAACTAGCCAAGCAAGAGATCTCCGTGGAAGAGTCCCGGCGCCAGAGCCCTACAGGGACCCCTACTCTGTATTCGCAACTCCATAGGAAGAACAACAATATCAACCAACCAGACCCCCCCCCCCCCAGAGCTCCCAGGGACTAAACCACCAACCAAAGAGTACGCATGGACAGACTCATGGCTCCATCTGCATATGTAGCAGAGGATGGCCTTGTTGGACATCAATGGGAGGAGAGGCCCTTGGTCATATAAAGGCTCAATGGCCCAGTGTAGGGGAATGCCAGGGCAGGGAGGTGGGAGGTCATGAGTGGGTGGGTGGGGAAGCACCCTCATGGAGGCAGGGGATAGGGGGATGGAACGGTGGGGAGGTCTTCCTTAAGAGTCGTCAGTGTGTCATTTTTTTTCCTTCACTCATGCCAGGTTGCCAGGAGTGATTTTGAGGTCAAAGTAATACCTCAGGGTATGAAATAGGCACATTCTCTGTTTTCTAGGAGTTTATGCTTCCATTATTCAGGTGGGACAAACGCTTATGGAGAAACTTAAAAGCACAAAGGTCTATAAATAAGTATAAAGCACGTGGAGCTGTGTCAAGATTTTTAACCTAATGTTTTCAACCTTAAATGTTAGCTCTGCTGACTATCTGCTTAGAGACAGCCCGGAGGACTTCCTTTACAAAACTTTTAGAGACTGCAGATGGTTTCATGAGGGTCTGGCATAAGATCATGTGCTCAGAAACTCACTATCTATTGTTTAATGTTATGATATTGAGTCTCTTGGTGTTTTTTTTTTCTTTGAATTTTGGAGCGCTGTTTTTGTTCGTGCTTTTGTTTTTGTGGTTTGTTTTGCTTTTCTTGAGATAGAGTCCTATATTGTCCAGGTAAATGTCACACTCCTGGGATCAGACAATCATCAGAGTAGCTGAGGCCAGTTGAGAACTATGATTGGTCTAATTTGTCCTCTCCATGGAGCTCTGCAGAAAAATGAGCAGGGGTTTATGGTTTGGAGACAAGCCTACCCTCTGATAGGTTCTGATCATGCCCTTTCTCTACCTTATGACTGCTGCCACCATGTACCTGAGGCGGTATTGAATGGAACAGTAGATTGTTGTGGGAATAGTAAAATGTGGAGACAGGGAAAAGATACTACCTGGTTCACCACCAGAAATGTCAGGGTAGGGGGAGTCAAAGCAGGGCCTGTACCTCACAAAGTCTTTTTATGGGGCATATCCACAAGTGCTCCTATTTTAGTCTGACAACACAATGGTGGGTTCTGCAGGCAACTTAGTACATAGGCATGGACCTCTAGCCTACCCTAATCTAGATACAGAAATTTCAATTCCATGAAGGATGATCTGTGGGAGTTGTAGCAGTGGGCTATGGGAAGGGGTTTGACTTGCACGTGTGAGTTAGGATACTGCATGTTGGTTAGTGGCTGGTGAGAGGAACCTGGAAGGTGAAGAACCATGTATGCTACATCCCAGAATAGATTCTCAAGTGCCTATGGAGGGGTTGTAGGACATTAAGTAAGAGCTAAGAACACTGCTAGGATCAATGGGAGGAGAGGCCCATGGTCCTGTGAAGGCTCGATGCCACAGTGTAGGGGAATGCCAGGGAAGGGGGGTGGGAGGAAGTGGTGAGTAGGTGGGGGAGCACCCTCCTAGAAGCAGGGGGAGATAGCGGTTTTCTGGAGGGGAAACTGGGAAAGGAGATAACATTTGAAATGTAAATAAAAATATCCAATAAAAGAAAAGAAAGAAACACTGCTAGGAAGGGGAAATCTGCCTTCTCAGCACTGTGAGAGCAGCCTCCATGCCTGTCCTTTTTTAAAATAAAGATATTAATTTATTATATACACTCACTGTCTTCAGACACACCAGAAGGGGGTATCAGATCTTCTTACAGATGGTTATAAGCCACCATGTGGTTGCTGGGAATTAAAGGCAGGACCTCTGGAAGAACTCTTAACCACTGAGCCATCTCTCCAGCCATGATACTGGAAATCTTAACTCAGGTTCTCATGCTTGTACAGTAAGCACTATGCCCCAGCTTTTCCTAAATTTTTGAACCTGGGGTTTTAAAATACTTAGTCCTGACAATTATGTAGCTATGTAGCTTCAACTACAGAGAACATCCACAAAAACATAATTTAACCATTAGAATTCAGGTAAATAGTCACCGTCTTGCCAATGGCTGTCCCAGAAGGCGAGATGGTTTCTATTTGTCTGCATCCACACCCAGAGCAATTCAAAACCACTTTCTCTACATAGTTTGCTCCTGTGTTCTATTGGCTGTGACCTACTTATTGCAGGCCACTGTAAAATCTGGGAGGAAGGATTTGGAGTTCTGTTTTCTACTGTTCCTTAACTTAAAATTTAAAAATTGAAATCTCATGGCTTGGCATGTAACTCCCTTGGGCTTCTCTCCAGCTCCTAACAGCATGCCTGTCTTAAGCATGCACTGTGCTTTGCTTGTGTGCCTCTCCTAAGCATCTCAAAACACACCCACTAACCAACATTCAGGCTATTTATCTGATAATGAATGAAAACACACACTTCAATTGACAAGTCAAAACAAAACCCTATGAGGTCAAGCAGTGGGAGTAGGGAAAAGAGCCTTGTGCTTTGAGAGGGTTAGAAGCATTTCTCAATCCAAAATTTAAGGAGTAAAATAAACTCCAAATGAACTCGAGGCTCAGGGTTTGTGAGTGGCCCGGGAAAGAACTGCTGGGTTATCTCAGCTGTGCTGAACATTTTCTTCGGCTACTCCCATCACCAGCTGAGCTCATCAATCTTGGAAGGCAGCCTAGGATATCTCATTAGCTGTTTGAAACTGGTGATGTCAGAACGCATCACTCTTACTTTTTCACGGAGAATTAATGGATTGGAAGTCCACTCTAATAGTCTTAGGATCTACAGCCCAAGAAGACGTTGGTTCTGGACAGTTGCCTGGTTGTATCTAACACCCTCCAATGTCCCTGAGTGCTGGCCCATCAGTGTGCATTATGAGGCAGACAACAAAAGCCACCAATGATGTATTGGAGTGCTAAGTTTAGAGGCATCCATTAGTGGATTCTTGTCTTTAGTGGAATGGAAGTTTGTTATTTAGAAATTGTTTTGAATTATTAATTAATGCAGAAATAAGAAATTCTTGGGCTTGAAGCCAGATCATCTCTAGTATACAAAAATCACTCTGTTGTATGGTGAAGAAATGCTCTTTCTGTCTTTCTGTAAGAGAATTAACCAACTCTTAAGTATCTTGTAAAGTAGCAAATAAGCCTCGTTTTAAGTGAGCTTGGCTTAGTTAGGTGTACAGCTCGGCCCACAGTGTAAAAGGATCATAAATCCTATTGCTGGATGGCGTAACTTCTCTTGGTAGCTTTAACTCTAACAATAATTGCTTCCATTTCCCTTGTACTTGATAGAAGCAATAAATCATATTAAACAATCTCTATGTATTCTTTTATCTTCATAAGCTTTCTCACGAGGCATTCATTATCCCCATTTTATAGATCAGGAAATTACCATCCAGACTTTCAAGGGTTAAGTAACTTCCCTCAAGTATCACAGCCTTTTAAGAATAAAGATGACTCCTTTTTAATTTTATTGGTCTCTTGCTTGTATATTATGGAGATCAGCTTGTGTTTTTATCCGTTCTTGTGTGTATGTGTGTGTTTCTTTTGATTTTTTTCAAAACTCTGGTTTGTTTATTTGCCTGTTTCCTAAAGAGAGAGAGAAAATCGAGTTGAGTGGGTGGGGAGGTAGGAAAGTGGGGAGGATCTGGGAGGAGGTGGGGGAGGGGAAGTTGTGATTAAAATATATTTCATGAAAAAATATTTTCAACTAAAAGAAAGAAAGAAAGGACTCCATAGGCTTGCTTACACGCCAATAAGATGGGAGCATTCTCTCAGGTGAGGCTACCTCTTCTCATATGACTCTAAGCTTATGTCGAGAGTGCACATGGAGCAACCCATGGCTCCAGCCACATATAGAGCAGAGGAGGACATTGTCAGGCATCAGTGGGAGGAGAGGCCCTTGATCCTGTAAAGGGTTGATACCACTGTGTAGGGGAATGCCAGGTGGTGAGGTGGGAGTGGGTGGGTAGGAGGGGGAGCATCCTCATGGAACCAAGGGATGGGAGAGGGGGGAACTGGGAAAGGGGATAACATTTGAAATATAAATACATAAACTATCCAAGAGAAGAAAAAAGAAAAAAAAACTTGCCAGCACAATAGGTATTTGTTTTTAACTTAACAAGCCTACCTATGTTTCATTTATTTACAGTACTTTATTGTGTACATTTAAGCTATACAACATTTTAACAAAGTTAAATAATTTACACAACAAAGCCAATTAACACCCTTTTAAAAATGAGCAGAGACTTGTCTTTATAGCAGCTACAAACTCCTAAAAACAGGCTCCGAGGCTCGAAAGATAAAAGAGAAAGGCCAGATGAAAATTAATTTAAAAATCTACCCTCAAATAGTAAAACAGACAATGTCCAAACTCTGAAGACCACACTTGTTCAGGACACACACACACACACACACACACACACACACACACACACACAAACACACACACACACACACACACACACACACTTTGGGGAAGGGGGAGAGGCATACTTTTTTTTTTAATTATCTTGAGTATTTCTTATATACATTTCGAATGTTGTTCCCTTTCCCGGTTTCCGGGCAAATATCCCCCTAGTCCCCCCTCCCCTTCTTTATGGGTGTTCCCCTCCCCACCCTCCCCCCATTGCCGCCCTCCCCCCAACAATCATGTTCACTGGAGGTTCAGTCTTAGCAGGACCAAGGGCTTCCCCTTCCACTGGTGCTCTTACTAGGCTATTCATTGCTACCTATGAGGTCAGAGTCCAGGGTCAGTCCATGTATAGTCTTTGGGTAGTGTCTTAGTCCCTGGAAGCTCTGGTTGCTTGGCATTGTTGTACATATGGGGTCTCGAGCCCCTTCGAGCTCTTCCAGTTCTTTCTCTGATTCCTTCAACGGGGGTCCTGTTCTCAGTTCAGTGGTTTGCTGCTGGCATTCGCCTCTGTATTTGCTGTATTCTGGCTGTGTTGGAGAGGCATACTTTTGTACATGTGTACAGACCCAACAAACTTTGGCCAATTATAGCAAGGCAGTCAGCAGCAGACAGTTGAGTTTCCATTACAGAACCTTTTATGCTTAGATCCAGGTTAAAAAGTAGGATAACAGAGATAGCAACTGGAAATATGCTCTGTGTAACCAGGCTACAAAGGCAATAATATCCCTAGTAGAAATCAGATGTTCCAAGCCATTCAATTCAGAGTTTTACCTGTGACTATACAACCATAAATGTCTAAATTCTGCAAAGTACATTGATTTTGAAAAAAAAATATCTTGTGCTAGTTTTTCTCCCTCACAAGCTACTATGTTCATGTTGAAAGGCTATCTTCAGAAGTACCCCAATGGTTAGTCTGTCTTAAGCTCTTCTATGCCCAGACCTGTTTGGGTTACAGGCTCCTGCCTGGATGGCAGCCTCTACCTTGGGTGTCAGGTCACTAGAGTATAAAACACTGGGCCTATCGTCCCTGTTCAATTACACTGCCAATTTTCTCTTCCATGTGGAGCTCAATGTGTGGACTTGTCTCTGCTCTTGGACTTGCTCTCTGATCTGCTGCAGAATGTGGAGAGCGGATCTTGATTGCCCTATGGGCCTGAAAACACTTTTAAAGTTCAATTCATACACTAGATTTTGATTCCTAGATTGAGGAGAGTTTCTTTTCTCTTCTTGTTCTGTGGTCTGTAAGCATGCTACGGGGTCTGTCTGGGCTGGACCTGGCCTAGCTTAGCCTTATGCACACAGAGGACAAGCAGCCTCCTCTTCTCTTCCATTCTTGCTTGTTCAGTATTTCCTCTTTTTTATGTAAGCTTGTTCACAACTGTCCTTAGAACCTTGCATGCTGCCTAGTGTGTAGAAGGCATTAAATAAATATCTGTTAAATAAATGACACTTATTACAAGTCTGGCAATGCTATAAAGAGTTTGTGCACATCAAGCTCATTCTGTTTTTTCCCCATAAAGTTATTTTTCTCTCACTTTATTCTATGATCTGTGAGGGCAGACAGTGTGCTCATCTCCTGTACAATGTTTGACCCAAAGTAAATATTGATTAAATGAAAACACACAGCTTGTTTTTTCTAATTGTTTTGTTTGCTTGTTTTCTTAGATTAAAGCAGTGGTTTTTAAAATACAGAAAGTAAAACTAGACTATCTGAATTGTTAAACCTTTTCTTTATGGGTTAAACAGGCTGCTTTTGAATAAGAAAAGTCTGGAAAGTTTCTGTTACAAGCAAAAGACAGGGAATAGCATGTGTTGAAATTCCAGAGTTCTCCTTTTGGTGTATGTCTGAATGCAGTGCTTGGGGTCCTTGCTTGGGGACACATGCTGGAGTCATTGTCAGTAAATTTGAGCCTGCAGGTCACCTTCTCAGTATGAATCTAAGTTCTTCAATCTTCTGAAATTTATTCAGCAAGGTCAGTCTGAAACAGGTACTCAGGTTAGGCCAGGGGCTCCCCAGCACTATAATAGATGGCTTCTAGTTCTCTGTACTAATTATTGGAAGGCTGGCCTTTCCTTTGTCATCAATATTCAGATGATAAATCTTTATTATAAATGTTATCTTCAGTGTTTTGAAGGGATACAGTACTTGAAAGTCCATTTCCACTCTGCAGGCTTCCTTATTGTTAAGCAACAATAAGCTCCCGACAAATCAGTAGGTTCGTGTCATCCACTTACATGCATGACAGCTATTCATTCTCTCTTCCCAGATCTCTTCAGGCCCTTTCTTTATCCTGTTGGCTGCCATGGTGAATATTGTCCAAGGATATAGTTTTAATTGTTGAAGTCATATTTCTGAATCTTTATATTACTATGAAGATTCGTGTTTGTTAAGTAGGGAAGGCCATAGACCCCATAATTGAAAATTTGCATTTAAGTGAGCTGCCATCATGATCAAGTTACCAGATTGGTTCCTTTCATTAAAACTCCACTACTGCTAAATTTCACCTCTTTTCTTCCTTTTGTTGGGATATTTTTACACAGAAAATTACCTTTGCTTTGGGTCAGACTTATTTGAAAATTGTCAAATGAATAACACTTTTAGTAGCCAGTTGTAAGAAAAGGAGCATGGGGGGTTGGGGATTTGGCTCAGTGGTAGAGCGCTTGCCTAGCAACCGCAAGGCCCTGGGTTCGGTCCCCAGCTCCGAAAAAAAAAAAAAGACAAGGAGCATGGAACTTCAAAGATACCAAGCTGTCCTCTGTTTTATTTTCAAGATTATTCTATACAAATGTCTAGATCTCATTAATCCAGAAACGTCTTACTAGAGCAACTTCTCTGTTGGCAACACACACTGTGCCTCATCATAGGCCAGATGTGTTCAAAATGTGTCAAAAACTGTAGCACTTGAAGTAAATTACTCAACGAAACACCAATTTGTTTCTCTTTCTTGTAATATGTTTTCATAGAAAATTCAAATGCTGCTTATTCTGTTCAAGTCAGGCATTCCTTTCCCAATCTCAAAGAATGGTTTGAGAAAACATGGTAGTAATATTTTCTAGTCAGTATTTTGAGACATTGATAGGTTAAAACTTGAAAATCAAGGGCTATGTTTTTTGAAGAATCGGGGGACCCTGAATTTTCTTTCTCTTGAGACAGGTAGTTTTAAAAAGTTGTTAATGTATTAGATCAGAAATCTTATTGTTTTCCCAAAAAAAAACCTTCTGAAATACTTTAAAATTCCACATTATTTAAAACACATACACACACACACACACACACACACACACACACACACACACACACGCAATAAACATTCCAGTTACGCATTGCTACATTAACAATTTATCCCTAAACACTGAGACTTCTTAACACTATCACTTTGTTTTGTTGTTTAGTTGGTCGGAAATTCAGGAAAGGCTCAGTTAAAGAATCATCACTAGGGTGAGAATACTCAGATATCTTCCATGGCTACTCCAGCTATCAGAAATTTAACAGGGCTTGACATCCATGATGACTTGCTCACAGGTTTGGTAGTCAATCTTAACTTGTCACCCAGGAGTTCAGTTGGGGCTATCCATTGGAGCACCAATACGACATTTTTCCATGTGACCTAGACTTCTCACAGCCAAGTGACTTGGTCCCAAGAGGGAGCCATTCAGAGCACAATTATTCAAATAGACCTAGGCCAAAACTGCAAAGCTTCTTCTGATATTGTTCATAAAAGTAATAGAGCAACATTTCAGCCTCCAAGCTGTTACTTCCAAGGATGGCCAGACCACATTCAAAGTGGTAGAAAGTGATAATTACAAATGGGAAGAAGACCAAAGAAGTTGTGGAACCTTTTAAAACCACAGCAATGTTGGGTGGTGGTAGTGCATGGCTTTAATCCCAGCACTCTGGAGGAAAGGGCAGGCAAAGAGTTCAAGGCCAGCCTGGTCTACAGAGCAAGTTCCAGGAGAGCCAGAGATATACAGAGAAACCATGTCTCAAAAACAAACACAACAGCAACAATGTTAGCAGACAACCCATAAATGATGTAGCTAAGCAAACCTGCAAGCTATTTCCTGCAAAAACTGCCTCTTGCTAGAAAATGCTGAGAGCAGAAGTTGTTTCACCCAGAGAAGAGCATACCAATTGGTTTTTCCAATATATATAAGTAACATTAAACAGAGTGAGCAGATAGAGTTACTATATATACATACATATGTACATTATACCTGCAACAACAATGGAAAAGAAGACCATGAACTTGAAAGAGTGCAAAGCAGGATATATAAGAAGATTAAAAGGGAGGAAAGAGAAAGGACACAAGTAATTATATTAAAATTGCTTCTCTTTCTTCTTTTTTTAAATGATTTATTTATTATATCTGAGTACACTGTAGCTGTCTTCAGACACACTAGAAGAGGGCATCAGTTCTCATTACAGATGGCTATGAGCCACCATGTAGTTACTGGGATTTGAACTCAGGACCTCTGGAAGATCAGTCCGTGCTCTTAACCACTGAGCCATCTCTCTAGCCCGCTTCTTTTTCTTCGAACTTGTAAAAGAGATTATATATTGATAAAGTTTTCCAGTGGGATTAAAAAAAAAAACGCTGTTTCTTGAAAAAATGACATTGCTTTTATAGTATTCTTGGATCCAAAATTAAAGGTCTCAGGTAGTTCAGTGGGTAGAGCGCCTGCTGAGGATGTGATCCAAGTCCTGCACAAGCTGAGCAGGGGCAGACTACGCCTATGATCCCAGCACTCTCCAGGTGGGCGCAATGGGATTAGAAGTGAATGGGCAGCCTCAGCTTGCATAGCAAGTTCACATCAGTTTAGAATACATGAGACACACGCGCCCCCACCGTCTCCAAAATATTAATATGATTCTATTGAGAGAAAAAGTCTACACTAATTTTTTTGGCATAAGCTAAAGGAAAGAAAGGCTAGAATTGGAGATAGAGCTGGTATGGGCCCACCTGGCGGCAATCTCCCTCTCCAAACTGCAGCCATGTTACCTATTTTCATCCTTGAGTTTGCTCCAATAGGGGTTTGCCTTGAATTGGGCCGGCCTTATGGGATTTGATGAAAAAAGGAGAGTCAAAGTGAGTAGAGACTGAGAATGTTAGGTGCTGGGGAGGTGACACAGCACGAGAAACTTTCCAGTTTCCATGACTGAAACTAGAGCCTTCTTATTCCTCAAGGGTCTGACAAAGAGCAGGCCAGAGGTGGAAGAACAAAATTTAATGGGATGGCTAAACGTTTCTGAAAGTTAATTTAGTATTTGAAATTCAAGTTTACCCTGACCTACCAGGAAGATTCCTAATGAAAAGAAGACAAGAAGGGAAATAGAAATACACACCACTCATTTGTTGTATCTGTCAGGGAATTTGCTGAATCTTTCACACACACACACACACACACATACACACATACACACACACACACACACACACACACACACACACACACATCCCTTCAGCAAAATACAATTACTATACCAATCTAGAGATGAGGGCAGAACCACAGTGGGAGCTATTCAGGCAGGAATGCCAACATTAGGCTATGATGTGACTGGGAAATCAATCTGCTGAGGATTTCAGGCTTATTTGTTAGGAAATCAATGCTATTGTTAACTAATGTAGGCTTGCTAAATTCTGCTTCTTCACCAGCCACAGAGACAACATTTCCCTATGAGTAACAACCAGCTAGTCTCTAGACCTGAAGAGAAACAGGAAAACAGTGAGAAATGTCAAGACATCTCTTAGAAAAGGTACGTGTACAGTGTTAGGTCTCTTACGGTTTAGCAGCACCTTCGTAACCTCTGCCCTCATTCCAGGTAACAAACAGCCTGCTCCACCCCTGGGTCCCAGGCCATTTTAATTTAGGGAATAGTTCTGGAATACCACACAATCAGAGTCATGCAGTTAGGAAAGCAAATGTGTACTTGTGGTCCAAAGTGAGGTGGAGAGTGGACTCAGGTAAAAGGGGTTTGAGCATATCTGGAGAAGCAGGTGTTAGGGGTTGGGTACAATAAGGAAGATGCAAGTGACAGCATACACTGGAGTATACCTGTAGACAGGACATCTGGGAACAAGGCAGTATAAGAAAGATGAGTCATTGTCTCATTACATTGACTGTGTCATAAGCAGGAATGGTTATGGACAAAGGTGTCTACAAAGGCTAGTTTAAATAGAAGCTAACAGTAAGAGTGAAGAAATTAATTCTTTCCATTAAAATGCTGAAAAATGTCTGTCTTCCCTACTGGGAAGTGTATTGGTGCACAAGATCCAAGATGAGCCACAATCTTCCTATCTGATCCCCCAAGCAACACTTGAGCAAGAGAGGAGAACCTTCCATAGTGGGCCCCTTGTCTGGTTTTCTAGATGCTCAAGTCCACTTCACCTTTCTTAGGTGTGAGTTAGATATCATTCTCAGCATCCCCTCAGAAACACATTGCACAGCTTCTAGGAAGCCTTCAAGAGGTTTTCCCCACAAAATGAAAACAAAAGAGGTTCAGGTCCTTCCATCCTCGAAACTCACTAAGAGTTCTCCCTGGAGCAGCATCTTCACAAGCACCCTTCCCTCTCCCTGCATTGATCTCTTCTGATGCTCTTGTTTCCAGCTGAGGGTCCCAACATCACAGAAACAGAATTTTAACCTTGTTCTGTGCCTCTTCCTCTGACTCATCATCTACTCACTGAATGTCTGTGGTCACACCTCAGCCGAACCTGAGAGAGCAAAAATTTCATTTTATTCAGCTGTTTTACAGATTATGAAATTCTTGGACAAAAGCTAGACAAAATCAATTTCCATGCTTATTCTATTTATCTATATTTCTCTCATACAGTACATTACAACCATAGTTTCCCCTCCCCCAACTCCTCCCAATCCCTTTCCAACCAGATCCACTCCTCTTCCATTTCCTTTCAGAAGATGGCAGGTCTCCCAGGATATCAGTCAAACATGACATATCAAGTTGCAATAAGAGTAGGCACCTTGTATTAAGGCTGAACAAGGCAACTCAGGATGAGAAAAAGGGTCCCAAAGGCATGCAAAAGAGTCAGAGACAGATCCCCCCACACACACTCCCAGTATTAGGAGTCCCACAAGAACACCAAGCTACACAACTGTAACCTATATGCAGAGGACCTAGTTCAGACCCATGTATGTTCCCTGATTGTCACTTCAGTCTCTGTGAGCCCCTATGAGCCCAGTTAGTTAATTCTGTGGGTTTTCTTGTGATGTCCTTGACCTCACTGGTTCATCCTACCTTTTCCATAGGATTCCCTACTGTTTGGCTGTGTATCTTTGCATCTGCTCTCAGAAATTGCTGAATGAAGCCTCTCTGATGGCAATTGGCTGGGCACCAATCAATAAGGATAGCAGAATAGCATTAGGAATCATTTTATTGACTTTTTTGTTGGGTTTTTTTTGGGGGGGGAGGTCAGTTGTGTTTGGTTCTATCCTAGGTTGGGCTATCAGGTCCCTGGTTCCTGGCCATCCAGGCAGTGTCATGGGTGGGTTCCCTCTCATGGCATGAGCCACAAGTTGGACCAGCCATTGGTTGGAACATGCTGACTATATGTATCATTTTTCTTCAATCCTGGCAATTTATTTTTAGCCAGAGATCACTTTTCATCACTAAACTGGTGGTTGTTTTCGAATCCCTGAGATTTGCTGAGCTAAGTACAATGGCTTATGACTTTTGTACTTCTTACTCCAGCAAAACTAATCCACAAGGAAGAGAAACCTACTGGAAAGCAAGTCCTGAAAAACAAAACCAATTTTCACAAGGCCTGCCTTATCCACCTCCAGTGCCAGAAATATGTGTACAGAGTCACTTGCCAGTGGGGCATTTAATGTAAAGGAACTGTGTTCACAAAATCATTCTTTCTGTCATTTCTTTTATTTTCATGAGACAAAGGTCTTTCTATGTAGAGTCGGCTGGCCTCAAAGTGCCTCCTCTCTCAGCCTACCAAGTGCTGGGATAATAAATATGAGCCGCCATACCTAACTGATGAAAGTTATCTTTAAACTGATACTTTCATTTTAGAGACTTTCCTTCCTTGGCCTTCCATTTTCCACTCTTAAAAAGAGAGCATATGTTTTGATCACTGGAATATGTTATCTATACAACACACATGTGTTTAATAAGTAATATGGCAGATAGAAGATTCACCTGGTCTAGTACTAGTTAATGGGGAACGTGTTTTAAGGTTTCTCGTTGTCACATTTAAAAACTATGAAAATCAGATCTTTGATAATATCTATAGCCCAATATATCCGAAATATTATCCTTTAAACATTCAACCAACGCAACATGATTTGTTTAAAGATAGGGTTTTATATAACCCAGGCTTGCTGAACTCCTGACTCTGGTGTCTGACTTCCAAAGGGCTAAGATGTCAAATGTGAGCCTTCACTCCAGGCTAAAATAAAATTATGTGTGGAAGAGTTCATATTTTGTATGTGAAATCCTTGAAAGGCTTGAGTTTATTCTGATGTGCTTGATCAAATTCTGGAAAATGCAAAACTTTGTAGACAAAAGAGAAGTCAGATATTTGACATTACATTCTTGAACTCATCGCCCCTCTAAATATGCTATATTTATGAGCAGAACCTTCTGTTCCCTTTTAATGATTTGTTAAGTCCCAAAGCATTATCTAGGTAAGCAATAAACTGCATCTCAGAAGCATGAGGAAACCCCAGGGGACAACAGATTAGTTCACATCATCAGCGAAGATATGGAACCAGGGCTCTCCAGTATTTATTGGCCCTTATCTCTTGAATCAATAGTTCTTTTCCATTTTTAATGTCCTACTGCCATTAATCTCTTCTCCTGGCCATTTTTCTTGCTCAACCAAAAATTGTGGAGGGATTCTGAGTGGTTTTGTTCCTAGGGTTTTTGCCCTCTACAGGAGCGGATTGTATTTCATTTGGAGGGTAAGCCATGTCATGACTTAAAGTTTGGCAGTGTGTAATATTTTAGACAAAAATAAATATTAATTTTCCTGTCCATTGCAGGGGGGCCTGAGTAGTAAGGTAGGATGTGGTGGCACATACCTGTAATTCAAACATTTTGGAGATGGAAGCAGAAATATCATGAGTTCAAGACTAGTCAAATAAAATGAAGTACACATCAACAGCAAAAACAAACAAAAAACCCACGACTTATATGCATTATTGTGTTAGAAAACAGCAAATATGTCATTTTAACCATGTTAAGTGTGGAATCGAGTTATAGTAAAGATGTCCATATCATCGTGCAACTTTATATGTCCCAAGTGGGACAGGCCCAAATACTGTCAAGCCTCAGAGACTATTGAATCTGGATTCAGAAATTAATGAGACCATAAAGAACTAGGCGCCATGAACCCTGTCTGGTGTAAAGGAGCATCCTGAGGTTACACAATGCTGTGTTACAGTTTCTACATCACTGCCTGGGTGTAAGAACCCTCTGTGCAAGGGTCTGCATGGTTTCCACAGTGCCCAGTGTTTCTCATGTGACACTAGTAGCTTGAAGGTCCTTGCTTTCAGCCATCTGTAAGATACATTCAATGGTTACAGAGATCAAATGTACCCACCTAGTTTTTTTGGGGGGCCTTGAACTCTGTTATAGAGCTCAGAGATGACCTCAAACTCCTGATCCTCCTGCCTCTGCTTCCTAATTACTGGACTGAACCCAGGACTTCAGACATGCTAGGTAAGCATTCTACCAAGTGGACTACATCTTCTGCATAACTAGTAATTTTAATCAGCTTTTTTTAATCAGGAAAAAATTCTAAACTTGAAAGAGAAATTGTTTGATGATACAAGGAGTTACTGAATAGCCTACGCTTCTATCTACCCAAGAGTCAACACTATTTCCAAAATATTTTATTGCCCCATAATAAAATCCTTTATCAATCAATCACTTACCGCTTTCCCTCTAGTCCCCTAGCAACCACCAGGTTACTTTTGTGTCCAAATTTACCTATTCTGGGTATTTTTATATGAATATAAATATACACAGTATGACTTTGGGAGTTTAGTTTCTTAAGCAAGCCTTACCTACAAATTAATATGCACTGTGTTTTCACTAAACTGACTTAGCTGCCCTCCCCGCTCTTCCCTCCCTGTTCATATGCCTACCTACCCACCTTCCTTTCTTCCTTCCTTCCTTCATTCCTTCATTTCTTTTCTTTTCTTTCTTTCTTTCTTTCCTTTCTTTCTTTGTGAAAGCCTAACTGTGTAACCAGACTAGCCCTAAACTTGCGATTCACCCTGCTTCTGCATTCATAGTACTAAGATTACAAATATATATCCTCATTTTTTTCTTTTTCATCTTTATTAAATTGGGTATTTCTTATTTACATTTCAAATGTTATTCCCTTTCCTGGTTTCCAGGCCAACAACCCCCTAAACCCTCCCCCTCCACTTCTATATGGGTGTTCCCCTCGCCATTCAACCCCCCTTACCACCCTCCCCCCAACAATCCCGTTCACTGGGGGTACAGTTTGGTAGGACCAAGGGCTTCCCCTTCCACTGGTGCTCTTACTAGGATATTCATTGCTACCTATGAGGTCAGAGTCCAGGGTCAGTCCATGTATAGTCTTTAGGTAGTGGCTTAGTCCCTGGAAGCTCTGGTTGGTTGGTATTGTTGTACTTTTGGGGTCTCGAGCCCCTTCAAGCTCTTCCAGTTCTTTCTCTGATTCCTTCAATAGGGGACCTATTCTCAGTTCAGTGGTTTGCTGCTGGCATTCGCCTCTGTATTTGCTGTATTCTGGCTGTGTCTCTCAGGAGCGATCTACATCCGGCTCCTGTCAGTCTGCACTTCTTTGCTTCATCCATCTTGTCTAATTGGGTGGCTGTATATGTATGGGCCACATGTGGGGCAGGCTCTGACTGGGTGTTCCTTCAGCCTCTGTTTTAAACTTTGCCTCCCTATCCCCTCCCAAGGGTATTCTAGTTCCCCTTTTAAAGAAGGAGTGAAGCATTCACATTTTGATCATCCGTCTTGAGTTTCATTTGTTCTAGGCATCTAGGGTAATTCAAGCATTTGGGCTAATAGCCACTTATCAATGAGTGCATACCATGTGTGTTTTTTCATGTGTGATTGGGTTACCCCACGCAGGATGACATTTTCTAGTTCCATCCATTTGCCTTTGAATTTCATGAAGTCATTGTTTTTGATAGCTGAGTAGTACCCCACTGTGTAGATGTCTCACATTTTCTGTATCCATTCCTCTGTTGAAGGGCATCTGGGATCTTTCCAGCTTCTGGCTATTAAAAATAAGGCTGCTATGAACATAGTGGAGCACGTGTCTCTTTTATATGTTGAGGCATCTTTTGGGTATATTCCCAGGAGAGGTATAGCTGGGTCCTCAGGTAGTTCAATGTCCAACTTTCTGAGGAACCTCCAAACTGATTTCCAGAATGGTTGTACCAGTCTGCAATCCCACCAACAATGGAGGAGTGTTCCTCTTTCTCCTCATCCTCGCCAGCATCTGCTGTCACCTGAGTTTTTGATCTTAGTCATTCTGACTGGTCTGAGGTGGAATCTCGGGGTTGTTTTGATTTGCATTTCCCTGATGACTAAGGATGTTGAACATTTCTTTAGGTGTTTTTCAGCCATTTGGCATTCCTCAGCTATGAATTCTTTGTTTAGCTCTGAATCCCATTTTTAATGGGGTTATTTGTCTCCCTGTGGTCTAACTTCTTGAGTTCTTTGTATATTTTGGATATAAGCCCTCTCTATCAGTTGTACGATTGGTAAAGATCTTTTCCCAGTCTGTCAGTTGCCATTTTGTTCTAACAACAGTGTCCTTTGCCTTACAGAAGCTTTGTAGTTTTATGAGGTCCCATTTGTCAATTCGTGATCTTAGAGCATAAGTCATTGGTGTTTTGTTCAGGAAATTTTTCTCAGTACCCATGTGTTTGAGAGTCTTCCCCACTTTTTCTTATATTAGCTTGACTGTATCTGGTTTGATATGGAGGTCCTTGATCCACTTGAACTTAAGCTTTGTACAGGGTGACAAGAATGGATCGATTTGCATTCTTCTACATGCTGACCTCCCGTTGAACCAGCACCATTTGCTGAAAATGCTATCTTTTTTCCATTGGATGGTTTTGGCTCCTTTGTCAAAGATCAAGTGACCACAGGTGTGTGGGTTCGTTTCTGGGTCTTCAATTCTATTCCACTTGTCTATCTGCCTGTCTCTGTACCAATACCATACACTTTTTATCACTATTGCTCTGTAATACTGCTTGAGTTCAGGGATAGTGATTCCCCCTGAAGTCCGTTTATTGTTGAGGGTAGTTTTAGCTATCCTGGGTTTTTTGTTATTCCAGATGAATTTGCAAATTGTTCTGTGTAACTCTTTGAAGAATTGGATTGGTATTTTGATGGGGATTGCATTGAATCTATAGCTCGCTTTTGGTAAAATGGCCATTTTTACTATATTAATCCTGCCAATCCATGAGCATGGGAGATCTTTCCATATTCTGAGATCTTCTTCAATTTCTTTCTTCAGAGGCTTGAAGTTCTTATTGTACAGATCTTTTACTTGCTTGGTTAAAGTCACACCGAGGTATTTTATATTATTTGGGACTACTATGAAGGGTGTCGTTTCTCTAATTTCTTTCTCATCTTGTTTATTTTTTGTGTAGAGGAAGGCTACTGATTTGTTTGAGTTAATTTTATACCCAGCCACTTTGCTGAAGTTGTTTATCAGCTTTAGTAGTTCTCTGGTAGAACTTTTGGGGTCACTTAAATATACTATCATATCATCTGCAAATAGTGATATTTTGACTATATTGCATAAGTAGGGAGAGAGTGGGCAGCCTTGTCTAGTCCCTGATTTTAGTGGGATTGCTTCAAGTTTCTCTCCATTTAGTTTAATGTTAGCAACTGGTTTGCTGTATATGGCTTTTACTATGTTTAGGTATGGGCCTTGAATTCCTATTCTTTCCAGGACTTTTATCATGAAGGGGTGTTGAATTTTGTCAAATGTTTTCTCAGCATCTAATGAAATGATCATGTGGTTTTGTTCTTTCAGTTTGTTTATATAATGGATCACGTTGATGGTTTTCCGTATGTTAAACCATCCCTGCATGCCTGGGATGAAGCCTACTTGATCATGGTGGATGATTGTTTTGATGTGCTCTTGGATTCGGTTTGCCAGAATTTTATTGAGTATTTTTGCGTCGATATTCATAAGGGAAATTGGTCTGAAGTTCTCTTTCTTTGTTGTGCCTTTGTGTGGTTTAGGTATAAGAGTAATTGTGGCTTCATAGAAGGAATTGGGTAGTGCTCCATCTGTTTCAATTTTGTGGAATAGTTTGGATAATATTGGTATGAGGTCATCTATGAAGGTCTGATAGAATTCTGCACTAAATCCGTGGGCTCTTTTTGGTTGGGAGACCTTTTATGACTGCTTCTATTTCCTTAGGAGTTATGGGGTTGTTTAACTGGTTTATCTGTTCCTGATTTAACTTCGGTACCTGGTATCTGTCTAGGAAATTGTCCATTTCCTGAAGATTTTCAAGTTTTGTTGAATATAGGCTTTTGTAGTAGGATCTGATGATTTTTTGAATTTCCTCTGATTCTGTAGTTATGTCTCCCTTAAGCAAAGAAGTGCAGGCCGACAGGAACTGGATGTAGATCTCTCCTGAGGGACACAGCCAGAATACAGCAAATACAGAGGCGAATGCCAGCAGCAAAGCACTGAACTGAGAATAGGACCCCCGTTGAAGGAATCAGAGAAAGAACTGGAAGAGCTCGAAGGGGCTCGAGACCCCATATGTACAACAATGCCAAGCAACCAGAGCTTCCAGGGACTAAGCCACTACCCAGACTATACATGGACTGACCCTGGACTCTGACCTCATAGGTAGCAATGAGTATCCTAGTAAGAGCACCAGTGGAAGGGGAAGCCCTGGGTCCTGCTAAGACTGAACCCCCAGTGAACGTGATTGTTGGGGGGAGGGTGGTAATGGGGGGAGGATGGGGAGAGGAACACCCATATAGAATGGGAGAGGGAGGGGTTAGGGGGATGGCCCGGAAACCGGGAAAGGGAATAACAATCGAAATGTAAATAAGAAATACTCAAGTTAATAAAGAAAAAAAAAGTGAATGCTGAAAGGGACCGAATATAGATCTCTCCTGAGAGACACATCCAGAGCATGTCCAATACAGAGGTCAATGCTAGCAGCAAACCACCAAACTGAGAACAGGACCCCCCTGGGGGAATTAGAGGAAGGATTGAAAGAGTTGAAGGATTTGCAACCCCATAAAAACAACAGTGCCAACCAACCAGAGCTTCTAGGTACTGAACCACTACCAAAAGACTATACATGGACTGACCCAGTGCTCCAACTGCATATGTAACAGAGAATAGCCTTGTTGGGGCACCAGTGGAAGGGGAAGCCCTTGGTCCTGCCAAGGTTGGACCCCCAGTGCAGGGGAATGGGGGGTGAGCAGTAAGGGGGATGTATAGGGAGAATACCCATATGAAGGAGCTAATAAAATCTTTTTTTAAAAATGGGGAAACAAATCTAGATCTTGCTTTTCTGGTGTGTTTGGATATCCAGTGTTTGCTTTGGTGGGAGAATTGGGCTCTGATGATGCCAAGTAGTCTTGGTTTCTATTGCTTAAGTTCCCACACTTGTCTTTTGCCTTCAGGTTGTCTCTGGTGTTAGCTTGTCTTGCTGTTTCTGATTGTGACTTGACCCTCCTGTGGGCCTGTGTGTCAGCACTCCTGTAGACCTGTTTTCCTTTAGCCAGTTATGGGAACAGAGTGTTCTGCTCTCAGGCGTGTAGTCGCTCCTAGTGGCTGGCTTTCAGCTCTCCCTGTGGGCAGGAACCAGAAGGTTCCTGCCCCTACTTCTCCTATGTCCCTGTGCATGGAGGGCACAGATGGCCCAAGGTGTTTTCCTCTTGAGTCAGAAATGTGGGCAGAAAGTAGTCTCCTCTGTTTTCCCAGGAGTGTCTGCCCCTCTGAAGGTCTTGCTCTCCCCCTCCCACGGGATTTGGGTGCAGGGAGCTGACTGGTTCAGTTCAGATCCGGGTACAGTCTGGACCGCAGGGCTCCTGCAGCTTGACTGCTCTTATATTCCTTTGTACAGAGGCACTATACAGTTTCCTCTTGGGCCAGGGATGTGGGCAAAGGTGGGCAGAAGTGCAGTGTCTCCTGCCCTGCAGTCTCAGGATTGCCCACATTTCTGGGTAATCAGCTCTCTCTCCCATGGGGTTGGGAGCAGGGAGCTTGGGCAAGGATCAGCGAGGTTTGAGTGCCAGCTAGAAACGGGAAGTGCCCAGTCCCAGAATAATTCTGCCTTTGTATGTCCTGAGTCCACCATGCAGGTCACTTGGACCAGTAAAGTTGGTCTTAACCTCTGGTCTTGGGCCTGAAGTCGCTCCTCGGTGCTGGCTTTCAGCTCTCCGTGAGGGCAGCAACCAGAAGGGCTCTGCCCCTACTGCTCTTAGGTCCCTGTGCGCAAGGGGCCCAGATGGCACTAGGCATTTTCCTCTAGGGTCAGGAATGTGGGCAGAGAGTGGTCCTATATCCTCATTTTTAATTGCACACACCAAGTCATTGTAATTGCAATTATGGACTGGATATGGGAAGCATTTCAACACTTACTTCCTTCTGCTCCTGCTTTTCAGTATTTCTTTTAAATCCTTCTTTCTACCTCTTGGGGAAAATGACTGGGTGTTTATTCAACTATTTGTCATTCACAAAATGTAAGTTTATTTAATAGTTTAACATGAGCATGAAGAAAGTACCCTAGCAAATAGAAGATAACCATAACAAATAGATATACCACGCTGGATGCAGCACTTTATCCTGCCCTCAGTTTCTTCATCTACAGCATAGCCAAATTGGATCCAGGCCCTACGAGCTACTGTAATGAAAACTGTATGATTCAATTCTCTAGATTGACAGAAGGCCATGATTCCTTTCCCTTACTGCTTTATTTGAGCACAACTGATATTGAACTACTTAGGGTATGGCCCTGGGGGTTACAGACCATGGATCACCATTGAATGAGGAAAGAGAGATGAACTTGTAACAATACACATATTCACAACCAGAAGACACGTCTTGTTAGGAGAGAAAAAATACTCATCGATCAACCTCAAATGCACCTATCCCCGTACCGAAACTGGTAAAATGCCAACAAGAAAGACCAGCCAGAGCCCATTCCTCATGAGTCACTGCCTTCTTTGACCTGACCAGTCATCTGTGGGTCAAATGGTTACAGGATGTTTCTGGAAAGCAAAAGTATTTCAAGATGAAAGGATACCGAGCTGGCAGTGCCACGCTGAACATTCGCTCTTAAACTTACTTTTAGTGTAACATTAATTTTTATTTGTGCCAACTTTTTATTAAAAAACTTCTGAAGAACCACAAAACTGAAGGAATTTCACAGTGAATACAGTCCCACCTTCTAGATTCTACCAGGACCATTTTGCTGTCCTTGTTTGATCATGTATTTACCCATCTTTTGGTTACTTCACTAATCCATTTTACTTCTTGCATTTTGGGGGACAATAATATAATTATATTATTTCTATCTTTCCTTACTCCAAAGTCTCCTACATACCATTTCTTGCATTTCAAATTCTTATCCTATTTTTCACCAATTGCTATTGTATGTATATATGTATATCTGTATATACATACATATTCCTAATTATAACCTGCTCAGTCTGTATAAGGTTATTTGTATGTGCGGTTTCAGGGCTGACCATTTGGTACTGGATAATCAATTGGTGTGCTCTTCCCTGAGGAAGACTCTCAGAATTCCAACTCTCAGCATCTCTCAGTTGCATGTAGCTCTTTGTGGAGGGTTAATCTGTGTACTTTGACATTTCAGGGTAATTACGGACATCAGCATGTATTTCATTAGCTAGCATTGTTTTACATACCTGATGTTTTTTTATTTAATAAAATTTACATACAGTTGAACACACAATTCTTCAAGTATATATTTCCTGAGCTATAAGCAAAGCATACCAGTGGCAACTCCTATCAAAGTAGTACATATTGCATTTAGTAATTTGATTTTATATAAATATATTGTGTTAAAAATAAAATAACATGACCCATTTTGAAATAAAAAGCTCTAGTTATTTGCTTCTTCCTAAAGTGAATTGCTTTTAATTTTCACAGGCTTATTTTAGAAATTTAAATATATATTATACATGAAACAATATTACTATTTCTTAAGACTTCTATTTTATAATTATCTTTTGATTTAGAGGGGCAGGAAGGGAGGTGGATGGGGAGGGGAATACCCTTATAGAAGAAGGGGAGAAGGATGGGATAAGGGGCTTATGTCTGGGAAACTGAGAAAGGTAACATCTAAATGTAAATTGAAAAAAATTCAATAAAAGAACATGATTGAGTGATCTTAACTCCCTAAAGACAAACTTTAATATGTATAATACAGTTTCACTTAAATCAAGTTTCAGCATTTACGTTAGCTATGAAAATATTATTCACAATAGTAAGTACTGATTCCCATTTTATAACGACTCTGATTTCTGTCACTTATGACTCATCCCTTTTTGTTTGACTTTAAATATTTTTTTAATATTTTTTAATTAAAAATGTAACATACTGCTTACCAATCTGTCTCTAAGAAGCTGTGAAAAGGCCTTTGACTTCTGGTTTTTGTTTGTGGCCGTTTGCTTTTGTTTAGAGACAAAGTCTCACTTAGCATCCTAGGTTGGTTCCAAATGCTTGATCCCTGTGGTGGTTTGAATGAAAAATGCCCTGCCTAGGCATGGACATTGAACAATTTCTCATCAGTTGGTGATGTGCTTTGGAGAGTCAGTGCAGCCTTGCTGGGGGAAGTAGGCTACTGAAGGGCAGGTTTTGGGAGTTCGTTGCTTTGCTTTACGTGCAGTTCCCTCTCCAGCTCATGTCTGCATTTGCAGGTGTGATCTGTCTATCAGCTTCCTGGTCTGGCATCTCGAGATCTCTGTACTGATAGCATCTCTCCCACCACTATGGACTGTCTCCTTGAACCTCAAGCCAGACTAGACTCTTTCATAAGTAAGTTACTTTGGGTCAAGAGGTTTTACCTCAAAAAGAGAAATGTAACTAATCCAGTCACCCTGCTTCGCTTCCCTCAGTGCTGGGACCATATGCCTATGCTACCATTCCTAGTTGCCTGTAGTTTAAGTCAATAGACACTGCCTCTGTTCCATCCTTAGAAACATCCCTCCAAACTGTGCGATTAGTTCTCCTGGCCGTAGCAGAGCAGTTCCCAGGACTTCCATTCATCTCTGGATCACAGATCTTCTTGGTGGTGTCTTCCTTTTTCTTGCCAGAATATATCCTGCAGTAGCTCCTTGAGGTTTCCTATGGAAGACAGACTTTACAAGATCTTACCTATCTAGAATCTGATTGTCCGTTTGGCTATGGCAGGTTCACCATTACTTTTTGTCAGAACTCTAAAGATGATGTCATTGTGTGGCTTAGTTTTCAGTGATGCCATATCAGACCATTCCGGTTCCTAATACTTTAATTTTGGAACATTCTTTGTATCCCAGTGTTCTGAACATTTGTTTATAGGCTTTGGCATACTGGTTCCATCTAGATACTGTATTCCTTTATTCCTGGGTGATGTTCTCTGATTTTATATCTTTGGTAATTTCCTCTGAAAGAACAATATCTGTTTTCTATTTTTGTAACTCCTATTGGCTGACTGTCCGACTTCTGACTCAAAAAACTCCAGTTTTATCTCTTTTTTTGCCCCATGAATATATCTTACTAAATATTAAGTAGATTAAAATAATCTTTATTGTTTAAAAATATCAATGATAGCAGTACCACCATCAATTTTGTGTATTCAATTTTTAGATGGGCTCATACTGTTTTTCCCATGCTGGCTTCAAGATCATGATCTTTCTACCCCAGCTTCCCGAGTACTGGGATTACAGACATAAACCATTATACCCAGTTGTGCCATCCACTTTGGTTTTGTAGCACTTGGAGTTGAACCCAGAGCCTCACACATGCTATGCAAGCCTTCTTTTTACTTTTTATTTTGATACAGGGCCTCAGTAAATTACCCAGGCTTTCCTCGAACTCATTCTGTAGTCTAGGGAGGACTTTAATTTATAATCCTCCTGCCTCGGTCTCCCAAGTAGTCAGGATTACAGCCTGCACCAACCCCTACAGCCATCAATATTGAAAGAGCAGCATCAGTGATTTACAAGCTCACATATTACCTTTCTAGATCCAATCGCCCTCCTTTCCCTCCTACAGATAACCACTAAATTGTCTTTCACATTTGTAGCATATTTTTCTTTGTAATTTTATGGAATGCTTCTGCATTTCTGAAGATGGCATCGTTGAGTTTTCCAATTTTTCAATTTTATAAGCATTAAATCATTCTGCGTAGTTTCTGATACTTGCTTTTTTTCTCTCATTTTATACTAAACACCCGAGATTAACCTATGCTACCATATAATTTTTACTGTATGCATAAAACTTTTGCTTTATTAGTTGACGAGCTCTTGGAGTTGTCTGTTTGTTTAATAAATATTGAAACACTGCTGCTCTGACTGTTCATCAGCAAATCTTCTAGCGTATGCTAAGGAAAGGAACTGGTAAGTCATGAGGGGAGTGCATCTGTGATTGACTAGGAAAACCAAATTGTTCCTCAAAAAGGTAGTCAGTCATAAGATCTCACACTCCTGCTCTTCACATCCTTGCCAACACTTAAGCTCCTCCTAACTTTATTGTTCATCAAAGGTGGGTAAAGTGACTGACTGTGGCTTCGGTTTGCATTTGTCGGATTATTAATTAAGTCAAGTCATACTTTAGTCTACTGAAAGCTTATAAAACTACCCCACCTTCTATTTAAGTCATATATGCCCTTTTGGGAGGGGTGCATTTCTTGGTTTTTGAAATAAGGTTTTGCTGTGTAATAAAGACTGAATTCAAACTTACCATCTTTCTACCTCAAACTCATGGAGGCTGGAATTACAGGCTGGAATCACCGGCCCCAGCTAACTGATTTGGTGGCTATAAATCTATCAAGGTTTCTAATTCTTCTTGAATCAGACTTAGTAAATTAAGCATTTCCAGGTGGTGTCTTTTGATGCACATTTCAAATTTTATCACCTGTAATTTAGAATATCATTTTTGTTGTCTTTTAAAATGCTGTAGTATCTGGGGGCTGGAGAGATGGTTCAGTGGTTAAGAGCACCGACTGCTCTTCCAGAGGTCCTGAGTTCAAATCCCAGCAACCACGTGGTGGCTCACAACCATCTGTGGTAGGATCCAATGCCCTCTTCTGCTGTGTCTGAAGACAGCAACAGTGTACTCATATACAAAATGCATCTATGGATATGTTCTTAAAGTGGTTCATTCCTGTCATTTTTTTTTTTCTGGCCACTAATCTTTTGTTTTATTTTGTTTTGACATGGGCTCTTATGTAGCCCAGATTGGCCTTGAACTTGTGACCTTCCTGCTTCCACCTCCTGAGCTCTGGAATTATAGAGATATGCCATTATGCTCAGTTATTAATCTTCTTTCATGTTTCATTAGCTTTTTCAAAGATATAGAATTTAGCTTAATCAAAACTTCCCATCTCGGGTTTCTATTCTATTATTTGGCCATTATGGTTTTTTTTCTTCTCTTTAGATGTTTTTGGATTTGTTCTGTTCTTTTCTTACTAGGGAAGTTGGATACATTGCTCTTTGTTTTACAGATGAGCTCTACTAAATAATGAACAAGCCATAATATTAACCACATACAAACCATTCTATAATACAGGCATAAAACATGTTACAGTTACATTTATGAAGTTAACACAACTTTCATATTAAAAATCAGGGGTAGATGCTGATGATAAAGCACTCCAAGCCTTTTTCCTTGACAGACCTGAGCTCAAAAATAAAATTAAATTAAATTAAATTTTAAAAAATCCAAAGCAAAACAATAGCAAATGATCAGAAAAACAGGTGTGATTGTTGGGGGAAAAAATCAACCAATACAGTGGCCCATAATACCAAACTAAATGAGAAAAAAAAGGGGGGTATAGGGTAATCTTTACAGATACAATAAAACATTTGCTAAGGAAATAATCTATTAATTATAAAACCTCTTGGCATCTTAAAAATAGAAGTTAATTCCTTTGCCTGGGATAAAATAGCTACAAAACCTATATGAGAAATTCTATAACTAACAGTGAAACATTGAAATTATTTTCACTTAAGATCAAGAAATACTTAAAGGGTGGCAGTTATAATAACTTCTTTTGAATGTCCCACTCCACACCCCAGTGAGTGCCCAAAGAAACAAGGGCATGTGGATTTGAAAGAAACATAATTCTATTATTCACCAAGGATGTCATAATCCACACAGAAAATTTTTTAAAAAGTAAGATTCTGAAGTGTGTGTGTGTGTGCGTGTGTGTTAAATCAACCTACAGGAGGCAATTGCAGTAGCAATCAGCAAACACGTGAAAGAATTATGGTTCCTAAATGTATCACATAGTATAAAATAACATGACAAATGTTATGTCAAATTTTTTATGCGAGTTCAATATTTGGCATTGTTCATAAGCAAATCTGACTGAAGGGTTTGTTGTTGATTAGAGAAACACGATTCAAGACATTACTAATGAAGGAGAACCAAGAGCAAGGACTTGACCATTAGTGAGAACTGACTGAAGCTAATGGTACCCAATATGTGGTATACATCAATGAAAGAGAGAATGCTCAAAGGACAAGTTTCTGTGGAGGGAGACTTTGTGACTGCTCACTATTGTCACATGGTCAAGAAAATACCTTTCCTTTATGTTTTGGCCATTTTTTAATCTAAGGATCCATTCTAATATAACTTTTATTCTTTTAGTCGTCTCTCTGTGAAAATTAACATAAAAGTTGCATAAATATTTCAATTAAGACATTTATTATTTCCAGAGCGTCGAGCGCCCAGCTGGCAGCCATGAGCGCCTGTCTCTACTCATAGCTGTTCCTCTTGCTCCTGTCCTGTTTAGCCAGATTACCTGAACAACAAGACTTCCAGAAATAGTGCATGACAGATGATGATCTGTCTTCTGCTAAATACAAATTGTCATCAGCTAAGCATAGAAAAAACCTTGCTAATGTGGGATCCACTAGCTTAAACTATGTTCATCAGTGACAAGAGAATTATTGCTTTGGAGTTAAGTCCAACTTGTGGAGAGAAAGAAAGATAGGAAATGTTTGGTTGAGTATGAGTGTCAAAACGAAAATATGTAATCAATAATAAAAAAGACATTTATTTCCCTGTTGATGGATACAAGAAATTTTGATGCTTTGAGTTTAATATCCATCTGCCTGACTTATGCATATTATTACTGGATATAATGGTTCTATTTTTTGAACATCATGTATTATGGTTTTTGTATTCACTGTTTTATATTTTTGGTTGTGAGCCTAGCCTTTAACGGCTGAGCCATCTCTCCAGCCCGTATTCACTGTTTTAAACCACATACATATTTACTACTTTATTTGTACTACTTCTTCCTATTCCTCCAACCTGGCATCTGAGATCATATCTTTTCTGTCCATAGTACATTCTGTACAAGCCCTTTTATAGCGAACTCTGTTGGTGCCAAAGTCTCGATATTTCTACACTTATTTTGCCTGAACTCTTTTTGTTGAGGCTGAAGGGTGGGAGTGGATTCAATTAACCATAGTCTTTTAAATTCACAGGAAATTATAGACAATAAAATCAAGATGAAGTAAGGCTTTCATTAATATACTTTTATGGATAATTTTCCTATAAGTAGAGGTACAGAAGCTCATCTGACCTCACTTTTATCTCATCATAGTGCAAGCATCAGTTGAGAAGAAGAGTTTGCACTGCCCCTAATATGCCCCCATGACAAGCCAGAAAGCTGGTGTAGCTGGGGAAAGGTTGCACTGTGCTAGTCACAAGAGAGTGAAAGACTGTTTGAGCTACCAGTGGGTACAGACTCTGTCTTAGTTAGGGTTTTACTGCTGTGAACAGACACCATGACCAAGGCAACTCTTATAAGGACAACATTTAATTGGAGCTGGCTTAGAGGTTCAGAGTTTCAGTCCATTATCTTCAAGGCGGGAACATGGCAGCATCCAGGCAGGCATGGTACAGGAGGAGCTGAGAGTTCTACATCTTCATCTGAAGGCTGCTAGCAGAATATTCACTTCCAAGCAGCCAGGGTGAGGGTCTTGGTTCTTTTTTTTTTTTTTTTTTTTTTCGGAGCTGGGGACCGAACCCAGGGCCTTGCGCTTCCTAGGCAAGTGCTCTGCCACTGAGCTAAATCCCCAACCCCTGGGTGAGGGTCTTAAAGCCCATGGCCACAGTGACACACCTATTCCAACAAGGCCACACCTTCTACTAGTGCCACTCCCTGGTCTGAGCATACGCAAACCATCACTGAACCTATTGTTAGGTTTACCTGGAAGGACAGATGAAATGGAGTTTCCCATCAAAGCCAGTGGGGCTTCCACATCTCACAGCGTTGGTTTCTCTCATTCAGCTGCTTGACCCCAAGCCAGTACATATAGGCTCTGGAGGATAAAGCCTGGAGATGCCACACAATATTTTCATTGTCTCCTGATCTGGCATCTGGCCTTTGTCAATTTAAGCTGCTGCTGCCACCTAGCTTTAACTAGCAATTATCTGAAGACACAGACCACCCTGTTGGCCTGAAGAAGCAGTAGGAGCATAAGACCACAAAAGATAAACACCCCTTCTCCTTACCTTTTTCATCTGAATTGTCTCCATTTTTAGAAATGATGTATAGTCATTCCACAGTAGCACAAGGTCACTAGCAGAGTTCTCCAAACCAAAGTGGAGGATGAAGGCTTACCCAGATTAATGTGATTTCAAAGATAATTTCTGCATCCATCCAATCAGCTATTAATGAAACCTGAAAGCTTTGTTTTGTATTATAAAAAGGCTTTACCAAGTAGAGATGAACTTACATCAACTGTAATGTGTGTTAAATGTTGTACATTGTGTCAATTTTACTACACACATTGGATTCTAACCTTTGGGAAAATATGTTAGTCAATAGAGATAAAGTACAAGCCCCATATATGATCTTACTTTTTGGAGTTACTACCTTATGAAAATAAGAGAGAACTGTGAATGCTTCACTCCTTCTCTAAAAGGGGAACAAGAATACCCTTGGCAGGGAAGAGAGAGGCAAAGATTAAAACAGAGACTGAAGGAACTCCCATTCAGAGCCTGCCCCACATGTGGCCCATACATATACAGCCACCCAATTAGACAAGATGGATGAAGCAAAGAAGTGCAGACCGACAGGAGCCGGATGTAGATCGCTCCTGAGCGACACAACCAGAATACAGCAAATACAGAGGCGAATGCCAGCAGCAAAGCACTGAACTGAGAATAGGACCCCCGTTGAAGAAATCAGAGAAAGAACTGGAAGAGCTTGAAGTGGCTCGAGACCCCATATGTACAACAATGCCAAGCAACCAGAGCTTCCAGGGACTAAGCCACTACCTAAAGAATATACATGGACTGACCCTGGACTCTGACCTCATAGGTAGCAATGAATATCCTAGTAAGAGCACCAGTGGAAGGGGAAGCCCTGGGTCCTGCTAAGACTGAACCCCCAGTGAACTAGACTGTTGGGGGGAGGGCGGCAATGGGGGGAGGGTTGGGAGGGGAACACCCATAAGGAAGGGGAGGGGGGAGGGGGATGTTTGCCCGGAAACCAAAGAATTATTATTAAGTATTAAATAAATAAAAAAAAAAGAAAAGAAAATAAGAGAGGATTGGAGATGTAGGTCAGTGGTACAGCATTTGCCTGACATGCATGAAACCCTGAATTCTTCCTTTAGCACCAAAGACAGACAGAGGAAGGGATTTTGCTACTATATATCATTCGATGAAAATATTCATTTAATTTTAATAGGTTGTTAATAGATTTTATTCAAACATTTGTCAATTTTAATGATAGATTTTTTATTTTTGAAAAATAACATTTGACTTGCATATATGCAGAATGCTATTTCAACATAAGGCTTTTCACTGCTGAGATATCTTAAAATTCATTATGTATTTTATACCTGTGGTGCCTCTTAGTTTGAACTAGCCATATTTAAATCAGGTATATGTGACTAGATGTCTGCTGGGATACTATTCTGTATAGGAAAGCTCTGAGGGAAGTCCCTAGAAACTTATAGGATTAAAAAATATCCCCTATAAATCATTCTATGTTTGGAAAATTATGCTTTATGAAATTTTGGCCGGGAGCCAGGAAGACAGCTCCTAGGTAAAGTCCTGACTTTAGATCCTCAGCACATCCACATAGATGACAGGCATGTGCTTGTAATCCCAGTATTGGGGACATAGAAGTAGATGGGTCCAATTGGCTTTCTGTCCAGTCAGTGTAGCTGAAAGAGTGAGCCCCCTAGTCCCAGGCTTAGAAAGAGATGAAAACATAAGGTGGAGAATGATAAAGAACCAAAGCCACTCTCTGGGCTTCACATGTGCACAAGCAGGTGAGCACAAACATACACGTGCATGTACACACAAGCACATACCATATATACACCTAAAAGAAATGGTAGGACCATAAATACTGAGATTTTGATTTACCCTGACAATTTCACAGATGTGTGATGTTAGAGTAGAAGTGGGCTTATAAGTCACGGTTACTCCTCTACACATGAGAAAACAGTAATCGACTTACCATGTACATTCTCCGCTAGAACCTAACTTCAAACCTCTAAACGTCCATTTCCTTCTTCCTACTGTCTTTGTAGGTTCCCTTAGACTGTCTGGATTTTAGAGAAAATTGTCAAATATATCAACCTGGTATGCTTATCTTCTATCTCAATCCACACTGGAAAATTCTGAGGAAATAAAATACTGAAAATGAAAAAGAACCAATTAGTATATAGCAATCGTGCTTACATTAAAATTTGTGCCACTTATATTATGTTCATCTTTTCAATGTGCTTATAAAATTACACACATTTTAAAGATGAGAGGGAAAGTTCATAATAGTTTACTGGCTTGGAGAAGGCTGGGGACAGGAGTACTTGCTACGCCATGTTCCTCACAGACCATTCTGTCTTTATATGTTGCTCCCAGGCAACGACTGGACATCTCAAGGGTGTACCAGAGATGGCATGTGAACCTGTCCCTACTGTCATAAACCTTCCTGTGTGTGGAAACATTTCTCCTTCACAGCCCACCTCCTCAGAAGTGTTGCTACCCTTCCTCAAGCCTTCTTGTGAACATGGTCCTTTAGTTCACCCAGACATCAAAGGAAGGATGAAAAATTTAGTTACCTTTTAGTTACCTTTTCTTTATTGTGACAAAATGCCTAGAAAAAAGTAAATGAAGAGAATAAAGGTTTATTTTGGCTCACGGTTCAAGGGTATAGAGTCCACCAGGGCAGGAAAGGTATGGCAGCTGGTCACATTGTATCTGTGGCTAGGAAACAACAGAGTAGACAGGAAGGAGCCAGGATAGAAAATCTTAAGTCCTATTCCTACAGACCTACTTCCTCCATCAAGGCTCCACTTCCTAAACATTTCATAACCTTCCCAAATAGCACTACTGCTGTAAGACCCCATAGTGGCTTCACATCAGGAGCGCCACCCACAGAGCACAGATTGATAAAGTGACCGCTGCAATAGCATGAGGGTATAAGATTTTTAATCCACGTACGTGGGGGTTGCTCATCCACGCAGGGAGAGGCAACTCTAAACCCAAAAAGCACACAACTTTCATTCATTACAGAAGGCAGACTTCAGCAACAGGGTTAACTGGCCTATTCTCATTGGTGGTACACAGGACAAAGGATCTGGTCAGGTATTGGCTAGCCTGCTCAAGGGTCTGTTCTTGGCTCAATTAGTCACTTTCCTCATCCAGACCTACACCTGGCCTTAGAGAATCACTGGGAAAGGGCTAAGTTGGCACGTCCCTTAGAGGGGGGAGGGTGAACTGGGTGATCGGGCAGGGTCAGAATGACATCTTGCGGTTGTTCTTGGAATTTGCCACAGGGAGGCATAGGGGGTCTTTCTGAGAACAGTTGTTTTTCTTTGTTTTGTCTTAATTAATTCAGTCAGAATCTTGACCACCAAAACTTATTTCATATCACTGGACACCATGACGTAGGATGTATCTCTCATAAAGGTCACAAGTTTGTCATAGGCATCCTGACCACCAGATATATTTCTCAAAACTTTGTTTTTATAACTTTGTTTCTCCTATCTATGAAACTATGAAACTTTATTTCTTCACTACTAGCTAGAGACCAAGTATTCAAGCACATGAGTCAATGGGATCATTTCTCATTCAAACCATAACACTACCATCAAACTACTTACCTAGACACATCATCTTTCTATACAGACTTTGAAGCTCCCATGGTAGAATCCCCTGGTTCTGGGTTCAAATCACACCTGGGAAAGAGTTCTTGCACACAAATCTTTCATTAAGTAGATTTAGAAATCACACCATCTGGAAGAGCAGGGTGAGGTTCCTATGCCTTGAATGGTTGAACAAATGTCTAGGATGTGTGTGGAATATGCCACTCTTTCTACTGCTTTCATATAGACATCTGGTATTTTTGTTTCCTCAGAATTTTCCAGTATGAAAAATAGAAGGTAGGTATACTATATGTGTATACAAAGGCAGTAGAGAGAATGTGATAGACATTTGGGGTATAAAGTCTAGTTTTAGCAGAGAATATAATTGGTAGTTCAGATGTGGCTTATACCTTCAATCCCAGTACCGGGAAGGCTGAGACAGAAAGATCACAAATTCAAGATCCATTTGAACTATATAGTGTGACTGTCTCAGATATGTAATTATAATCTCAAAAAATGAAAATGAAACAAAAACAAAACTAAAAGTCAAAGAGCACTGGGAAGACAGCTGTCCATGATCTTAGAGGCACCTTTCAGCAGAAGATAAGTGGACACACTAACCAGTGTAAAACCTAGTGCTTCCTGGGGCTGGAGAGATGGCTCAGCAGTTAAGAGCACTGACCCGCTCTTTCAGAGGTCCTGAATTCAATTACCTGCAACCACATGGGGGCTCACAACCATCTGTAATGAGATCTTATACCTTCTTCTGGTGTGGCTGAAGACAGCTACAGTGTACTCATACACATAAAATAAATGAATAAATCTTAAAAAAATAAACTAACACTTCCTGGTAATACTAAATAAAGATAGAAGCACCCTTGAAATGTAGAGTGCAAGGCATCTTCTAGTCCCCAACCAGGAATGAATCATCCAACTTCTGCTAACTGACATCCCCAAGAAATGAATGTCAGTGTTGACCTTGCAGTGATGAACATCCATTCTGGAAACCTGGCAGAAAACTCTTGCACTCACTCTTTTCTCTACAGGAGGTTCACAGTGTGTCGCCTGACGGTAGTCTTATTTGCATTCTCCAAAAATAAAGTCTCTGAATGAGGTTAGTGTTTCCCTGGGGAGAAAGTGTTGAATTTGCTCACGAAATTTTAGGTTACTTGAGCTGACGCAGAGGTAGAAAACACACATCACACATAGAAACAAGTAGTGCTTGTTTACCTACAAGTGACATACAGTTTAAATGTGCTTTTGCCCAAAGTTGAAAAGTAGGAGGGAATTTCCCCCTAACCCAGGTGCAATAAATTGATTAAATTGAAGACCATTATGCTATAGAATACTATACATCTGGGGCCACTTCATATGTCTTAAACAACTAGCTAAACTTTTGAGGGTGGGGAATGTTCTCATGAATGTATGTATCCTTGTATATGCATAGAATGTTTCTGGATGGATAAATAACAGTGATGGGTCCTTCCTTCCTGTCTGCACCTACATCTCCACTCATGGATGGGTGCACTCCATCCCTCCCCACAATCCTGCCTGCCTCCCAGGAGGTCTGCTCTAACCTGAGACACGCAGGTGAGACATACACACATCCCTGCCCCAATCCCCTTGCCTGCTGAGACCTTAGCAAACCCAGTAGTCATGGGCTCTGTCTTGCCCTGTCTGAGCTCTATCTTCCTTCCAGTCTGTACCTACACCTGTACTACACCTACATCACACAGCACCACACAGCTCTGCCTGCCTCACAGGAGGTCTGCATTAACCTAAGACACACAGCTCCACCCACCTCCCCAGAGGCCTGTTTCAACCTGGGTCAACCAGGCTAGCCAACACCAGAGACAGCCAGATGATGAATGGCAAGCACAAGAATATATGCAACAAAAGCCAATGCAATATAACACCATTAGAATTCAGATTTCCTACTACAGCAAGACCTAGACATCCTAACACACCTAAAGAGCAAGACTGTGACCTTAAATCCCATCTCACGAAGATGATAGAAGCCTTTAAAGAGGATATTAAATAACTCCCATAAAGACATACAGAAGAAAATTGCAAACGGGTAGATCTTAAAGAGGAAACAAATAAATCCCTTAAAGAAATACAAGAATATACAATCAAACAGACAAAGAAAATGAATATAATGGTCCAAGCCCTGAAGATGAAAATAGAAGCAATAAAGGAAACGTATATGGAGGCAACCCTGGAGATGGAAAACCTAGGAAAAAGATCAGGAACTACAGAAGAGAGCATTACCAACAGAATACAAGAGATAGAATAGAGAGGTGTAGAAGACACCATAGAAGAAATGAATACATAAGTCAAAGAAAATGCTAAATGTGAAAAGTTCCTAACTCAAAATATCCAGGAAATTAGTGACACTACGAAAAGACCAATTCTAAGAATAATAGGAATAGAAGAAAGTGAAGATTCCCAGTACAAACGGCCAGAAAACATCTTTAACAAAATCATAGAAGAAAAACTTCAATAACCGAAAGAAAGAGATGGTTATAAACATACAAGAAGCTTATATAACACCAAATAGATTGGACCAGAAAAGAAAATCCTCCCTCCCCACATAATAATCAAAACACTAAATGTACAGAGAAAAAAACAAATATTAAAAGTTGCAAGGGAAAAAGGTCAAGTAACAAATAAAGGCAGACCTATCAGAAATATACCAGACGTCTCAACAGAAACACTAAAAGCCAGAAGATCCTGGGCAGATGTCATAAAGAGCCTAAGAGACCACAGATGCCAGTCTTAACTACTATACCCAACAAACCTCTCAGTCACCACAGATGGAGAAACCAAGATATTCTATGACAAAACCAAATTTAAACAATATCTTTCTACTAGTCCAGCCCTACAGAGGATACTGGAAGGAAAATTCCAACACAATGAAATTAACTATACCCATGAAAACAGACAAGAAATTAAACATCTTACAACAAACCCGAAAGAGAATCACAGACACATAATACCGCCTCCAAATAAAAATAGCAGGAACTAACAATCATCAGTTTTTAATATCTCTCAGGATCAATGGACACAATTCCCTAGTAGAAAGACACAGAATAACAGACAAGATATGCAAACAGGATCCATCATTCTGCTGCATACAAGAAGCATACCTCAGCAACAATGATAGACACTACCTCAGAGTAAAGGTCTGGAAAAAGGTTTTCTAAGCAAATGGCACCAAGAAATAGTCAAACTCAGGGCTGAAATCAATTATTAGAAACAAAGAGAACTATACAAAGAATCAACAAAACCAAGAGCTGGTTCTTTGAGAAAATCAGCAAGATAGACAAACCCTTAGCCAAATTAACTAAAAGGAAGGCATGCAGACAGAGACAGTATCTAAGTTAACAAGATCAGAAATGAAAAGGGAGTCATAACAACAGAAATGGAAGGAATTTTAAAAATCATTCGGTCATACTTCAAAAGACTATACTCCACAAAACTGAAAAATCTAAATGAAATGGATGATTTTCTAGACAGTATCACTTACCAAAGATCAATCAAGATCAAGTGAACTATTTAAACAATCTCATAACCCCCAAGGAAATAGAAGCAGTCATTAAAATTCTACCAACCGAAAGAGCCTGGGGCCAGATGGTTTTAATGCAGAATACTACCTGACTCTCAGAGAAGAGCTAATGTCAATATTCCTCAAACTATTCCACAAAATAGAAACAGAAGGAATACTACCTAATTCATTCTAAAAGGCCACAAATACCCTGATACCTAAACCACACAAAGACTCAACAAAGAAAGAGAACTTCAGACCAAATCGGCTTATGAACATCAACACAAAAGTACTTAATTAAATTCTCGAAAACTGAATCCAAGAACACATCAAAAATATCACTCATCCCAATCAAGTAGGCTTCATCCCAAGGGATGCAGGAATTGTTCATTATATGGAAATCGATCAACATAATCTACCATATGAACAACCAGAGGAAATGACATGATCATCTCATTAAATGATGAAAAAGCCTTTAACAAAATCAAACAACCCTTCATGTTGAAAGTCTTGGAGAGACTGGGGATTCCAGGTACATACCTAAACATAATAAGCCGAGCCAATATCCAACATCAAATTAAATGGAGAGAAACTTGAAGCAGTAGAGGACAAGATAAGGTTGCCCACTCTCTCCCTATCAATTCAATATAGTGCTTGGATTCTAGTTAGCTCAATAAGGCAACAAATGGAGATTAAGGTATTACAAATTGGAAAGAAAGAAGTCAAGGTATCACTATTATCGGATGATATTATTCTATACATAAGTGACTCATGAAATTCTACCAGAGAATTCCTACAGCTAATAAACAACTTCAGCAAAGTGACTGGATATAATATTAACTCAAAGAAGTTAGCAGCCTTCTTCTACTCAAAGGATAAAAGGGCTGAGAAAGAAATTAGGAAATAACACCCTTCAAAAGAGCCACAAATAATATAAAAGGTATCTTCATTTAACTCTAACCAAGCAAGTGAAAGATCTGTTGACAAGAACTTCAAGTCCCTGAAGAAAGAAATCAAAGAAGTTAATAGAAGATGGAACGATCTCCAGTGCTCATGGATAGGTAGGATTAACATAGCAAAAATGGCCATCTTATCAAAGCAATCTATAGATTCAATACAATTCCCATCAAAATTCCAACACATTTTTTTACAAAGCTTGAAAGAAAGATTCTCAACTTCCTATGAAAAAACAAAAAAATTCAAGATAGCCAAACGAATTCTGAGCAATAAAAGAACTTGAAGAGGAATCACAATCCCTGATCTCAAGCTATACCTACAGGGCAATAGTGATTTAAAAAAAAACTACATGGTATTGGTATAGAGACAGACAGGCTGATAACTGTAGTAGAATCAAAGACCCAGAAATAAAGCCAGATATCTATAGATACTTGGTTTTTGACAAAGAGGCCAAAGCCATACAATGGGAAAAAAAAGAAAAGAAAAGAAAGAAAAGAAAGCACCTCCAACGGATGGTGCTGGTCTAACTGAATATCTCCATGTAGAACAATGCATATTTAGATAGATGCATATTTCTTACTCTGCACAAAACTCAAGCCCAAGTGGATCAAGGATCTCAACATAAAACCTGATAAACTGAATCTAATAGAAGAGAACGTAGGAAATAGCCTTCAATGCATTGGCACTGGTGAAAATTTCCTGAACAGAACACCAATGGCTCAGTCTCTAAGATCAATAAGTGATAAATGAGATTTTGTGAAGATAAAAACTTTCTATAAGGCAAAGGACACCATCAATAGGACGAAACAGCAGCCTACAGATTGGGAAAAGATCTTCACTAACATCCAACAGAGGGCTAAAATCCAAAATGTGTAAAGGACTTAAAAAGTTAGACTCCAGAGAACCAAATAACCCAATTAAAAAGTCAGATGCAGATATGTGCCCCCAACCAGTGAACAGAAGCTGCTGACCCCTCTGCTGAATTAGGGTAAAGCTTCAGGAAGCTGAGGAGAAGGGCAACCCTGTAAGAGGACCAGCAGTCTTTATTAACATAGACCCCCGAGATCTCTCAGACACTGAATCACCAACCAGACAGCATACATCAGCTGAGATGAGGCCCCAACACATACAACAGAGGACTCCTGGGTCTGTGTTCAGTCAGAGAAGATGCACCTAACCCTCAAGATACTGGAGGCCCCAGGAAGTTTAGAGGTCTAGTGGGGTGGGGGTGGGGACATCCTCATGAAGAAGTGGGGAAGGGCAGGGAGGAGATATGGGATGTGCAACAGTTGGAGGGTGGACCAGGAGGGGAATAAAATCTGGAGTGTAAAAATAAATAAATTTTAAAAAATGGGGTTCAGAGCTAAACAGAGAATTTTCAACAGAGGAATCTTAAATGGCCAAGAAGCACTTTAAAAAGTGTTCAACATTCTTGTCATCAGGGAAATGGAAACCAAAAGAGCCCTGAGATTCCACCTTGCACCAGTCAAAATGGCTAAGATAAAAAACTCAGGTGACAGCAGATCCTGGCGAGGATGTGGAGAAAGAGGAACACTCCTCCACTGTTAGTGGAATTGCAAGCTGGTACAACTATTCTGGAAATCAGTCTGTCTATTCCTCATAAAATTGAAAATATTTCTACCTGAGGACCCAGCTATACCTCTCTTGGGCATATACCCAAAAGGTGCTCCACCATATAACAAGAACACATGCTCCACTATGCTCATAGCAGTTTTTATTCATTAGCCAGAAACCCAAAATGACATGCATAGTGTCTTAGATTTTCATTGCTGTGAAGAGACACCATGACCAAGGCAATATTTATAAAGGACAACATTTAATTGGGGCTAGCTTTCAAGTTCAGAGGTTCAGTCCATTATCATCAAGGCAGAAGCATGGCAGTGTCCAAGCAGGTATGGTGCAGGAGGAGCTGAGAGTTCTACATCTTTATCCAAAAGGAATCGGGAACAGACTAGCTCCCAGGTGGCTAGGAAAAGCGTCTAAAAACCCATACTCCGCCCCCCCAGTGACACATTTCCTTCAACAAGGCCACACCTGCTAATAGTGCCACTCCCTGGGCCAAGCATATTCAAACCACCATACATCTATCACTTATCTATCACTTATAAGTGAATATTAGCCATAAAATACAGGATTTCTATATTATATTCCATAGACCCAATGAAACTAAACACTAAGGAAGGCACAAATGAGGATGCTTGAATCTCATTTAGAAGGGGGAATAGAATCATAAGGGGCAGATGGAGGGAGGGAACCATGTAAGTGAGAGGGAGTGGGGATGGGGATGGGTTAGGATCAAGTGTGGGAAGGGACAGAAGAGATGACCAGATGTCCATGAGAATGAATGGAAATCTGCGACTGATTGGGGTTGGGAGGTAGGGAGCATCACTAGGATTTGACAGGGACCTGGGATGAAGGGGGCACCCAAGAATCAATGGGAACAGGTGACCTTAGCTATGACACACAGCATTGGGGTTATGGAAGAGGCCACCTCCTGTAGCCAGGCAGAAACACCAGGGAAGTGACAGGGGTTCCAACCCACCCACAAAATTTTCAGCTCAAAATTTATCTTGCATACAAAAAAATGTAGAGATGGGGGATGGAACAGAGACTGAGGGAATGACCAACCAATAACAGGTCCAACATGAGACCCATCCCATGGATAAGAATCAATCCCTGACATTATATGCAAATGGGAACCTAGCATAACTGTCCTCTGAGAGACTCCACCTAGCAACTAACTCATACAGATGCAAACACCCACAGCCAAACAGTGGATGGAGCTTGGAAACTCTTATGGAAGGACAAGAGGAAGGATTGTGGCTTCTAGTGGGATAATAACTCCACAGGAAGGCCAACAGAATCAACCAACCTGGACCCTTGGGGCTCTGAGAGACTGAACCACCAACCAAAGAACATACACAGGCTGGAACTAGGCCTCCTTGCTTATATGTAGCAGATGTGTAGCTTGGTCTTCATGTGGGTACTGAACAACTGAAGCAGGGCCTGTCCTAAAAGCTGTTGTATGTGGGATATGTTCTTGTAGCTGGGCTGCCTTGTCTGGCCTCAATGGGTGAGGATGAGCCTAGCCTCACAGAGCCTTGATGTGCTAAGGTAGAGACATACCTAGGAGGCCCCATCCTCTCAGAGGAAAAGGAGAGGGAAACGGGAGGATTATGGGAGGGGATGACCCGGAGGTGGGAAGTGAGCTGGATGTAAAGTGAATAAGAAATTAAGCTTATGGTAAATTATGATAAAAAAGAAAAAGCTGTACAACCTGAGAGTCCCTCCTTTCAGATAAATCTAGCTAGTGTCAAATTGACATTAAGACAAGATAGAGGTTTGTGGAGGGGAAACCTGGAAAGGGGATAACATTTGAAATGTAAATAAATAAAATAACCAATTTAAATAAAAAGACTATCCAGCACAGTCACTGTGGCTTAGATTATAGGGAAAACCACATCATCTTTTTAACATCATAGCTGATATATTAAAATCTACACTTGCTCATGGCATATTGCTTGGTAATCTTTCACTGATTTCTCCTTTGCAGAATGAAGTAGAAGCTTGGAAAGCTAGTCCAAAATACTGTCTGAGACACATTGTTCAACTGTTTCACTTCTCTGATCTTGGCTACCACTGCTCACATTCTGCTTGGTGTTCTGATGAAAGGACAGATCTACACAGGCTCCAGGCCTTTGATCCTTTGGAGATTGAATACCCTTTCCCTTTATTTGGCCAATCCTAATTCTCCCTTAGGATGTAGCAATGGCTCATAATCTCTTTATTTAGATTACTGTTGCTGTGATGAAAGACCATGACAAAAAGCAAGTTGCAGAGAAAAGGATTTATTTGGCTTATACTTCCACATAATAGTCCATCACTGAGAAAAGTAAGGACAGGAAATTAAGCAGGTCTGAAATCTGGAAGCAGGAGTTGATGCAGAGGCCATGGAGGGGTGCCGCTTACTGGTTTGCTCCCTGTGGCTTGCCCAACCTGCTTATATATAGCACCCAAGACCACCATGCCCACAATGGGTTGGACCCTTCCACATCAATCACTAATTATGAAAATGCCCTCCAGGCTTGTCTTCAGCCCAATCTTATGGAGACAATTTCTCAATTAGGATTCTTTCCTCTCAGATGATTCTAGCTTGTGTCAAGTTGAAATTAAACTAGCCCACACCCCTTCTTTCAAAATATGTTTGTGTTGGTTTGGATAAGAATGTCCCCCATAGGCTCATAGATTGGAATGCTTGCTCACCAGAAGTGGCATTATTTGAAAGGATTAGCAGGTGTGACCTTGAGGAATAGGTGTGACCTTGTTGGAGGAAATACATCACTGGGGGTGGGTTTCGTTTTCTTTGGAGTCTCTCTTGCTTTCTGCTGCTTGCAGATGTGCAAGTGGAACTCTCAGTTACTTTTCCAGTACCATGTCTCCCTGTGAGCCTACCATGTTTCTGGCCATGATGACATTCTGGCCATTTTGATAATGTACTAAGCTTCTGAAACTGTAAGTAAATCTCAGTTAAATGCTTTCTTTTATGAGAGTGAAAGACCCCGGAGTGGGGAGACCCTCACAAGTTTCAGGATGACGCGACCTCCCCCCAAGAACTCACGAGAGACCATCCTTTCTGTAATCACACGAGGTTTATTGATAGTAACCAGTGCACTGGGGTCAAGACTCGTCTCTCACGCAGGGGTAGAGGAGTTCGACCCCGAGTAGCTGGGAGAAGGGGTATTTAAAGGAAGAAACCACAACTCAAGGGGGTAGGGATGGCGTCAGTGAAAAGTCACAAGGAGAAGCTTCCTGTTTCTCAAAATTGTTTTCAAGATTGTAATCTAACTTTATGGTCAGCTAGTTCCTGGAAGAAGCTTCCTGTTATCTTACTAGGACAGGATCACATACTTCAGGGCCTATCTTATGCCCTTTTATCTTGTTCCTGGGAGAGCAGGCTCAAGGAATTTTACTGGCAGAGAGCAGGGTCTGGAATTTGAGGTGTTTAGGGCTTCTTAGGGGTGAGATAGCATTTCTAAACTTCTAACTTCTTGGCTGCATTTTTTATTCTTTCAAGAGTTTCTGTGGTCATGGTGTCTCTTCACAGCAATAGGAGAATGACTAAGATAATGCTCAATCTTCTCTACCATGCTCATTAGCTGAAGTGGATGCTCCCCTTTAGAAGTCCCACAGTACCCTGTGCATGACAGGGTCCAGGTTAAGAAACAGAATTGATTCTGTCTTAATGGTGGAATAGTTCCTTCAATGATCACACTTCCTTGTTTGTTTGGTTTTTTTTTTTTTTACTCTCTCAGCTGCCACTTAACAAAGCCATTTGCAGTACACTTTTAATTGCTTCCTCCCAACTCCAGGGACACTCTGGATAGCAGTCTCTAAGACATGTGCAGTGCCCTGAAGGTTTGGAGAATAATTAGGCTTCTTCGGAATTACAGAGCCAATAATATTGACAGGTTGGGTGTGGATGTTGACACTATGGCTGAAGTATCTACATCTCTGCTCATTTTAAGGCATATTTCTTCCAATATGCACTTTTCTGATAAAAATTTTAAGAATGCACATATTTTAAAGAATTAGTAAAGTGAAGGTCAGTGCCTTAGGTAATTCCTTGGGCTTTCTGGATCGTAATTGTGGTCCTTAGACCTGAGGCCTCATCTGGGGACTTGGTATTCTTGTAAATTCTTAGGCTCCTGGCTTCCTGAGTCAGAACCTCTAAAGGAAGAGCTCAGTCATTTGTTCCCAAAGCTCTCCATGGGATTTGGAACACCCTCAAGTCTAAGGACAACTGACTTAAGAAACTTGCTTAGAGTGCACATAGGACATGGACACAATGGCTAGTTAGGTTGCTGAGAGGACACTTCAAATGTCACTTTATTTCCAATTTCAGATCTTGTGTTTTAAAGGTTTGTGGCTGTTGAGGCGTTGCTCTCAACCCCTTAAGGTGTTTCTAATATCTGTTTGGAAAAGGAACACTTAAACTAGTGAAGCCAGGAAAATAATATAGCAGTGCTTCAGGCTAGGGAAGTGTGGTTGTGTAGCTAGAGTTAACTTCAGACTTTTTTATTATTTCAACCTGTAAGAAGTATTGGTTAAATATTGAAAAGGAGAAAATTATTTCTATTAAGACAAGTGTCACTGTGGTGTCAATTATAGCTTTTGAGTGTCACCGCAGACAGGGAAGGTGGCCACAGAGAATAAGCTCTGGAACAAGAGATAATTGTTCTCCTCCCTTTCGGTCCAGAAGGAGTTTAGGTACTGCGTTTGCTCTAAGCTCTGGATTGAACTTTGAAATTTTTTACTTCTTTTCATGAATATTTTAGGGTTCTTTTTCTTCCCTTTTCTTTACCACCCTTTTTCCAGAACCTCATTCACATTATTCATTTCTACATACATTTAGATTGAAAACATGATGTATATCTGAAAGACCCCTGGAGCGGGGAGACCCTCACTCAAGTCTCGGGATGACGTGACCCCCCAAGAACTCACCAGAGACAGGTCTTGATGTAATCAACAAGAGGTTTATTGATAGGGATGACAGAAACCAGTACACTGGGGTTGAGACTCATATCCCACACAGGGGTAGAGGAGTTCAACCTCGAATGGTTGGGAGAAGGGGTAAACCATACCGAATCACAAGGAAGAACCTCCTGTTTCTCATGATTGTTCTTTAAGATTTTAATCTAACTTTATGGTTAACCAGTTCCTGCTGTTATGGTCAGCTGCTGTTATGGTTAGCTAGTTTCTGGAACAAAGTGCCTGAACCAGCTGGTGCAATCACTCTTTCTGTGATCAGCTAGTTTCTGGAACAGGCAGTTCCAGGGCCCGCTTTTGGCTTCAACATTTGTCTAGGAGGCAATTTTAAACTTTTTCCTTTCATATCCAACATATACAACATGTACCTACAACATGTGTAAAGACCACGGAGGTATACAATTAAATGTAGTACTTGCTTCTATTTTAATTCACTAGTGTCTCCTCAGAGGCAATTGCTCCTTTTTTAAAAAATTAAGATTCTTTTCTCTTTTTTAAAAAGTATTTGTTTGTTTATTTATTTACATCCCAAACACTGCCCCCTTCCAGTCCCTCCTCACAAAAATCCTTCAACCCTCCCCCTCCCCTTCTCCTCTAAGAGGGTGGAGCACCTCTGGGTATCCCCCTACCCTGGTGCATCAAGTTTCTGCCAGAGTAGGCATACACTCTTCCACTGAGGCCAGACATGGCAACCCTGTTGGAGAACAGGTACCAAAGACAGGCTACAGCTGTTGGGGGCCCACATGGAGACTGAGCTGCATGTCGGCAACATATTGTGCAGGGAGGCTCATCCAGCCCACGTATGCTCTTTGGTTGGTGGCTCAGTCTTTGAGAGCCACCAGAGGTCCAGGTTAGTTGATTCTGTTGGTCTTCCTGTGGGGTTCCCATCCCCTTCAGGGCCTTCAATTCCTCCCCACAACTCTTCAATAGGGGGTCCCTGACCTCTGTCCAATGTTTGGTGTCTGCATCTGTTTCAGTCAACTGCTAGGTGGAGTCTCTGAGAGGACAAATATGCTAGGCTCCTGTCTGAAAGCGTAACAGAGTATTATTAACAATGTCAGGGGTTGGTATTTGCCCATAGGATGGGTCTCACATTGGGCTGGTTATTGGTTGGCCATTCCTTTAGTCTCTGTTTCATCTTTGTCTCTGCATTTCTTTTAGACAGGAAAAATTTCAGGTCAAGAGTTTAGTGGGTGGGTTGATGTCCTTCTGCCTGGCTACACAAGGTGGCCTCTTCTTGTTCCAAGTCCCTACTGTTGGGCATCTTGGCTAAGGTCACCTGCATTGACTCCCAGAGGCTTCCCCCATCACAGGTCTCTGGGACTTCCTAAAGATTTCCCCCACACCACCACCCCAGCAGCTGCAGATTTCCAGTCATTCTTCTGGCCCTCTCGGTCGGTCTCCTGTCTCTCTGCACACCTGATCCTGCTCTTTCCTCTTCCCTTCACTCTCCCCTCTCCCACCTACTTCTCTCCCTTGCTCCGCTTCCTGAGGCTATTTTGTTCTCCCTTTTAAGAGTGATTCAAACATTCTTGCTTCGACCTTCCTTCTTATTTAACTTCTTTGAGTCTGTGAAGCTATATCATGGGTATTCTGTGCTTTAATGGCTAATATCCATATATCAGTGAGTACATACTATTCATGTCTTTTTGGTTCTGGGTTACCTCACTCAGGATGATATTTTCTAACTTCATCCATTTGCCTGCAAAATTCATGATGTCCTTGTTTTTAATAACTGTATAGTATTCCATTGTGTAAATGAACCACAGTTTCTTTATCCATTCTTTAGTTTAGGAACATCTGGGTTGTTTCCAGTTCCTGGTTATTATGAATAAAGCTGCCATGAACATAGTTGAGCAAGTGTCCCTGTAATATAATGGGGAATCTTTTGGGTATATGCCCAGGAGTGGTATAGCTGAGTCTTGAAATAGAGCTATTCCCAGTTTTCTGAGATAACTGTAAGGTATTTTCTTAATTAGCGATCAGTGAAGGAGGGACTTGTCTATTGTGGGTGGTACCATCGATGGGATGGTGGTCCTGGGTTCTATAGGAAAGCAGGCTGAGCAAGCCATATGAAGCAGGCCAGTCAGCAGAACCCCTATGGCCTCTGCATTAGCTCCTGCCTCCAACTTCCAGCCCCATTTGAAGTCCTGTCCTGACTTCTTTCAGAAATGGACTATGAATTAGAGGTATAATAAATGCAAGCTGAATAAACTCCAACTTGGCTTTTGATCATGGTGTTTCATCATAGCAATAGTAACCCTAACTAAGACAGTGAGCATGAGGTCTAGCATGCTGGTTAGTTTTTCTCAACTTGATACAAACTTAAGTCACTTGGGAAGAGAGAACCTCATTTGAGGAATTACTCCAGTTAGACTAACCCATGTGCATGTCCATGGGTCATTTCCTTGGTTAACTGAAAGCTCATCCCACTGTGAGTGGGACCATCCCCGGGCAGGTGATTCTGGGTTGCATTAAAAAGCAACAACTGGGGGTTGGGGATTTAGCTCAGTGGAAGAGCGCTTGCCTAGCAAGCGCAAGGCCCTGGGTTCGGTCCCCAGCTCCAAAAAGAAAAAAAAAAAGAAAAAAAAAAGCAACAACTGAGCAAACCATTGGGAGCAAGCCAAGAATCACCATTCTTCCATCGTCTCTGCTTCAGTTCCTGCCTTGAGTTCTTACTTTGGCTTTCATCACTAATGGACTGTAACCTGAGAGCTGTAGCATGGGGTGGATTCTTTCCTCCATACTTGGGTTTTGGTCCGTGTTTTGTCACAGCAACAGAAACCAAACTAGAATGGGCAGTGGGTAGTAAGGATGGAGACAATGACAGTCAATTGTGCTGAGGCAAGTTCAGGAAATACTCAGGGCCAAGGGGCAGACTGAGGTAGGGGGGGACATGTGAAGCCCTAGCTGGGTATGGTTAGTGGTACTGCACCCAAACAAGATCAAAGGTGAGATGCATTCAAAGTGATAAACGAAGTCATTTTCTAACTTCTCTATTCAAAGAATCAATCTATCACACACTTGAGAATGTTTTTTAATAGAAGTGTTAAAATGAAAAGCCCCAGTCCCCAAAGGAACTAGTTTCAATTTTCTACAATATGATAGGGCATGTTTGTTCATCTCTTAAGTTGGAGGCATGAGGAATTGCCCTATGTAACAGTGCCCTCCACATGCACTACATCACATTAGTCAGGCATTCTGTTCATCACGAGCCAATAAGAGTCTTTGGGGACTTCAGAATTGTTTGTTTTATACTTCTGAGTTGCTACTGACATGTTCTGGAGAAGCTTTGACCTCGGTACAGCTCTTCAGTGACTTCTCCCCAGGCAGAGGTGAATGTAATCATCTTCTTAGAACACAAGTGGATTTCCTAGAAAAAGAGCAGCAGGGAACACCATGACCAGAATTGCCTCATACTCTTGAGACCATCTCTACGCCACCCCCAATCACTTGAGAAAAGAAACCAGAGTCCCCATCCAGAAAGTAAAGAGAGAGGCAAGAGGAGAATTACCAGGGCCTCAAAGAGCTGTCACTGCCTGTGGCCACTTCAAAGTTTACCAAGAAGTACAGTGAAAAAGAAACAAGCTTTACCATGTTAGAGTTGCATTGTTATGGGATGCAGAACGATTTAATGGGCCTTAGCATATGTACATTGCTTGTTACATTTGATAACCTTAAGTAAAAGTAGGTGTACTAGACCTAATCAACCTGTTGACTGATTCCCTTCAGGAGAGTCTCAACTTGTTAGAAAGTGGGAGGATACACATTAGAGTCATTTAGGAAGCTTTAGGCCCAGTGCTGGGATTTGTCTCTTAAAGACATTAATGTGAGTATTAATCTGGTATGGGGTCTGGGCATCAGGATTTTTCTAATCTTTCCCAGTACTTTCCCAGTAGAGAAGAACGTATGGTACTTTAGAAAGAGGTGTTTTGGTTTGGTTTGGTTCTTGCAGAAGTGACTATAAAGTAGTTCATCTTATTTGTTAATTTACTTTTGAGACAGAGTCTCATATCGTCCAGGCTGTCTTCAAACTCACTATGTTAGCTTTAACTTCTTATTCTCCAGTGTTCACCTCCTGTCATGCTTGGCTTATATGGTGCTGGGGATTAAGGATTAAACCTAGGCCTTTGTGCGTGCTAGACATGCATTCTACCAACTGAGCATGACTAACTGGCAGATATACACAGCTTAATTTAAAAAATTGTAATTATTTGAGTTATTATAAAAGCTATATAAATAAATAGAAAAAAAGCTTTAAAAAAGAAAAGGAAAAGACAAAACTCCCCTTGTTTGCTCATACATTCCTAGCTATTCTGAGTTCATTTGACAATCGGACCACTGGGCCATCCCAAGACAAATGGCAAAGTTGACATTCCAGGATTTAAACGATGTTCTGTCAAGTCACAAAGCAAAGATAAATTGGGTCTCCTTTTCTCTCATTAGTTGATCCATCATGAATTAAGTTTCAAAATCTAAGATTCCAGTGGGATTTGATGGTTCATGGTTGTAATCACAGGTACTCAGGAGACTGAGGCAAGAGGAGGGTAAGTTCAAAGTCACACAGTGAGTTCATATCATCACCAGCATATAGTTTGGGTTACTGTCAAATCTTTACCCTTTCTTTTCTGCCAAAGACTTTACAACGCCTCCTAGTAAAATAGGAAATCCTTCCGCTGCTTGATTTGGAGCTTGTTCATGTGACTTTTGCTCTGGCTAGTGCAGTGTCAATCTAATTGACATTAGTTGAGGCTCCTAATTTTCTGTATGTCTGCTTTGCATTTCTGTGTTTTCTTACCTTTTCTCTTAGTTAGACTTTCTATTGCTGCAATGGAATACTGTAACCAAAAAAAGGGAGAGAAGAGTTTATTTAGTTTATACTTTGACGTTGCTGTCCATCACCAAAGGAAGTCAGGACAGGAACCCAAGCAGGGTAGGAACCTGGAGGCAGGAGCTGATGCAGAGGCCGTAAAGGGGTGCTATTTACTGGTTTGCTCGGCCTGCTTTCTTATAGAACCCAGTACCATGGCCCAGGGCTGGTACCACCCACAATGGGTTGGACTCTCCCCCATCAGCAACTAATTAAAAAATGCTTTACAGCCAGATCTTATGGAGGCATTTTCTCAATTAAGGTTCCCTTCTTTCAGATAACTCTAGTTTGTGTGTCAGGGTGACATAAAATCAACCAGCACACCCTTCATTGAAAAAACACAACCTGGGGAACTGCTGTACCAAGAATGAGGAAATGTGACAATAAGTATGATTGGGTCTGCAATCCAGAGACAAGCTCTGCTAATTCAAGACAAGTCTAACTAAAGCATAGCCAAATTGCAGACCCCTTGCACTGGCTGATTTTGTGTGTCAACTTGACACAAGCTGGAGTTATCACAGAGAAAGGAGCCTCCCTTGAGGAAATGCCTCCATGAGATCCAGTTGTAAGGCATTTTCTCAACTAGTGATCAAGGGTGGGGGAAGGGCCCAGCCCGTTGTGGGTGGTGCCATCCCTGGGCTAGTAATCTTGGATTCTATAAGAAAAGCAAACTGAACAAGACAGGGGAAGCCTGCCAGTAAGTAACATCCTTCCATGGCCTCTGCATCAGCTCCTGCTTCCTGCCCTGTGTGAATTCCAGTCCTGACTTCCTGTGGTTATGAACAGCAATGTGGAAGTGTAAGCTGAATAAACTCTTTCCTCCCCAACTTGCTTCTTGGTTATAATGTTTTGTGCAGGAATAGAAAGCCTGACTAAGAAATAGAGATGTTTCATGGTAAGCCATTGGAAATCAGAGGTTGCTTATTCTGTAGGATTTGGGGCAATAACTGATCAACGTGTCCAGATAAAGACCAACTGAATAAAAGAGATTCCCCTGAACCTAAAGCTCACATGCACACATTTCACCATACCATTGTTTTTTTCTGTTCTTAACCACTAAATATCTCAACTTATAAGTAGAATATATTCTTTTCAGTGTTCCACACTTCAGTTTTGAGAGCTCGATCAAATTGAAGAGCTGTGGCAGTCAATATCACTAATGGATAGCCAATGCCCTTTGGTGCTGCCTGTTTGCAGATGGCCAGGAGTGTCTGTGCATCCCATGGCACAGTGTAGGTATATAGAGAGGGGGATGTCTTACTGAAGCTCATTTTGCACAGACCAAAATATCCACACAGCAATTAAAAGCAAGGCAAACTGGTACTAATAAGGGCTGTTGGTCATGAAGAACAAAAAATGTTCTTAATTTAGTAGATTAGGAAAGCTTTAATAGGATAGGAAGGGCTAAGGTTTTTCAGCAGAGGGACTGAAAAGGAAAAACTAAGACACCCGCATTGCTTCCTTTTCTCATTGCTATGACAAATTACTTGGCAACAGAAACTTGGAGGAGGACCCCTTTATTTTGGCTCATGGTTTCAGGGTTCATAATGGGGAAGTCATGATGACAGGAGCTTCAGGCTGCTGGTCATCTTACAGCTGTAGTCAGGAAGCAGAAAGAAATGAATGTTGATGTTTAGTTTGCCTTTTCCATTTTCCTCAGTCTGGGACCCTGATCCAGTGGAATAGTAGTAAGACCATCCACACAGTTAGGTAGAATCCTCAGTTAACCTAATCTAGAAAATCTTACACAGGCAAGCCCAAAGGTGTGTCTCCTATGTGATTATAGGTCCTGTCAAGTTGTTAATTAATATTAATCATCACAATACCCAACCAACTGTTCTCATTGAACAGTTAGAGAGTTGGGAAAGGAGCACCCTAAGTTTCCATTTCATATGTAAAATAGAGCTAAAATGCAATGATTAACTATGGTACTGTGGTTTAAAGTACCTGGTATGGTACCTGGCATACACTAGATATTATTATTATCTTATTTTGTTTATTGTTGTGCCTATGATATATATGTGTGTGTATATGCATACTTGGACATATACAGGCCTTGGTTTAAAAATAGGGATGCCAAAGAACAACTTTTTGGAGTCAGTTCTCTCCTTCTACCTTTAAGTGAGTTCTGGGGATCAGCTCAAGAATACCAGACTTACATGATCCATCTCACCAGCTCAGGAGATATTATTAAGATATTTTATAAAGACAATTCTACAACTACATGACAGAAGATAACTAATAGGGGGAATGAGGCTGAAATAATATATGGATATTAAATGTTTACTGTGTGCCAGGTTCTGTGGAGCATACATTTATTAAATCCCATAAAATTATTCTAGAGTACATATTTATCATCCTGGTGATACAGGTGAGAAAACCCAAGCACAGAAAGTTTAAATATTTTTTAAGATCCTGCAAATGGTGATCCTGGCTCCAGAGCCCTTGCTCTTAATTGCCAGATATGTAGGCTTGAAGCAGTGAGAGCTTTTAGAGTTGTATATGGTGAAAACATTTGAGGCAAGGTGCATACCAGAACTACTAGGGCAGGCAAGAGCACACCCTGCTGAGAGACATGTGAGTATTAATGAAATAACCCAACAACAAGCAAGAAAAAAAGAGATTACCCTACTATAGCTAATCTTTGAAAAGTGGGAAAAGGTCATTTCTTAGTTTTATATTCCAGGCAATCTTATCATTTCCAAGAAGTTATCAGGAAACATGAGAAAACCTGAACCATGTTAACAGTGGCTGGAAAAAAATCAACCCAGATTTGGGCCACAGTAATTAACCTACAAGTATGAATAGAATCTTCTACTTGGCCTTTTTCTAACACAGAGAAGCCACATTGCTATTATGCAAAGTAACTTACATCAGAAGGGCTTTAGCATCCAAGTCTCAAGCAACTAAGGATGATCAACATGCACATCTTATTCTGATATTGACTCTCTACCTGAAAGTGCCTCACAGATCTCCATGTCTTTCAAAGACTGACCCTCAAATACACATCCCTACTATGAGTAACTCTTCATCTTTTCCTTTAGTGAGTTCAGCGGACCATTCTCATATTATGGAATCTAAGCTCTTTCTTTAAGATTGTCACTACACTATGACACACTTCCTCCAACAAGGCCACACCCCCTAACGGTACCACTCCCTAAGGGCTAAGCATATTCAAACCACCAAAATGCTCTAAGGATGGACCATTGTCTGTTCCACTGTCTGGAGAGTGAAACTCAGCCTGGAGATGTATATACTGTTGAAAAGAGGCCCCTTGGGAGGTAGGAGAGGCCATGTGTACATAACAGATTTCTGGACTTGGAGAATAGTTAATGTGAGACCATTAAATGGACAAACATGCTAAAAACAAATACTTTACTTCACTGGTTTCACTAGAATTGGCCCTTACTGTAGAAGTGAATGTTGTTTAGATTGTGTTACTCATTGGCTGAAGATTAAACACAATGCTAAACAGAATTTTTTCATCACAGTGACATTTGTTGTGATGTAACTTGAATTCCTTCACTACCCATGTAAATTAGACATCTAGCTCTGGACAGTGCCTATGATAGACACTGGGCTGCTTGCCCAAGAGTCCAGTCATCCCCTTTCTCCCTAACAAATGGTAGGTACCCTGATGTTTGTTCAGGTTTCTGATGGCTATGTATTTCAAAGAAGCACATAATACGGCCTCAACCCTATGGGATGAATCCTGAACAGGAGAAGACAATCAGAACAATGCTTCTTGGTGGTCATTGGAACAGAAAAGAACTTACAACACCTAATTCTGGCCAATAGGCTGTGAGAGAAGATCTGTGAATGTACTTTATTTATGAAGAGAGAGACAGGCAGAAGGAAAAACTGGCCCTTCCACCTCTGTCTCTAGCTGGTTGAAGAAGTGATAGTGGGGTCTGCTATATTCACTTTGTAACCATGCAGGAAACAAACATACAGATCAATAGCAACAAACTCACGATGGGAAAGCTGATAGACAATTGATTTGTGATGATCCCATGAAACTTCTGGGTGAGCCTCTCTTAGAGCTTTCCTCCTCTGGACTTGTTCCCTGAGGCAATTAATGACCTTACTCTTAAGCCCCTGTCACTAAAGGTGCAATATAATTCCCTGTGCAATCTGCATGCCTAGGAACTATTAGACAATCAAGATGCCAGCCTGCCCCAGATCAGTAGATTCAGAATCTCCATTTTCTCAAGAGCTCCAGGTGCCCAGCCACATGAAGTTTGGGTGAACCCTGGTGTAAGCTGTTTCTGATTAGGCTTTCCAGCATTGGCAGTTAGAAAGCAAACTGATATCCTGCCTTACAATCAACGACAAAGATCTCACATCCTTCTTAGTAATGGTATGAAAACAAGAAAAGGCAATCATGCGTTTACTTATGTGATTCTTGGGGACCAATTAGACAAGGGTCCTGGCTCTTTCTCCTGCTTCATTCCCAAATCAAAGGAAACAACTCATAGTCACATAATAAATGCCCTTTGGGGCCTCAAGTAACAACTAAAGCAATCCTGGAGCTCACCAAAGAGGTTGGCTGTGCAAATACACCCTCTTGAGTCAGACATCCCCAGATAAGCAAATACAAAGGGAGTCCAGGCACCAAAAAGAGAGCAAGGTACCAAGAAAGTGGGCAAACTGTCAACTGTGGACTTGAGTTTGATCAGAAGAACAGCTTGAATTTCCTCCTTAATGTAGTTGCTCAAGAGAGACTGCTGTGCCTGTCCAGGTTGCAAACATGTTAATAACACAGCAGGACAATAATCCTACGTTGTCAGAAAGACCAGGACACTCTAGCAGCCTTGTCATTCCTGAAAAGACCACAGAAGCTTTTTAAGGCGATTTCATAATCTTTCTTGTTATGCTGCTTAAACAACTGTCCAAAGGCTGATTACTTGATGGTCTACTAGTAGACTCAATCAAACCCAAGTGCAGCAAAACAGCTCTGCAGCTTGCTTGCTTGCTTTTCTCTTTCTTTTTTTTTTTTTTGTGGTGGGGGCGGGGCTAGATTGTTCTGTTTTATCTTTTGACAACAAGCCACTGAGAAAACTTTAGGTTGGTATATATGATAAAAGAAAAGAAGTTGTTTTGTTTTGGTTTTGGTTACCTTTTTTATGGCCAGCCTGCATTTTTGAAATCTCATTTTTTTTCTAGTTGAGAAGGAAAAAAATCATACTGAAGGTTAAAGGTTAAACCAATGTACAATGATGTTTTTATTTTAAAAATATGATCTCAAGATCACAAATTTTATTGGCCCTTTACCCTACAGAATCATTTGGAGAATAAAAATAGAGCTATCCTATAGAGTCCATAAAAGCAATCATACAGCATTACACAAACTCAAAAGGACTCAAGATATGGCTCAGTGGTAGAGCATTTGCTTATTATGGTGAGGGCCTGTGTTCAATCTGAAGGATTAAAAATTAATAATAAGCCGCCTAGCTACCCAAAAAGAAGAGGTAGGGTCTGTGAGAACATGAACTTTTCGCCCCTCCCTTGCTGTACAATGGTTCCCGGAACATTCTTGCATGAAAAGTTTCCTGGAACAGCCACAATGACCCATAGCCTCCGGCCACAATGGTCCAATGGCCCTGTAAAATGTCACTACCCCTAATCACAATGTCACAAAGTCCTAAATTGTATGGGCAGTTTATGGTTTTGGAATTCCCCTCCTCCCTCCCTCTTGATCCTCCTGGTTTGTGGTTTTTTCCTTTATAAGCTCTGTGAAAATTCAGGTCGGGGTCGAACTCCTCTACTCCCTGTGTGGCGTATGAGTCTCGACCCCAGCATGCTGGCCTGAGCTCTCGTTTCATCTCGCTCACAATAAATCTTCCTCGTGTGATTACAGCAGGTCGGTGTCTGTGTCCTACTGGGTGCGCGTCTTTCCCGAGACTTGAGTGGGGGGCTCCCTTCGGGGGTCTTTCATTTGGGGGCTCGTCCGGGATCTGCGCGACCACCCAGGGGTCCTAGACCCACTTGGAGGTAAGATTCTCTGTTTTATCTCAGCGCTGTGTCTGGGTCTGTGTCTATGTTCTGTCTGGGAATCTGGTGCGATCGCTGTTTCGGTTTTGCGGACGCTCAGTGAGACCGCGCTCCAGGAAGGAGAGCGGGGTGGATAGGGATAGACGTGTCCAGGTACCCACCGTCCGTTCGCCCTGGGAGACGTCCCAGGAGGACAAGGGGGGACCAGGGACGCCTGGTGAACCCCATCTGATAGGTCCAGAGGAGACTTTACTCCTTGACGACCGGTTTGTTAGGCAAGGTCTGCGACCTGCCGATCAGTTTCAGTGCCTCTGGTCGACACGAAGTCGACGTCGGTTTTGTTTTTTTGTTTTTTTTTCTCTTTTGTTTGTGCTCGTGTGTGTGAGTGTGTGTGAATTAAGTCCTGTAGTCTGTGTTTTTCGGTACCGGTTTAAGGTCTTAGTGCACTGTCTGGGCAGAAGAAGGTTTCCTGCCCTGTGCACGGGTGGAAGAAGGTTCCCCACCCCGAAATGGCGCCTGTGAGTAGATGAAGGATTCCTACTCCGAATAGTCTTTTTCTTTCTTTTTTTCCTTTTTAGAAAGCGCACCGGGGGATGCCCCAATCGCGCAGGCTCTGGGACTCGTGAGAGACGTTCCATGAGTCAGCCTTTGTTGGGTCCTGGCTCTGGGACGCGTGAGAAACGTTCCTCGAGCCGAATTTTGTCGGGAGGACCCGGCAACGGACAGTCAAAAAGATCTGACTGTGACTTTGGAGGTCGAGTTCGGCTGCCTATTTAAGTATAGGCACGGACAAGTGTGCTTAGATGTGTTAGTGTCTGTTGTCTGTATTCTGTTTCTGTGTTTGGTATCCCGGAAGCAGCTAAGGTTAAGCTGCAGTTTGGGCCAGGTACTGAAGGTACTAGGCATCTGTGGAAATTGGTTATAGGATGCTTTGTCTTGGTCTTGTTTGTCTGGATTGTTTTCTGTGGTATTGTCCAGTGTTTTTTTGACTTTTGTTTCGTGTTTGAATTTGGACTGACGACCGTGTTTAAAATCTTGGACTGACGACTGTGTTTGAAATCATGAAACTGTTTGCTTTGTTCGTTGAAGAGTTTTACTTGGTCCCCTTAATGCTTAGTAAGAAACTTAATCTTATGGACCCCGCTCTAGTGGCGGTGTGTTGGTTGATAGCCAAAGTTAATTTTTAAAATAGTGTTTTATCTGTGCTTGTGCTCGCAGCACACAGTAGAGGGGAGCGAAATTAGCTGCGGAGCTGCTGCAGCGAGCATGGGGACTTCTCAAGTCTCACCCAATTTTTCTGGCTCTTCAGGAGCTGTTTAAAAGGAAAAGGCTTAAGGTAAAAAGAAACACTATAGAGAGATTTCTTAGTGAATTACTACACCTTGGTTCGCGATCTCTGGGAATCTCATGGTGGACAGCTGAGATAAGCTGGAAAAGGATTTAAATTTTGCTTGGGAGCAAAGAATCTTAAAGGTGGAGTTTCAGCCGGTATGACACTTAGTGCGTAGCTGCCTAAAAGATCAGAAATGCTGTTAATAGGCTATAAAAAAGGGACAGGCTGTGTTAAAAATGCTACATGAAGAATAATCTAAAAAGGCTGAGAGCTAGGTGGGGCTATAAGGAAAACAAGAACAGGAAAGGAATTTCTGACATTTGCTCACAGAAGGAGAGTGCTCATTTAGAGAAGTTCTTTAAGGAAGCCTGCCTTATCTGCTGTCTTTATTCCAAGGGAGGAGTCAGTCTCCAGCACTAAATTACTTGGAGGTAGCCAAGGTCAGGATTAATGTTTTCTTTTCCTTGGCCCCTTTAAACCCAGTGAGACAGTTTGGTAAAGGGCTACTACTGAGGTCCTGATAGCCCCAGGTGAACTGGTTACAATTCTTTTATCAGCCCCCTGGCATCTAGCAACCAGGTTCTAACCATCTCTCCATCCTTTTGTTATTAGTTGTTACTAGAAGCCTAGTGTCATTTGGAGGCTGGTTCTCTTGAGAGGCAAAGCCATGGAGCTGACACTGACAATGGCCTTTTTGTTCCAAGAAAGGCCTCCTGGTTTAGCTGTGTGACTAAATGCTGTTTGCCCTCTTCGGTAGACTCTATTCTCAAGATTCTCTTGTTTTCTCACCATCCCATTTGATATGCTTGTTAGTAACTGTTACAGGTCTTCTTTACCACTGAGGAAAGACGGAATCCTACTAGAGGCCAGAAAAAAAAAAAAAAAGGGTTCCAACACGCATAGAAGGCCCTCACTTCTGCCTGCTCTCTTCATACCCCTGAAGGTAGGGAGTGCTCCAGGTCTGCCCCCAGGCTCCAAGGGTGGGTCTCCTAGGGGCTGGAAAGTGCCCCACCAATCTGGCTAAGATAAGGAAAAGATATGAAGAGAAAGTTACAGAAACTTGAAGGGTTAAGCTAAGTCGCTGAGAGAGTTATTGTAAGTTGCAGAGAAAATCAGGGTCTGTGCAGAAAAGTGGACAGCACCTAATAGCTGTAGAAGAAGATGCAAAGAGACTGGAAAAAAAAAAGAAAGAAAGAAAGAAGGTAAAAAGAGCAGGAAGCTAGGGAAGAAAAGAGACTAAAAGAAGAGGAAGCTAGAGAGCTAAAGAGAGATAAAAGACAAGAGAGGAACATATACTGGCCACAGTAGTTAGGGAACCTAGGAAGACAGTACCTGGCAACAGAAGAGAATTCCTGGCTAAAGATCAGTGTGCCTAATGCAAAGAAAGAAAAAAAAAAGACACTGGGTCAGGGACTGCCCCAGAAAGAACAAGAGGGGACACTGGAGAGCCTCTTGGTCCTAGAGTGCTGGCTATGTACAGAGATAGAAGGGAAGTGTGGATGCAGGGACCCAATGCTCTGTGCTCCTATGCCCCCCTCCAGTGGGCCAATATCCAAAGACCTTGGGTACAGGGGCCTACTGGCAACAAACAATACTTATGGACTGCCCGAAGAACAGTGGACCTTGGCGTGGGCCGGGTAACCCACTAGTTCATAGTCATCCCTGACTGCCCCTATCCCTTGCTCATGAGAAAATTGCTCTCCAAAATGGCTTGCGTGGGCTGAAATGGCTGGGTGAGGCCATGTGTATGCATATCTACAGACTGTGTATGCGGAGCTTAAGACCTGTCTCAGTGCACCAGTACCTGATGCTGGGAGACGAATGGCTTAGCGCTGTTCTACTTGGAACATATCACTCCTGCCAGCCGGGCACTAACAATTATCACCCAATCCAGGACTTAAACTGTGATAGAGTGGCTGATGTTCTGCCTTTGAATAGAGTGTCCCAAAAGATGGGACCACTGGTCAGCTGCCATGGACTAGATTCTCCACCGGTTGGGGACAATCTGGTCACCTTGCTGCCCAATCCGGACCTGGAGCCACCACAGCACGAGTGTCAAGTACTGGCAGAAGCCCATGGGTGGAGGAAAGACCTCTGCGACTGGCTGATTGACCCCTGCTGAAAGCCGAGGACCTTGTCCACAGACGGGAACAGTTCTCTTCATGAATGAAGGTCAGAGACAAGTGGGTGCTGCCATGGTGGACAACACAATGTCATCTGGGATGGCTGAACCTCTACCCCCCCCCAGTACATCAGCACTGCAGATGCCTTTACCATCTCTTGGATGCCCTGGTGAAGCCAACAACTGTGAGTACTATTCATTGCTCAGGATATCAGGAGGGAAGAGATTCAGTGACATGGGGCAATAACGAAGCAGATAAAGTGGCTCGAAAAATGGTTATGCAGGAGCCCATCCTGGTTGCAGGCCTGCAAGAGACAGCCACTGGGAACTGGGATCGGACTAAGGGATGGCCTCACTTAGAAAAGGCCCAAATTGCTTAAAAGATAAAGGACAATGGCACATTGAGGGGAAAGCTATACTTCCCAGAGAACAAAGAAAAGACTCACTTTGCCAAATACAGAAATGGACTCAATTAGGAGATAAAAAGTTTGTCCAAGTAGTTAAGTGTATGTAATAGACTTTAAGATTTTAGCCAGAGAGACAGTAGAAAGTATAAGGTATGTCAATAAGTGAATGCTTAGCAAGCAAACAGGGCAAAGAGACCTAGAGAGTTTGGTGAAAAGTCGAAGTGAACTTCACTGAGATAAAACCAGAAAAATATAATCACAAGTATCTCCTAGTGCTTGTAGATACTTTTTCAGGAATAGATAGAAGCTTTCCTCACCAAACAAGAGACGGCCTCTGCAATCATCAAGAAGATACTGGAAGAAATCTTCCTCCGATTTGGAATGCCCAAGGTAATCTGGTCAGACAACGGCCCTACTTTCGTTGCCAAGGTAAGCCAGGGTGTGGCCAAGTATTTAGAGGTCAATTGGAAATTACATTGTATTTACAGACCTCAAAGTTCAGGACAGGTAGGGTAAATAAATAGAACTCTAAAAGAGACCCTGACCAAATTAACCATGGAGACTGGCACAGACTGGGTGACACTCCTTCCCTCTTGCTCTCTTCAGAGCAAGAAATACCCCTTCCAGATTCAGCCTTACCCCCTTTGAGATCTTATATGGGGCCTCAGCCCCCCTGACTGTATTAGATGATGTTACTGAACCAACATGTCATAGTGCCATAGTAATAATGATTTGTGTGCCAGGCTAAAAGACCTACAGGTGATACAGAAAGAAATCTGCTCACAGCTGACAGCAGCCTATGCCCCGGAGACCCCTGAGACATCCCATCAGTTCCAGGTTGCAGCTACACTGAGTCCAGACACTCGAGCCTCGCTGGAAAGGACCGTACCTGGTGCTGCTGACCACCCTGACAGCTGTCAATTCTCAGCCCTCACCAGCCGTGTACTAGCTGTTGGGGCTGAGAGCTGGGACCTAGAGGGAAATTCAGTCATGTTTGTCCTGGGTTCTATCAAGATAGGTGTGGGATAGGCTTGATTTCCATTACAAATGATGTAACATTGCATATGTTAGTACTCTTAACACTTCTTGGGACTGTGCCTCAGGGATCACAGTCCGTATAAGCTTAGAAGTTCTAAAAGCTAGTCATGACCTTGGTGTGCAGGTTTAGATAGTGTCCAGGTTAGAATCCTCATGTTAAGACTACAATACCAAGCTGTTATGCTAGATGAAGCTGAGTTCTCCATGAAGTTCTAGGATTAGAACTATTAACAAAAAGAAGAAGTGGGGAATGAAGGATTAAAAATTAATAATAAGCCGCCTAGCTACCCAAAAAGAAGAGGTAGGGTCTGTGAGAACATGAACTTTTCGCCCCTCCCTTGCTGTACAATGGTTCCCGGAACATTCTTGCATGAAAAGTTTCCTGGAACAGCCACAATGACCCATAGCCTCCGGCCACAATGGTCCAATGGCCCTGTAAAATGTCACTACCCCTAATCACAATGTCACAAAGTCCTAAATTGTATGGGCAGTTTATGGTTTTGGAATTCCCCTCCTCCCTCCCTCTTGATCCTCCTGGTTTGTGGTTTTTTCCTTTATAAGCTCTGTGAAAATTCAGGTCGGGGTCGAACTCCTCTACTCCCTGTGTGGCGTATGAGTCTCGACCCCAGCATGCTGGCCTGAGCTCTCGTTTCATCTCGCTCACAATAAATCTTCCTCGTGTGATTACAGCAGGTCGGTGTCTGTGTCCTACTGGGTGCGCGTCTTTCCCGAGACTTGAGTGGGGGGCTCCCTTCGGGGGTCTTTCAAATCCTTAGCACCAACAGAAAAAATAACAAATAAATAATATAAAAATGACTCAAAATAAGAAAATAAGCCTCCTCCAGAGCTTATTTCAGTCAGATTAAATATCTATAGGTAAGTATTGCCAATGTTTATCAGAAAGAATTGGTGGACTGAAAAATTTCGCATTCCCAGTAAATAAACTTAAAGTGGACTCTTCCCAATGAGTCATTTCAGAGTTCATGACTCTATAATTGTCACTGAAAACCTTCCCATTTTAGCTGCCTGCTTTGCTGGCCTCTTTGGCATCCCCGATGGCTGGAAAGGCACCAAAGAGAGAAGAGGAAAATATTGAGCTGCACCTTTGAATGGCTTTAAGAGTTGATGGACAGATTTGGCTCAAAGGAGGATAACAAGAATTGAGTGATTTTTATGTACATAGACCTGGTAGTTCTATTTCCTTCTGAACACTGCTCACATGGAAATATGGCTTAATTTTTCTGTGAGTTGCTTCTTTCTCTTCAGTATTGAGACAAAAAATGGAACTAAAGAGTTTCTCGTATAAGTATCACATTCGTGCCCATTGTATACCTTCTATGTGATCCTTGAAACACTATGGTGGTTGTAGCTGTACAGAAACACTCTTCACCCTCAAACAAAAATCCTTACTAGCCAGGCATGGCAGTATACACCTGAAAAGCTAGCACTTGGGACGTGGAGGCAGGAAGATCAGGAGGAGTTCAAGGCCAGTCTGTAGAGAGCCTTTGGAGCTACTAGCTTCTAGACATTTGATGGCATGAATTTGACATTACCAGGACAAAAGAAATAAGCTCAAGGCAGAAATAAATCTGACTTTAGGCCAGTACTCAGGAAGTAGGCCTGGATTAAGAACATTTACATTTGAGTTAATGCAAAGCTCAGAGCAGGCTCAGTAGAAGCCTGTGTGGCATTCCTTTTGTCTTGGTCATCCCGACTAACCCCTAGAAAGGGGTTTACAGGATTTTGTTTATTGTCTTGCTTATTCCTTGACTCAGAACTGATCTTATATTCTGAATGTAATTAAAGTGGTATTAAAAACAAATTGGAAACCATTAAAATCTTCTTCAGTCTCAGAACTGGCTGGAGTCATAGTAAAAGTTGTCTAATTGTCTTTTTCTTTTTAATCTTCACTCCTGTCTTGGAGAACCTGTTGACTGACTAGGCTGGCTTGGTCACCAGTCTTGATTATATGAGATCTTATCTCAAACAAACAAGCAAACAAATCCTTACAGCCTAGTTACCTATGAAAATTCCCAATAAAAGTGTGTTTCCTCTCTCAATATAACAAGAGTTCTTGTATCATGAAGTTAGCTTATCTCCTTCCACAGATCAACACCCTGATCCTTCATTTTATTTTTATTTTTATTTTATTGAAAGGCTCACTGAACATCTCAGAGATGAGAAACATTGAAAATAACACCTGAGCTTTTTGATTCTCAGAGCAATGCTCCCATTCTGTCTCTTTGCACCTTTTGGTGATGAATCTCATTGAAATTATTTATGACAAATTGTCTAAGACCCCAGCTACTTTCATCTTTTTGTCCTCCTGTACTAATAGCTCTTTCTCAATCACTCTTGCTGGTTCATTTTTAGCTCCCCAAACTGGAAAGGGTGGTTGTTGTTATTCTGTCTAAGCTCCACCCCCACAGCTACCTGGGAATAGCCAAGTATGTTCTGCCCCACAGTTGCCTGGCAACAGCCAGCTGTGCCTAACACTATATAAGGTGCTATTTGCCCCCTCCTCTCCCCCTTGCTTGCTCTTTGTTCTTCCCTGCTCTTCCCCTCTTCCCTGTCCCTTCTCTCCCCCTTCCCCTGCTTCCCTCCATGTGCCCATGGCTGGCCTCTCCTGTCCTGTCCTGTCCTGTCCTGTCCTGTCCTGTCCTGTCCTCTCCTCTCCTCTCCTCTCCTCTCCTCTCCTTAAGCCTCTACATGGAACCATGTTGGCTTGGTGTTTTCTGTCCAGGCACAGGCCGAGATTTAAACCCTAACAGTGGTACATCCTGTATCTCTCACCTCAGACTATTTCTCCATCTGCCTTCTCTCCACTGGTGAATGTGCTCTCCAATTTTATATCACCTATACAGGACTAGAGTCACTGGAGAGGAGGGAGCCTCACACACAAAAAAAATGCCTCCATAAGATTGGGCTTCAGGGGTTGGGGATTTAGCTCAGTGGTAGAGCGCTTGCCTAGCAAGCGCAAGGCCCTGGGTTCGGTCCCCAGCTCGGAAAAAAAAAAAAAAAAAAGAAAGGAAAAAAAAAAGATTGGGCTTCAGACAAGCCTGTAGAGCATTTTCTTAATTAATTGGACTTAATTAATTGATATGGACCGGTCTAGATGATTGTGGGTGGGGTCATTCCTGGCATGGTAGCTCTGAGTGCTATAAGAAAGCAAGGTGACCAGGCCATGGGGAGTAAGCCAGTACTGTCACAGTTGGCTGAACCCTTCCAAGTCAATTAAGAAAATGCCCCACAGGTTTGCCTACAGGTCAGTCTGAAGAAGACATTTTCTCAATTGATGTTACCTCTGTGTGATGGTTTGTTTATGCTCAGCCCATGGAGTGTCACCATTAGGAGGTGTGGCCTTGTTGGAGTAGATATTGCCTTGAGGGTGTGGGCTTTAATACCCTTGTCCTATTGTCTGGGAGCTAGTCTTCCACTAGTAGCCTAAAGATGAAGATGTAGAACTGTCAGCTCTGCCTGCATCATGCCTGCCTGGATGCTCCCCTGCTCCCACCTTGATGATAATGGACTGAACCTCTGAACCTATAAGCCAGCTCAATTAAATGTTCTTTATAAGACTTGCCTTAGTCATGGTATCTGTTCACAGCAGTAAAACCCTAACTAAGACATTATGCTTAGATTACTCTAGCTTGTATCAAGTTGGCAAAAACTAATAAGCAACACACTTGAGTATCATCCTTGACTCTTCATTTCTCTTACATCTCATATCTATTGCATCAGCAGCCTTTGTTCACACTGCTTTCAAACTGTTAACTGAAATCTCATCACCATTAATGGATCAGCATAGATCCAGCCACCATGATTTCCCAATTAGATTACTGCAGTAGCTTTGGAACAGGTCTTTCAACTCTACCTTTGGTGTCCTACACCTACCCTTGATCTACTTGACACAGAAACCAGAAGTATCTTATTTAAACAGAAGCTGATGATATCCCTTCCCTAGCTCACAGTCTTGCATTGACTCATTTTGTATTTGTTTTTCTGAAGATATGTGAACAAGCATTTATTCATACTAGATAGGGCACAAATGATATATTGAAGACTAACTTGTCCCATATAAGTCCATTTTGGTGAACTAATACATTTATTTGGCTTCCTAATAGAAGCATGGGTGATCTCAAAACAGATACATTGTAGAAAAAATCTTATCCTAGCATGAGTGACAACTTCCTAAAAATTGAATATATGGAGTCCACCCTTTGGTTACCTTTGTACCTCATAACAGTATTGTCCAGCTTGTTGCCTTTGGGCCACAAAAACTCCTGAATAGCTATAATTGAAGACAATTGAATATTTGAATCCAACACAAGATCACAAACATAACTAAAACATTGGCTTTTTTGTTTAACTCAAGTTTGTGTTTCTGAAGTATGAACCTTAGAGATAATAATGTCATTTTAGAATGCCAAAAAACTAGGCATTCCTGTTCACACATTTCAAGTCTACATTCAGCCAGACAAGATTATATGTGACTGGGTGATGTGAGCACAAAGGGAATCGCTAAGGACAGGTGTGTCTCCTCAAAGAAGGAAAACCTACATTTTGCCCTGAAGGCTAAGAGTAAATATTGCTATTGACCTGGTAACCTGTGCTTACTTTAGAGACAGGCCTTAACCAAATATCTCAGAATGTTTATCTCAGATTCTCCCTCCCTAGACCTTTGTCTTTAGCTCTCAGTTAATAGAACCATCCTTAGGGGATGTGTCACAAGTACTTTAGGCCTGCTGACCTCTCCACTATTTCAGTCAGAGATCACATCAGATCCTAGGCCCTTAAGCTAAAGAACCCATCTTCATGGTCAGATGGACTTGGCACAGGATTTTCTATGTAGTCATACTTTAAGCTTCATTGTGCCCCTGGAATTGGAAGGACTGTTGCCTGGAAACCTTTTTCCAAATTCTACTGTGCTTGAATAAACTTACAGTAACTCTCCCGGCATCAGATTCTCTGGACGTTTGATCCAGACCTACTAAGTGGGGCTGAACTGAGCTTTCATTCTCACCTCTTTACACTTCATTTACCTGCCTACTATGATGCTTTGATGCTTACTGGGAACCCCACAACCAGGATAGGATTGTGGCTTCAGTGGCTATCATCTTAGTTGAGGGCATGATCATCTTCCCTAATTTCTCCAAGGAAATGTTAATAAGCTCAATATTGTAAAAGTTCCCTGCAAGTAATTACTTGTTCTTCTTCCAAGACTGTTATAGGCGTGTCATGGCCAGAGGACAGAGTTCTATATTAGTCCCATTGTGACTTGAATATGGCATATCCTCCATAGACTCATGTGTATGAACATTTAATTCCTATTTGGTAGTGCTGTTTGGGAAAGCTGTATAATCTATAGGACATGAAGTTTCACTGGAGAAGTAGATCACTGGAAATGGGCCTTGAGGCTTTATAACCTGGCCCCATTTCCTATTTACTCTTTGCTTCTTGAGTAGGGATGCAATGTGATGATCTATTCTCCTACACCTGCAACTATGCCTACCATACCAGCTGTCTGCCATGTCTTCCCCACTGTGATGGACTGTGTTCCTCTGGTACTGTGAACTAAAATAAACACTGTCTTTAAGTTGCTTTCGTTGAGGAATTTTATCATAGCAACAGGAAAAGTACCTCTATCAGTCCCCTTCTCATTTAAATGAAAAACCAATGTCCTTTGCAGGAATGCAATTCAGTAGCCAAATCCTTTCTGAGTTTGTGCAATACCTTGGGTTCCACAGCTAGCACAACTACTACCACAACAAAGAAAGACAATATCCTCACAAGGGCACACAACAGGCCATATATCATTTACTTCCTTGCCCTTGTCTTTTTCTCTTTACCACCTCTTACATTGTCTTTCCCAAGTGTTTTTTTTTTTCATTCTATTCCAGCACAGTAACCTCTTGGCTGGTACTAAGATATGTTAGGCATTTGCATATCTTAGGACTTTTACATTTGCCCTTCCTTCTGCTGCGAATATTCTTCAGTCAACTTCTACATTGCTTGATTGCAATAGATCTCTGCATATTCTTTCAAACATCACCCGAGAAGACCTCTTTTCTTGTTTTGACTTGTGCTTGTTCAACTGTAAGTAACCCCTAACCTTGGTACTGCTCTTGCTTTTCTTGACTACAAAGTGTCCAATCTAAAATAGATTTTACATATTTATATTAGGATACTAGTATATGAGTGTGGTGGCTTGAATAAGCTTGGCCCATAGGGAATGACACTGTGTAAAGGTCTCCTCCTATGTTCAAGTTCTCCACCATGTGGAAGAGACCCTCCTCCTAGCTGCTTGCAGGACATTCTTTCCTCTTGGCTGACTTTGGATCAAGAAGTAGAAGTTTTGGACCATCCAGCCCCATATCTGCCTGGATTGTGCCATGCTTCCCTTCATGATGATAATGGACTAAACATCCGAGCCTGTAAGCCATCTGCTTGTAAGCCACAAAAACAAAAGAATAATGCTGTCCTTTATAAGTGTTACCTTGGTCATGGTGACTCTTCACAGCAATGGAAACCCAAACTAAGACAGTCACTATTAAAAAGCCTATACTAATGTGGCTTGAAGAATATAGATATGTGCGTTCAGGCCAATGAGGTTCTTCCGCTTCATCATTTACAGACCCAAGGTCCTCCTATTGGGTTCACCTCTGCACATTGAAGGTGAATTCTAGCCAGTGGAAAAGATAAAGAAAACATTGGCGAAGCACAAGCAACATGTGAAAGCACAGTCTAGGAAAAATGCAACTCACTTAAACCCCCACTTCATTAATGAGGGCTTAATTATATTAACACACCTAAGCAAGGTTAAGAACCATTTTTTTTAATTTTATTTCTGGGTATAGGCATTTTGCCTGTGTGTATGTTACATGCACCTCGTGCATGCCTGGTGCCTACAGAGGCCAAAGAAGGTGTTAGGTCCGTCCATACTAGAATTACAGATGATTTGTGGGCCACCACATGCATGCAGGAAACAAAACCCATGCCTCTGGTAAATCAGCAAATGCTTTTAACCACTGAGCCATCTTTCCAGCCTGAGGAAACTGAGTTCAGTTGCCCATCTATAGCAGACAGCTATCAATGTTTACTACCTGTGTCCCTACTCTTGATACTAATAGGGGCTGTAAAAGTTTCTTATCTATTGTAAGTATTAGGAGTTCAACAAATGTTTGTGGATAAATGAGGTCATTGTAGCACAGCTGTGAAGTCTTTCTCCTCAGATTAACAACAACACATACACCTCCCCTTGGACAATCTGCTACTGCCATTTTAAGTATCATCTGAAAACTTAATGAAATAATTCCTTCAGGGTAATGAAGATGTAATCTTCACTTCATTGCATTGGGATGTACTTGCAAAGTATATCCATTGACGTAATACAAAAACATGAAAAGTTCCATACCTGGGCTCTGAGAAGAGGAGAACTTTCTCAGACTGAAAAGGGTTTAGCATAGAGTCCTAATGCTATATCCTACAGCAATTTAGAATGGCAGAAGTCAGAAGTAGTTTTTGTTCAATAATAAAGGGATGTTGATTGAAATCTTTACCATTTTCATGGTAATGGTCTTTGGGGTTGTTTGAATATGTATGGCTCCCTTAGACTCTTGTTTGAAAGCTTGGCCCATAGGGAGTAGTGTTATTAGGAGGTGTGGCCTTGTACAAGTAGGTGTGGCCTTGTTGGAGAAAATGTGTCACTGTGGAAGAGGGCTTTGAGGTTTCAAATACTTGCTCAAAACTATGCCTAGTATAAAATCCAGTGTGTAATTCCTGCTGCTAACTTTGGATCAAGATGTAGAACTCTTGGCTCCTTCTCCAGTACCACATCTGCCTGGAGGCTGCATGCTTACGACCATGATGTTAATGGACTGAACCTCTGACCTGTAAGCCAGGACCAATTAAATGTTGTCCTTATAAGAGTTGCCTTGGTCATGGTGTCTCTTCACAACAATAAAACCCTAATTAAGGCAGTCTTGTATTTGAGTCACAACTCCTATTCACTAACTGTGGGGAACGTTTGCTCTTCTAATGAACCAAAATTAAGAGCCCAGCGAGCCTAAACAGTGGTACCCAGGAAGTCTCTGATGGTGTATGATATTAAGCGCCTGTGTCTCACACTTCCTTCATTCCCCTGGCAAACAGAAGTTCCCCTTCCTCTATTTAATCCTTACCCAAATAGAACATACTGACTGAACAGATTTCCTCCAAATGGTCAAAATATAGTTTTAAAAGACTTACTGACTAACCCAAAGCTCCTTGTAACAAGCTTATAGGGCCAGTCATATTTTACCAAAAGTTTCCTAGTGCAAATAGGCACCTCTGATGTAAGGCTTGGCTCTGTTGGGCTCCAGCAGTGGAAGAGAGGAAATAATCATGAAGCCCAGGAACAAGGAAAAAGTTTTTTAAATAGAAAAAAAAATCCCAAGACTACAATTTAAACTAAACACTGGAACAAAATGGAGGACTTGGAATTTTTTGTCTCAATAATCTGTATCTAAAGTGTGTATTAACACTTTTATTTAAAGATTATATTTCCTGATATGGTGGCCTAAGTCTTTAATCCTCTCACTCTGGAGACAGAAGCAGATGGATCTCTTTGAGTTCAAGGCCAGTCTAGTTTATATATCGAGTTCCACCCAGCCAGGATAATAATGAGACCCTATTTCAAAAAAAATTTTTATTAATTTTGATTATGTCTGAGTGCACATGGGCGCAGACGCTTGAGGAGGCTAGAAGATGGAGTCAAATCTTCTGCAGCTGGAGTTGCATCTAGTTTTAAATAAATTACCTGACTTGAATGCTGGGAACCAAACCGGTCTTCTGTAAGAACAATGTACATGCTTTTAATCACTTCCAGAGTGAGTACAGGTATTTGAGAAGAAAGTGGCAGTCTATAAATGGGAAAGTCAATACTTTTTTTTAAAGAAAAAGGAGAGGCCAGTAGAATGGCTTACTGGGTAAAGGCACCTGCTGCCAAAGCCTAAAACTTGAATTCAGCCCTGGAACCCATGTGTAGTGCTTTGAATGTACAATGTTCCTCAAATAGGCTCAAGCATTTGAACACTTGGTCCCCAGTTGGTGACACTATTTGGGAAGATTATGTGGAATTATAGCCTTCCTGGAGTAAGTTATGTTTACAGGGAGAGAATTTTAAGAGTTTATAGTATCACTGGACTCTAGTTCTCCCCCATCATGGGGGGTGTGGGGGTGTGCTTTCTGCTTCCTGTTTATTGTTAAAGATGTGATTTCTCAGCTTCCTGCTTTTGCTGGCTGATAAGCTTGCCTCTTTCTGCTATGCCCCCTGCCATGATGAACTTGTATCCCACAGAAACCATAAGCCAAAATAAACTCTTCCATACGTTGTTTTTACATCATGGTGTTTCATCATAGCAACAGAAAAGTAACAAAAACACCATGTAAAGTTGTAAAGAGAGAACTGAGTCCACAAAATTGTCCTCTGACCTCAGTATGTGTACTGTGACAGATGCTCACTCCCCCAAATACCCGCAAACACCACCACAATAATAAATAAAATGAAAAGAAATTGGAAAATATACATACGTATTCCATGACTGTTTCCATATACATCCAAAAGGTTACGTTGTTCTTACATTATTAGGTTTATTTGCCTGGTATCTATTACATTTTACCTGTTTTCAGATTTTTGAAGAAACATCTTTTGGTGTGAGATTCTTGTTCCAGTTATCTTCTTGATGTGTCACATTTCCTGGAGATGCAGAGTGTTATTACCCAGTCGAAGTAATAACACTGCTTTTAGGAGAGCTAAAAGCAGAACATATTGGAATGCATTTATATTAGTTTCTTATTTAGATATAAATTCATTAATATTAATATTTAAGCTAGAGGGAATATATTAACTTATTTTTTTTCATACTTCAGAGTCACATAACTGTTCTGAGCTTTCTATTTCAAACTTTGTTTTAGATATTAAGTGGCAAAGGCAGGGTTGGGGATTTAGCTCAGTGGTAGAGCACTTGCCTAGGAAGCGCAAGGCCCTGGGTTCGGTCCCCAGCTCCAAAAAAAAAAAAAAGAACCAAAAGAAAAAAAAAACTCAACCAAGTGGCAAAGGCTTAGCTATCAATGGAATGTCAAAGATCCCAACTTGCAAAAAACACCTGAAAATTGAATCAAGGTGAGACAATAACCATAAAATGTCCAGAATGGCTAAGTCTATAGTGTAGAGACACAAACTGCTCTTTGGCCATACCACTCTAAGCACACCTAATGTCCGATGTAAAAGGCTATCCATGGTTGAATTTGGGTCATATATTTAAATAGGAGACACACTAAGTCTACCTAGAGCCCGAGATGAGTGAACCTAAGAATGACACTAAGAGTTCATTATCTTTTGAAAGAATTAAAATGTTTGCAAATTGTAGTGATAGTTATGCAACTGTAAATATACTAAGTGAATAAATTGTATATCAAGTAAACATTTTTAAAGAACAATGACTAGCTTAAAGCAAAGCTTGAATTAAGTGTGTCCTGGAAATGTCCTAGCTCCCACCACTATCACACACATGCATAGAAACATTTGTCTTCCATATGCCTTCTTACCAATTCATTCTCTAGCAGCCCCAAAGAACCAAGAGTATATAAGTAGGGAGGGAAAACAGAAAAGACAAATGTTGCTTTCATATGTAAGAAAAATCATTGATTTTCACACTTCCTAAACAAATAGTTTAAAATATTACAAGAATCTTGCAACAGAGTTCCTGGTCTTCTGGCTCTTATAGTCTTTCTACTCTCCCTTCTAGGAGGTTCCCTGAACCTTCAGTGTAGGGATTTTGTTGTAGATATATCTTTTGGGGTTAGATACACCATGACCTGGAGTTCTCTGCACTTTGACAAACTATATGACTTTGTAATGCTCTCCATATATTGCTAAAGTAAGCTTCTTTGATGAGGGATGAGAGTTAGACTTCTCTGTGGGCATTAGAAAAAATATTTAGAATTCAGTTAGAAATTATATTGGTTTAGGAAGATGGCAGTAGTAGGTTCTCCTCTAGGGTCAATGTCCTACCAGTCATGGATAGTTGGTTAGGTTTACAGTACCAGGCATGGATTCAGGTCTTAAGTCCTATTTGACTGCTATTGGTTACCTCCAAGATGTAAGTGCCACTATTGCACCACGGGGGCTATTTTGCCACACTGGTCATTTTCGTTGTTTTTCCATGTCTCACCCCATAGGAAGAAGAGTCAAAGGTGCTAGAAGAGGGACAGTTAATCTTTCCCCGGGATGAGCCCCTAATTGCTTATCTTATAGCAGTAGTGAGCCCTGAAATCGTGTGTGTGTGTGTGTGTGTGTGTGTGTGTGTGTGTATTAACACTAAATGGACTAAGCAGATGCTATTTTCATATATTTATTCATTTATGTGTGTATGTGACAATAATAGTTTTTAAAGGGTCATAAATTTGAGGATTTAGGGTACATGGGAGAGGTAGGGAAAGAGGATAGAGGAGGAAACCTGTAAATATAGTAACACATATGAAATTTAAAGATAAATTTCCAGGAAGTGCAATCTCAGAGCAGACTTGTTGTTCCTGTGGCTCCTGCACGCCCCCCCCCCCCAAGTCTTAGGTGTAAGACTTGTGTTGTGGATGCATTAGTTAGTTGTGTACATCACGGGATCATTTCTTCTCTGCATATTAACCAGTTGTGGTTCTCTATGATAGTCTCCTATTCCAAGGAGAAGCTATAGAATGAAAAAGAGAACATAAATTTGAGAGAGAGCAATGGTACTACATGGGAGGCATTAGAGGTGTGAAAGGGAAGGAGGAAATGATGCTATTGTACTTCACCTTCAAAACATGAAAACAATTAGAAAAGCAAAAATAAAAAAAATAAATTTAATTTAAAAAATTATCCTAAAAGTCTCTGAAAATCACGGTGAAACCCTATATCAAAAAAAAATACTGAAAATAAAAATCTGTTAATTCCCTCAGAAATACCAATGGTAAAAAAAAGTCTCATTTCATATATTCTACATAGGATTGTGCCTCTGTCTAAGGTGTAATAACATGTTATTCCTCTTCAAGGGTAGCTATTCAACAACATGTTTGGAATATGTTTTTAGTGTTAGAGGAAAAACTATATGCATGGGGAGCAAGTCTACAAAGACTCTCTGGACAAAATAAAGCAAGTCCAGGAGCAAAGGTAATCCCTACTATCTGCTCTGAGTAAGGTTAACGGAAGGTCCCATTGGCACTTTAGGATCCCATTTCCTGGGGAAAACTAGGTTAGCTGGTCTTTCTGCTCTGCTAGTCTTTGCTGGAAGGGTGTTGTTAAGAGGAGACTGAAATGGGGTTGGGGATTTAGCTCAGTGGTAGAGCGCTTGCCTAGCAAGCGCAAGACCCTGGGTTCAGTCCCCAGCTCCGGAAAAAAAAGAACAAAAAAAAAAAAAAAAGAAAGAAAGAAAGAAAGAAAGGAAGGAAGGAAGCTTTCTAGGGGCTGGGGATTTAGCTCAGTGGTAGAGTGCTTACCTAGGAAGCGCAAGGCCCTGGGTTCGGTCCCCAGCTCCGAAAAAAAGAACCAAAAAAAAAGAGGAGACTGAAATGACGTGTTGAAGATCATATGAATACTTGTCCATGCTTGAGCTTTGTCTTGGTGCTTTGCCTTGGGGAGAGAATGAAAATCACAAACCGCTGAAAATACTTGAAAGCACCATGATTCTCAAAATGCCATCTCTGTCAACAGTGACAAAGTTTGAGTGCATTAGTTTAAAACAAATGATACAAGTATTGTAGCTGTGATTGTTGGGGGGGAGGGCGGGGGAGGGGAACACCCATAAAGAAGGGGAGGGGAGGGGCTAGGGGGATGTTGGCCCGGAAACCAGGAAGGGGAATAACACTCGAAATGTAAATAAGAAATACTCAAGTTAATAAAAAAAAAAAAGGAAAAAAAAAAGAGGTGAATGTGGAAATTTACCTCTGTTATTGTTGTTGCTGCTGCTATTGTTGTTGTTTTTGACAGAGTCTCACGGTGTCGGCTTAGCAGGCATGGAATTCACTATATAGATAGACCAGGCCGACCTCAAACTCACAGAGATATACCTGCCTCCGCCTCCGCCTCCGCCTCCGCCTCCGCCTCCGCCTCCGCCTCCGCCTCCGCCTCCGCCTCCGCCTCCGCCTCCGCCTCCGCCTCCGCCTCCGCCCCCGCCTCCGCCTCCGCCTCCGCCTCCGCCTCCGCCTCCGCCTCCGCCTCCGCCTCCGCCTCCGCCTCCTCTGCGCCCCCCCCGCCTCCGCCTCTTCTGCCTCTCTGCCCCTGCCCCTGCCCCTGCCCGTGCCCCTGCCCCTGCCCCTGCCCCTGCCCCTGCCCCTGCCCCTGCCCCTGCCCCTGCCCCTGCCTTCCCAATGCTAAGATTAAAGGTATGTAGTACCATGCCTGGGAAGTTACATATTTTTTTCAGCAGTATTTATTTATTTTACCATTGGAAATTGAACCCGAAGCCTTAAACATGCTAAACATTCATCCTACCGCTGAATTCCACCCCTAGCCTATATATATATATATATATATATATATATATATATATATATATATATATATATATATATATATATATATATATTACATGTACATATTTATACATATTATATGTATTATTTTAAATTGTTATTAGATTTATTGACTGTATATGCAAGGAATGGTATTTCATGAATATGTGGATATCAAAGAACAACCTATGGAAATTGCTTTTGTCCCTCTAGTATGGCAGCAAGCACCCTTACCCACTGAGCCATCTCACCATCCCATTAGCCTATATATTTTGATAAGATACACAAACCTACAGTAGAATATTACAGATGACATAACATTATGGTTTGGATTTGATCTAAAAATGTTAGACAAGGAACTGAAGAGATGGCTTAGTGGTTAAAAGCACTAGCTGTTCTTCCAGAGGATAAGGGTTTGACTCCTAGCACCCACATGGAGGCTTACAGCAGTTCTGTAACTCCAGGTCCAGGGAATGTGACATCCTCTTCTGACATCCATGGACACTGCATACACACAGGCAAAACATCCAAATATATAAAAGAATACAATTTGTTTAAAAAAATTAGAGAAAGAAGGGGGTAAGTTTAGATGAAAGAAGATTAAGAAAATGGATTTTTTTTTTTAGTGTGGATGATTTTCTTTTTTTAATTTATTTAATACGTAATAATAATTCTTTGGTTTCCGGGTAAACATCCCCCTCCCCCCTCCCCTTCCTTAAGGGTGTTCCCCTCCCCACCCTCCCCCCATTGCCGCCCTCCCCCCAACAGTCTAGTTCACTGGGGGTTCAGTCTTAGCAGGACCCAGGGCTTCCCCTTCCACTGGTGCTCTTACTAGGATATTCATTGCTACCTATGAGGTCAGAGTCCAGGGTCAGTCCATGTATATTCTTTAGGTAGTGGCTTAGTCCCTGGAAGCTCTGGTTGCTTGGCATTGTTGTACATATGGGGTCTCGAGCCACTTCAAGCTCTTCCAGTTCTTTCTCTGATTCCTTCAACGGGGGTCCTATTCTCAGTTTAGTGGTTTGCTGCTGGCATTCGCCTCTGTATTTGCTGCATTCTGGCTGTGTCTCTCAGGAGAGATCTACATCCGGCTCCTGTCGGTCTGCACTTCTTTGCTTCATCCATCTTGTCTAATTGGGTGGCTGTATATGTATGGGCCACATGTGGGGCAGGCTCTGAATGGGAGTTCCTTCAGTCTCTGTTTTAATCTTTGCCTCTCTCTTCCCTGCCAAGGGTATTCTTGTTCCCCTTTTAGAGAAGGAGTGAAGCATTCACATTTTGATCATCCGTCTCGAGTTTCATTTGTTCTAGGCATCTAGGGTAATTCAAGCATTTGGGCTAATAGCCACTTATCAGTGAGTGCATACCATGTATGTCTTTCTGTGTTTGGGTTAGCTCACTCAGGATGATATTTTCCAGTTCCAACCATTTGCCTACGAATTTCATAAAGCCGTTGTTTTTGATAGCTGAGTAATATTCCATTGTGTAGATGTACCATATTTTCTGTATCCATTCCTCTGTTGAAGGGCATCTGGGTTCTTTCCAGCTTCTGGCTATTATAAATAAGGCTGCGATGAACATAGTGGAGCACGTGTCTTTTTTATATGTTGGGGCATCTTTTGGGTATATGCCCAAGAGAGGTATAGCTGGATCCTCAGGCAGTTCAATGTCCAATTTTCTGAGGAACCTCCAGACTGATTTCCAGAATGGTTGTACCAGTCTGCAATCCCACCAACAATGGAGGAGTGTTCCTCTTTCTCCGCATCCTCACCAGCATCTGCTGTCACCTGAGTTTTTGATCTTAGCCATTCTCACTGGTGTGAGGTGAAATCTCAGGGTTGTTTTGATTTGCATTTCCCTTATGACTAAAGATGTTGAACGTTTCTTTAGGTGTTTCTCAGCCATTCGGCATTCCTCAGCTGTGAATTCTTTGTTTAGCTCTGAACCCCATTTTTTAATAGGGTTATTTGTCTCCCTGCGGTCTAACTTCTTGAGTTCTTTGTATATTTTGGATATAAGGCCTCTATCTGTTGTAGGATTGGTAAAGATCTTTTCCCAATCTGTTGGTTGCCGATTTGTCCTAACCACGGTGTCCTTTGCCTTACAGAAGCTTTGCAGTTTTATGAGATCCCACTTGTCGATTCTTGATCTTAGAGCATAAGCCATTGGTGTTTGTTCAGGAAATTTTTTCCAGTGCCCATGTGTTCCAGATGCTTCCCTAGTTTTTCTTCTATAAGTTTGAGTGTATCAGGTTTGATGTGGAGGTCCTTGATCCACTTGGACTTAAGCTTTGTACAGGGTGATAAGCATGGATCAATCTGCATTCTTCTACATGTTGACCTCCAGTTGAACCAGCACCATTTGCTGAAAATGCTATCTTTTTTCCATTGGATGGTTTTGGCTCCTTTGTCAAAAATCAAGTGACCATAGGTATGTGGGTTCATTTCTGGGTCTTCAATTCTATTCCATTGGTCTATCTGTCTGTCTCTGTACCAATACCATGCAGTTTTTATCACTATTGCTCTGTAATACTGCTTGAGTTCAGGGATAGTGATTTCCCCTGAAGTCCTTTTATTGTTGAGGATAGTTTTAGCTATCCTGGGTTTTTTGTTATTCCAGATGAATTTGCAAATTGTTCTGTCTAACTCTTTGAAGAATTGGATTGGTATTTTGATGGGGATTGCATTGAATCTGTAGATCACTTTTGGTAAAATGGCCATTTTTACTATATTAATCCTGCCAATCCATGAGCATGGGAGATCTTTCCATCTTCTGAGATCTTCTTCAATTTCTTTCTTCAGTGTCTTGAAGTTCTTATTGTACAGATCTTTTACTTGCTTGGTTAAAGTCACACCGAGGTACTTTATATTATTTGGGTCTATTATGAAGGGTGTCATTTCCCTAATTTCTTTCTCGGCTTGTTTCTCTTTTGTGTAGAGGAAGGCTACTGATTTATTTGAGTTAATTTTATACCCAGCCACTTTGCTGAAGTTGTTTATCAGCTTTAGTAGTTCTCTGGTGGAACTTTTGGGATCACTTAAATAAACTATCATATCATCTGCAAATAGTGATATTTTGACTTCTTCTTTTCCGATCTGTATCCCCTTGACCTCCTTTTGTTGTCTGATTGCTCTGGCTAGAACTTCAAGAACTATATTGAATAAGTAGGGAGAGAGTGGGCAGCCTTGTCTAGTCCCTGATTTTAGTGGGATTGCTTCAAGTTTCTCTCCATTTAGTTTAATGTTAGCAACTGGTTTGCTGTATATGGCTTTTACTATGTTTAGGTATGGGCCTTGAATTCCTATTCTTTCCAGGACTTTTATCATGAAGGGGTGTTGAATTTTGTCAAATGCTTTCTCAGCATCTAATGAAATGATCATGTGGTTCTGTTCTTTCAGTTTGTTTATATAATGGATCACGTTGATGGATTTTCATATATTAAACCATCCCTGCATGCCTGGGATGAAGCCTACTTGATCATGGTGGATGATTGTTTTGAAGTGCTCTTGGATTCGGTTTGCCAGAATTTTATTGAGTATTTTTGCGTCGATATTCATAAGGGAAATTGGTCTGAAGTTCTCTTTCTTTGTTGGGTCTTTGTGTGGTTTAGGTATAAGAGTAATTGTGGCTTCATAGAAGGAATTCGGGAGTGATCCATCTGTTTCAATTTTGTGGAATAGTTTGGATAATATTGGTATGAGGTCTTCTATGAAGTTTTGATAGAATTCTGCACTAAACCCGTCTGGACCTGGGCTCTTTTTGGTTGGGAAACCTTTAATGACTGCTTCTATTTCCTTAGGAGTTATGGGGTTGTTTAACTGGTTTATCTGTTTCTGATTAAACTTCGGTACCTGATATTTGTCTAGGAAATTGTCCATTTCCTGTAGATTTTCAAGTTTTGTTGAATATAGGCTTTTATAGTAAGATCTGATGATTTTTTGAATTTCCTCTGAATCTGTAGTTATGTCTCCCTTTTCATTTCTGATTTTGTTAATTTGGACACACTCTCTGGGTCCTCTCGTTAGTCTGGCTAAGGGTTTATCTATCTTGTTGATTTTCTCAAAGAACCAACTTTTGGTTCTGTTGATTCTTTCTATGGTCCTTTTTGTTTCTATTTGGTTGATTTCAGCTCTGAGTTTGATTATTTCCTGCCTTCTACTCCTCCTGGGTGTATTTGCTTCTTTTTGTTCTAGAGCTTTTAGGTGTGCTGTCAAGCTGCTGACATATGCTGTTTCCTGTTTCTTTCTGCAGGCACTCAGCGCTATGAGTTTTCCTCTTAGCACAGCTTTCATTGTGTCCCATAAGTTTGGGTATGTTGTACCTTCATTTTCATTAAATTTTAAAAAGTTTTTAATTTCTTTCTTTATTTCTTCCTTGACTAGGTTATCATTGAGTAGAGCATTGTTCAATTTCCACGTATATGTGGGCATTCTTCCCTTATTGTTATTGAAGACCAGTTTTAGGCCGTGGTGGTCCGATAGCACGCATGGGATTATTTCTATCTTTCTGTACCTGTTGAGGCCCGTTTTTTGACCAACTATATGGTCAATTTTGGAGAAAGTACCATGAGGAGCTGAGAAGAAGGTATATCCTTTTGCTTTAGGATAGAATGTTCTATAAATATCTGTTAAGTCCATTTGGCTCATGACTTCTCTTAGTCTGTCTACGTCTCTGTGTAATTTCTGTTTCCATGATCTGTCCATTGATGAGATTGGGGTGTTGAAATCTCCCACTATTATTGTGTGAGGTGCAATGTGTGTTTTGAGCTTTAGTAAGGTTTCTTTTATGTATGTAGGTGCCCTTGTATTTGGGGCATAGATATTTAGGATTGAGAGTTCATCTTGGTAGATTTTTCCTTTGATGAATATGAAGTTTCCTTCCTTATCTTTTTTGATGACTTTTAGTTGAAAATTGATTTTATTTGATATTAGAATGGCTACTCCAGCTTTCTTTTTCTGACCATTTGCTTGGAAAATTGTTTTCCAGCCTTTCACCCTGAGGTAGTGTCTGTCTTTGTCTCTGAGGTGTGTTTCCTGTAGGCAGCAGAATGCAGGGTCCTCGTTGCGTATCCAGTTTGTTAATCTATGTCTTTTTATTGGGGAGTTGAGGCCATTGATGTTGAGAGATATTAAGGAATAGTGATTATTGCTTCCTGTTATATTCATATTTGGATGTGAGGTTATGTTTGTGTGCTTTTCTTCTCTTTGTTTTGTTGCCAAGACGATTAGTTTCTTGCTTCTTCTAGGGTATAGCTTGCCTCCTTATGTTGGGCTTTACCCTTTATTATCCTTTGTAGTGCTGGATTTGTAGAAAGATATTGTGTAAATTTGGTTTTGTCATGGAATATCTTGGTTTCTCCATCTATGTTAATTGAGAGGATACAGTATCCTGGGCTGGCACTTGTGGTCTCTTAGGGTCTGTATGACATCAGTCCAGGATCTTCTGGCCTTCATAGTTTCTGGCGAGAAGTCTGGTGTGATTCTGATAGGTCTCCCTTTATATGTTACTTGACCTTTTTCCCTTACTGCTTTTAATATTCTTTCTTTATTTTGTGCGTTTGGTGTTTTGACAATTATGTGACGGGAGGTGTTTCTTTTCTGGTCCAATCTGTTTGGAGTTCTGTAGGCTTCTTGTATGCCTATGGGTATCTCTTTTTTTAGGTTAGGGAAGTTTTCTTCTATGATTTTGTTGAAGATATTTACTGGTCCTTTGAGCTGGGAGTCTTCACTCTCTTCTATACCTATTATCCTTAGGTTTGATCTTCTCATTGAGTCCTGGATTTCCTGTATGTTTTGGACCAGTAGCTTTTTCCACTTTACATTATCTTTGACAGTTGAGTCAATGATTTCTATGGAATCTTCTGCTCCCGAGATTCTCTCTTCCATCTCTTGTATTCTGTTGGTGAGGCTTCTATCTACAGCTCCTTGTCTCTTCTTTTGATTTTCTATATCCAGGGTTGTTTCCATGTGTTCTTTCTTGATTGCTTCTATTTCCATTTTTAATTCCTTCAACTGTTTGATTGTATTTTCCTGGAATTCTTTCAGGCATTTTTGCGATTCTTCTCTGTAGGCTTCTACTTGTTCTCTAAGGGAGTTCTTCACGTCTTTCTTGAAGGCCTCTAGCATCATGATCAAATATGATTTTGAAACTAGATCTTGCTTTTCTGGTGTGTTTGGATATTCCATGTTTATTTTGGTGGGAGAATTGGGCTCCGATGATGCCATGTAGTCTTGGTTTCTGTTGCTTGGGTTCCTGCGCTTGCCTCCTGCCATCAGATTATGTCTAGTGTTACTTTGTTCTGCTATTTCTGACAGTAGCTAGACTGTCCTATAAGCCTGTGTGTCAGGAGTGCTGTAGACCTGTTTTCCTGTTTTCTTTCAGCCAGTTATGGGGACAGAGTGTTCTGCTTTCGGGCTTGTAGTTTTTCCTCTCTACAGGTCTTTAGCTGTTCCTGTGGGCCTGTGTCTTGCGTTCACCAGGCAGGTCACTTGCAGGGGAAAAGTTGGTCCTACCTGAGGTTCCGAGGCTCAAGTGTGCTCGTGGGGTACTGCCTAAGTCCTCTCCGCGGCGGCAGCAACCGGGAAGATCTGCGCCGCTCTTTCTGGGAGCCTCCGTGCACCAGGGTTCCAGATGGCGTTTGGTGTTTTCCTCTGGCGTCTGGATGTGCGTAGAGTGCAGTCTCTTCTGGTTTCCCAGGCGTGTCTGCCTCTCTGTAGGTTTAGCTCTCCCTCCCACGGGATTTGGGTGCAGAGAACTGTTTATCCGGTCTGTTTCCTTCAGGTTCCTGCGGTCGGATTTTTTTAATATTCAAAATAAAATAATATCGGGCCCCATGGCCAAAGATGCTAAGTAGGATATAAATGGAAATATAGAAGACTTTGCAAAAAATCATTCTGCAATACTCATTCAAATGAAGCCATAGCCAGTATGATTCAAAATGCCACTCTCTGATCAAGTTCAAGTACATGGAAGCAGCAGTCCCCATCTCGATCACCCATTTCAGAAGGAAGGAAGGAAGGAAGGAAGGAAGGAAGGAAGGAAGGAGGGAAAGGATGCAATCAAAATATATTGGTTGAAAAACATTAAATAAAAAGAGAAAAACTTGTTCAAGTTAAAAAGAAGGGAGGTGACCCAAATAAGGAAGTGGCCCAGCTGAGGTTAATTGGGAGGAGATGGCTGGCAAGCCAGAGCAGTGTGCTGGCCCTCCTTCCTTTTGGACTAGACACACTGCCAACCCCAGGAGTTCCCCAGCTGAGAACAAGAGGGGGAACTTAGGAAAAGAACAGAAAAACAGCCTTTTTAAAGTAAAAGCTGGAAATTATTTTTTTGAGGGGGATTAGAAGGAAAATTAAAGTCTTATGTACTGCAAGAACGTAAATGTCCTGTGTTATACAGCTTTTTCTTCTTTGACACTCAGGCAACTTTGTCTTCCAGCCTGGGATAGTGGTGGTCATGAAACTGGTCAGGACCTTTTAGTTAACAGTTTTCTATACTTTCCACTCAGACGAAGTTTAGACTCATAAAATTTAACAAAAACAATTTTTTCCTCAAAAAAAGCTGCATAGTTTTACTTTTAATTTGCTTCCATAATCACAGTGTTGTATTTATAATTATAATCCATCATAGGAGTTAGCAAACTTTGCATTAAGAAAGAGCCAGTGAATATTTTAGGCTGAACAGACTCAATGTTACCACTGTAGCTGTTAAATAATAGATGAGCAAAGGGACTTGCCTGTGTGCCAATAAAACTTTATTTTAAAAAAATGGGTATCCATTTAGACTTGCAGGCTGTTGTCACTCTATCAGTAAAGGAACTATATCAGTTTCCCACTACTTTTATAACAAACTGTCATAAACATAATGACTTAAGACAACACAAATAGGAAATAAAGCACCCACAATACCACATTCTGATTAGGTTTTGATTTCTCTAGGCAAGGACAAGAGAACACCATTGGTGAGAGAACACTACTTTCAGGTTTTGCTTTTATTTATTTTTTTAATCTCTCCCTTGGAGGGCTGCTGTTTCAGACGAACAGTGCTAGGAATCAAACCCAGGAGCCTCGTGCATGCTAAGCAAAACGTCTAGTAAATGAGTTACAGCCCTACCTCCACTCCCAGTTTGGTTTTTTTGTTTGTTTGTTTGTTTGTTTGTTTGTTTGTTCCTTTACCTCTGGTTTTGTTTATTTTGCTTTCTGAGACAGTGTTTCTTTGTGTAGCTCTGGCTGTCCTGGAATTTGCTCTGTATGTTAGGCTGGCCTACAACACACAGAGATCTGCCTGTCTTCACCCCCAGAGTGCTGGTATTAAAGGCCTGTGCCACCACCTCCTGGTTTACTCCCAGTTTTAAAAGCAGAATAGGAAGCTCTCAGTGAGTTAGAGCACTAAGTGTGTCTGTTTCCATGTAAATCTTGGTGGTACTGTGGGGAATTGGCTCAGGTACAAGCTGTGGAGTCTGACAATTCAGATTCTAGGCCAATGCTTATGGGCTTGGAATCTATTTCTTTCCTTGTGGGATCCATTGCTCCTATATAAAACACATATGATCACAGCTATGTGTTGTGTATTAAATGAGATAACATTTATGTATAGGATAGGTATTAAGTGAGATAATATTTATGTATAGGGTATGTATTAGATGAAATAACAAATGGGAAGCAGAAAACCCAGTGACTAGGTCACTATCAAGCTGTTTTTGCAGAGCCATGGGAATCTACCAGTTCAGTCATGCCCTTCTGAGCACAATAGCTACATGAAGAAAGTATGTTATAGCCTAATTTCCCTGCAAGGCAAATTTTGGTTCTACGCCCACTGTAACTTCATAATTTGGTCCTAATTATGAGGTCGAAAGCAGCTTTTAGATGGCCTTAAAATTGCACTATATATAAGGACCTAGTTCATGAAAACCTCTGGGAATGATAACACCTCAAAATATTTACTCTCTAATTACTCCGGCAGACCATTCACTGGGGACGCTGCTGAGGGCTGGCCAAGAAGAGCACTTGTCATATGTTAAAAATAGATGTCAGAAAGCAATTCAATAAATGCAGTGGCTTTTATAGTCTTAAGAAATGGTATTAAATTGCTCTTGCCCGAGTATGGAGTAAAGCTTGCTCAAATATAAAAAGCAGAATTCTTTTTCCCATTTTTAAGAGTCAATCATCAGACGTTTTCAATAAACAAATTTTTAACTATCTACTGCATCATACAAATCCTTCAGCCAGGACTCTTAAATATCTACTTGGCATCTCTTAATTCTTTTTCATTTTAGTATTTTGAAAGAACTTTGAAAAAAATGACCAACATTAGTTTCCCAAGGCAAAGAAAACCCAAGGAAACTAGAGAGGAGTCTGAAATCTCATGTCACTACTCAACCAGACACACTTATGTGGAGTATTAAATAAAAACAAATAGTCCCTTCACAGAGAACTTCTAGAAGCTCAAGAGAAATAATGACATATCACATCTGAGTCATTCTGCTGTGGTCTGCTTGAATGCCTGATTCTGAACCCCTCTGAGCCCATGCAAATGCACACATACCCAAAGCAGCATCCAGGGGGAAAAGAACATTCCACCTTCACTTCTTTGTTTCCATGGCAGCTCATATGGAAAGGAATTATTTACTTCAAAGAAAATTATTCTGATGACTATTAACTTTCTCCTCCCTTGTCCCTAGGGCTTCCCATGTTTTTTTTTTTTAATTCCCCACTTTAGAGAAAATCCTTAAACTGGACTTGACTCATGAGCCCCATGATCAACAGTAACTTCTTTCCCTTTCTTCCTTCAGGTCCTTTCCACGTTGTGAATATTCTGTGTCTACCAGCCAAGCTTCCTCAGCCAGTCTAACCCAAAGCAAGATGACTACGTTTCCTTTTCAGTAAGTGAAAGGTCTTTGGAGGCTGCCGCCTGCACTCCAGTGAATGGAGAGATGGGCTGCTGACTGGTTATATTTTGAACAAGCTAGTTCTGAGGATAATAAAACTAGGAAAAGTCACAGACTAGGTGTTGAGTATTTCTCTAGCCTATTTCAATCTATATCAGTAGGTTTGATGACTCCTTTATCAAATTGATTTTTAGAATATATTCTCAAGTGTATGCCCAAAATGTATACCTAATAAACAGAAACCCCACTGAAGCCCTGAATAAACGAGAAACAGGCATAGAAGAATTTCAATGCTGTGAATATTGAAGAATTTGGATCTTTTTCATATTTATCACAAGTGTTTCATGGCAATGCCTGATTTATGTTTCTTTCAGCTGGTTCAGAAATATGAAACTAAACAAAAAGCATGCTTTTAAATGATCATACCCATTGGAAACAAAATACAAAATGAGCTCTAGTCATTTCTGTGTAGAAATGTGATAGCTTTTCTACAACCTGGTAATAGGGTATTAAGGTCCTTAAAGATAAGCATCACCTTTAATCCAGAAATGCTATTTCTTGATCCACTAGCAAGATATAAGAAAAATTATACTTTTGTACAAAGAAGGTCATCACTGCATTGTTCATGCTCTTTTTAAAAAGTTGAACAGTATATCCAAAAATAGCGCACTGGTGGCCTTATAATGCATTTGCACTGGTGGCATTATAATGCATTTGCACTGTGATATATCTAACCACACCAGTGTTTAAAGAAATCCATTAACATATAGCATTCTAAAAAATTCACAAACACATGAAGTATGATTTCAGTACCTACATACTTTTATGTGTATTAGGTATACAGAAGAGAAAAAGATGTACAGTCATATTTCCCCCCAATATAACAAACACAGTGATGGTGCTTTTCTATGGGATGATTCGTTTCTTTTCTCATACTATCATCACTACAATCAAGACATACTGCTCTTGGAGATCATAGTACATGTCGATTGTTTTCATTGCAGAAATGGGCTTCTGCAAGAAGCAATCTCTGTATTCCTAGATGCCTGCAAATGATAAATCGCAAAACAGGGCAGTTTACCATAGTGATGCTGTGGCCATTGGTTCCAGGCCTCTCTATTCAAGCAGAGAAGCTCATCAAAGGCCTTTCTCAAACAATGGGGCTTCCTTCTATTAGACAAACTTGAGTACCTGATGGAAAACAGGATATGTTTGCTTAATTCTCTGAACAGACATTTAGACAGCCTTTGTGTTAAAACATGTAAGGAGGTAGCTCAGTGGTAGAGTGAGTGTTGTCACCAAAATAAATAAATAAACAAAATAAAATGAAAGAAAACCTGCTAGGCCCCCACTAGTGTGGGTAAAAATAAAAGTAACTGTCAGTGTTAGGCGTTGAACAACTAGAACAAAACTAGAATTCCCATAGCTGCTGGTGGGTGCATGGGAACCTATTTGTGCATTTTCAGAAAGATTTCACACACATCTGTGACTAAGCCTTTATGCAATTTGGTCAGTTTCAATCCAGAAATGTTAATGATAAAGTTGAGAAGAGAACAGAGCTAGAGAGAGACAATTTAAATTGCCATTCTGAGCAGCATGACAATATCTCACGCCAGTATACTCTGTCCTGCCTATAAGGTAAGTCATCCCTGTATACTAGACTGTGGGGGAGGGGAGAGGAAAGGCCACTTCATACAACTTTTATTACCATGTGATATTATAATTATTCTATTTTATTATAATTTACCATTAATATTAAACACCTATTATAGAAATTAAACTTTATCATGGGTATGCATATAGAAGAAAAATTCAGGCATGCCCTGGGGATCTTGGAATATATATATATATATATATATATATATATATATATATATATATATATATATATATTTGGTTCTCTTTTTCAGAGCTGGGGACCGAACCCAGGGCCTTGTGCTTCCTAGGCAAGCGCTCTACCACTGAGCTAAATCCCCAACCCCGGAATATATTTTTTTAAGATTTATTTATTGATCTATTTTTTTTTTTGGTTCTTTTTTTTTTCAGAGCTGGGGACTGAACCCAGGGCCTTGTGCTTCCTAGGTAAGCGCTCTACCACTGAGCTAAATCCCCAGCCCCTATTGATCTATTTTTATATATGTGTATGTTCTATCTGCATATACACCTTCATGCTAGAAGAAAGCATCATACAGGTTGTGAGTCATCATGTGGTTGCTGGGATTTGAACTCAGGACCTCTGGAAGAGCAGTCAGTGTGCTTAACTGAGGAGCCATCTCTCCAACCCCTTGGAATGTATTTCTAATGGCTAAGAAAGGGCTACTAGATTTTTCTCAAATTTTTACCCTTTTCATTCAAAGCTATCAATCCCTGCCCTTGCTATGGCTTCATGGTAGACAGCGTAGAACTCCCTGTCCCTTGACTTTGATATGTATAGGAAAGGCATAGCATATAACATTGATATACTATGATATATATCAATTCATGATCACAAGCATCCACTAGGAGTTTTAGAACAGTATCCCCTGCAGATAAGAGGACAGGGTGCTACTATATATCTCACTTTATTTTTAATTTTAAATTTTTATTTATTATTCTGTATAATGTAGAGTGCGTGTATGCACGCTGAGGCATATGTGTGGAGGTCAGAGGACAACTTTGTGGAATGGGTTCTCTCATTCCACTTGTACAAGAGTTCTGGGGATCTAACTCAGGTCATTAGGTTTGTGACACGTGCTTTTTAAGCCACTGAACCAGCTCATCAGCTCACTTTTTTTTTAATGAGAAGTAAAGAACTATCCAAGATATAAGCTTCTAGAATATAGCGGAGCCTTAAAATGTGCTTTTATTATGCCCATGGGGGAGAAGGTAGGATTAATGACTGTGTCCTGGTATGTCTCATATTCCTTAACTTAAAAGAAGCAGACTCAACCCTCCACCCCCGAAATATTATCCTATCCTAGGAAACAAATACAACTCTGCAAAAATTCTTATCAGACCCTTTTAAAAACAAGCATTTCTGGCATTTTAATGGCAGATGGAACCTCTAAGGAATTTCTATTTCTAGGTAGACTAAGAATTTTCCCAATGATTCACTTTTAAAATGATGGCAATACCCACCTAGCTTAATACCGTAGTCACAAAAGCAACTCTTTCTCTGTATTTAATGCATGATGAATTTGGTGTTAACACGAGTAAATTTGCCCATGGAAGGGATTACATTGTGATTGAAATCCTAAATTTACCGTTGACAATGATAACTATCCCACCAACTTGCAAGAAAGCAATAAATTATCCTTTGAGCCACAACAAATCTTTTAATAGAATTTTATTTCAAAAATATAAGCCCAGGAAGTTTCCAGATGTTCATTTTATAAAGCCAAAATGAAGAATAGAACAAGAATAATCTATGAAACAGATGCTGCTGTTTAGAGGAGAAAAATTCAGTGTTCAGGAAAAGAAAAAAATGGGACCTGGGTTTTCTTAAGAGAATATAAAAGACGAAAGGTTTGGGGGAGTAGAATCTATTTGCTATCTCTGCACTCATTGACTAAGTGGGTATGGCTCTTGGCACTTTATGCAAAAAGATTCCCACAATTCCAAGGATTTACTTTCTACCATCATCCCATTATCTATACAACATATTTTGGGAAAAATTAAAAATATTTTACTATTGATTGGCAGTACCTCTCCCTTACTCATGAAAGTCTAACCTTTGGGCGTATAATAATTTGAAAATGTTTGTAATAATCTGACCCAAAATTACTTAACCATGTCTTTTAGTCTTCTATGCTAGCCATTTGATACATCCAACCCTGTTTTAGTTGATAACTCCAAAATGGTTTAATGAGTCTCACCTTCCTTGTTTTGTTCATATGTTATGTGGATATGTATGTATGTGCAGAATGCTGTAGGTACACATGTGTTTGTGGAGACCAGGGGAGGATTCAGCTGTTCTTCTCTGTCATTTTCTATCTTATTCTTTTATGATACAGGTCTCTCTGTGAACCTGGGGCTTGCATTTTCTGGCTCGACTAGCAACCAACAAACCCCCAAAATCTCCCTGTCTCCAACCATCTCACTGCTGGGGGGTACAGGTATAGACAGGACCATACCCAGTTTATTACATCACTGCTGAGAACTAAACTCCATTCTTCCTTCTTGTATGGCAAGCACTCTTTAACCACTGGGCCTTCTCTTCAGCACCTCTTCCTTCAAATGTTGCTTAGGCTAGTAGGGTGCTAACATAGAAAAAAACGTGAATTATATTAATTTTTATTCTCCACTTGGTCATTTATTAGCTGTGCAATCTCTTCACTAGTGTCATGAGTTCAAGCAAGTCTCTCTTTTCCTTAACAGCAACTCTCCTGTCTGTAAAGTAAGAATACTAGTACTTTCCTTTAGTTAAATATGTTATTGCTCTATTTTTTACTATGAAGTAAGATTGTTGATGTGCCCAGCATGTTATATGTTAAATATCTATCATGTTTCACCCTTACATCTGCTTTGAACTACCCTAAGTCTTACTCTTCATTCAGAGTCTTTCTCAAGTCCTACATGTTGAAACCATATCAACACCCACCCCTACGACTCAATTGTCCTTTGATATGGTATTGGCTCATGGTGCTGCTTAACTTTTTACTGGATTATTTTGTCTTCTCAGAGGCCTTGTAAATTCCATAGAAGGAGAAAATATGCTTTTTGTGTTATACATCAAACCGCATTGCAGGATTATGTTTGATTTTCATGCCGTATTTCTTCATTAGGAAAGAGAACCACAAATAGAATTCAGTGGCAAAAAGAGCTGCTTCATTGTATAGCTACATATGTGTCCATAAGAGCTCCAAGTTGGCCTTAATGCTTAGCTGTCATTGTCTTTGAATTCTTAATGTGGGCATTATTATTTGCATTTTTTCTGAGACCTGCAAATTATGGAGTTCTGTTTGCAAGGAAGGCTCTATGATTTGAGGTGAGAATTGAAGTGTTCAGAGTATAGGATAGTCAGGGTGGAGATGAGAGGGCTATAGAAGAGAAGGTATCTGCAGGGTTCTCTTCAAATCTTCACCTGTTTACAGTTAAGGACACGCATACACAATCTAGTCAAGGCTGGAGAAAGAACCACTGGAAGAGGGAAGGCAGAATAATTACTAAAGTTGATTACTACACATAAAGAGAGCCATAATAAAGAAATAATTTGTCCCAATGACATAAAAGCCTAAACATTTATAGATCTGATGACAGAACTTTAAAATGCATAAATTAAAAATGTTTAGATCTGAGAGGGAAACTAGCTAAATTCACAATTTTGGTCTGAAATTTCAACCTCCTTCCCTCAATAGTTGACAGAACCAGTCACCATAACACTAATAAAATATAAAACTGATTAACACTGACAGCTAACTGATTTGGCCTACTTGACATTTATGAAACATCTCAACATAACCACTGCAGAATCCTCATTACTTTAAAGTTACATGAACCATTTAGAAAGATAGCCCCTATTCTGGCATGTTTTAAAATTTAAGTTTTATTATAATTCATCTATGGCAAGGCCAAAGGATCGGGAGAAGAGTCTATTGAGAAGATAGTTGGTCACTCACAGATTCTCAAGAGAAAGCATGGCATGCTACAGTGCCACAAAGACAAGTGTCAAGCCTGGTCAGGAGGCAGAGGGAGATGGAAAATATAGACGAGCAGCTTTACAGTGACTCTCAACCCACAGGAGGTCACATATCAAGAGAGTTTACATTATGATTCATAACAGTAGAAAAATTACAGTTATGAAGTAGCAATGAAATAGTTTGATGGTAGGGGTCATCACACCATGAGGAGCTGTATTAAAGGAGTGTAGCATTAGGAAGGCTGAGAAGCACTGCTCCATTGAGGTTCATTTCCAGTGGGAAAAGATAAGCAAGGCAGGATATTGAGGACATGGGCCTAGCTAGCTAGAAATAATTCTTGGGACCTAGGGCTTAGAAGTTGTTTCTAATTGCTAGGCACCTGATTCTGCATGATTATGACAGGTGGATGAAGTCAGGGGAATAAAGTTCCATAAAGTTCCATAGTTCAATAAAAGAGATAATTGGTGGTGAGAGTTAGAGATTCGTTGGTTTACATATGAAAGACACTGTTTCCTGATAAATTTTTTTGTTATCTCTAGGAACTATCCAATCCTGGGAGAAGCCATTCCTGCAAAATCAGAATGATCCAAGGTTTATTTCAAAGCATCAGTTATTAAAAAAGCATAATTTAAAAAAATGGACCTTAGCTGGGAGTGGTGACTCAAACCTTTGGTTCCATCACAAGATACAAGTGAAGGCAAATGCAGGGAATATGGTTAACACAGAGAACAGGATCTTATACATGTAAAGGGTATTGCCAGGCAGTGGTGGTGCAAGCCTTTAATGATAGCACACTTGGGAGGCAGAGGCAGGGAGATCTCTGTGAACTCAAGGCCAGCCTGGTCCACAGAGTGAGATCCAGGACAGCCAGGGCTATAAAGGGAGACCATGTCTTGGAAAAAAATCCACAGAACGGGGGAGGGAGGGAGGGAGGGAGAGAAGGAGAGGGAAGGGAGAGGGAGAGGGAGAGGGAGAGGGAGAGGGAGAGGGAGAGGGAGAGAGAACATGACTTTGTATCCCAACCACCACATAAAAATCTAGGCATGACTGCATGAATCTGTAATCTGAGCTCTAGAGAGGCAGAGACAGATCCCTAGAAATTGCTAACCAGCCAGTCTAGCTGTATGGATGAGCTCCAGGCTCAGTGAAAGACCTTATATCAAAAATTAAGGTGAAAAACAATTGAAAAATACATCCACACCTAGCAACCATGTACACACACAACAATTTGCTTCAGACACATACAAAATTTAATAATGTAAAAGCTTATGTTGTAAACTTCTGGAAGAAAGCTAGAACTATAGGATATCCTCAGACAAGTTTTAGGATCCAAACCCGTCCTCCAACATTGACCTCTCAGGCTCTGGGATTACTAGTGAGTATATTTCATTTAAGATTTCCTAAAAGCACATTGAAAGCACAGAATATTTCATAAAGTACACTTAATCGAAATGGAATCTTGTCTGTAAACTCTGAGTTGTCATACAGAGGCCATATTCCTTCATGTGGACATTCATGAATAGTTATATTTTATGATACATTTGTACACTTAAAAAGGGCTTTTACATACACAAATTTATAATGTGTTTTCACTTACTAGATCTTAGATTTAGACAATACCTTTACTACAATATTTATGTGAAGTTACAAATAAAATTGTATAATCTACCATTAAAGGAAGCACTCTGCATGCTACAGGAGAAAGTTAGTCATTAATATCACCCGGCTACAAACCCTGTAACCTGCCTGCAAGTTATATTGGTACAATAATGAAATGAATGTTATGGGAGTAACCAACAGCCTTTTAAAATTGGATTTAAGGCTCACTCTATGCAATGAAAATCACACTTGACACTGCTGAAGTCCAAGAACCTGAGATGAGATAGATAATGGGTTTATGGGAAAACCTACTGTACTTTTTATTCTCTTAAAAGAGCACAGCAATTAAATGACTCTGAATGACATTGGAGAACTTTACTATTAAGGTAGCAGTCCCCCATAACTGGATGACTTTCTGAGCTAGGTGCAAAACTGGGGAACTCCCTTACTCAGTGGGGCTTTATTATCTCTGCCTGTCTTTGTCTTGAGAATGTCCCTGAACATGGGTGGCTGGCCTTATCTGAAAAGTGACCTTGCATGGAGCTCTCTGTGAGGCTGCATAACCCAGCACATGCTTCCTGCATTGGCTTCTGGCCCGCAAGATAATTAGGTGCAGTATTATAACCAATCAGCCCTTCTTGCTTTCTTGATGCTATGACCAATTATCCTTTTCTACCCATACCCCTAGGAAAGCTCATCTATACACTATCCCTGCAACAATAACGTAGACTTGTTTCTCTGCATCAAAGGTCTCTGGAGGTCATTCCACCATATACATGGCCAAATCCAACTCACCACCTGTGCCCCCTTTGTCCTCTCAGACTGGTTGCCAAAAGCCCCCAAGGAGAAAGGGGGAACGCAATGCTACTATGCCCATAGGTCATTGTCTCACTCAATTCACATCAGAGAAGCTTCTTCGTGCAAGAGATGGAAAGTAACACAGAAACCCACAAGTAGACAATGTACAAAGAATGAGAGACTTTGGAGAGCTCAGTCCTAAATGGAATGTCTTTATCAAATCTCCCCACTCAATATCCAGCGATCTATGTAGAAAAGGAGGCAGAAAGATTGTAAGGAGCCAGAGGTGATGAATGACTCCAAGGAAACAGTGTCTTCCAGACACAACAGGAATGGTGCGCATAAAAAGTTACAGCGACTGTGACTGCACACAGGTCGACCTACACAGGGTCAATCCAGGGGCCCATCACTGAAAGAGGGAAGTGGATATGACACATGTCTCCATCTTATTCCAGAAAATATCTTCAATTGATACCCACTGACAAGGGGAAAATCAGCTTTCTCCAATGGCGTCCTACTGGATATATAACCACACATCAGGGAAGGCCCCATTCTCAGGAGTAGTTGGCTAACACAAAATAAACTCAAGGATGTTTTGTGGACTTTTTGTTTCATTTTACTTTATTTTAGCTTTTTTTTTCTTTTTTTTTTTGGAGCTGGGGACCGAACCCAGGGCCTTGCGCTTGCTAGGCAAGCGCTCTACCACTGAGCTAAATCCCCAACCCCTAGCTTTTTTTTTTCTTACTGGTCATGGTTTGTTTGTTTTGAATTTTGTTTTTGTGTTTCTGTATGGAAGAGCTGTGTTTCTTGCTTTTTCTGGGGGTGTCTAAGGGAGAGAGAAAGAACATAATGTTGGGTGGGGAAGAATGTGGGAAGGATTTGGAAGGAATTGAAATACTCTTATCATACTCATCATTCTTTGAACATGTTTCCATAGACTGTACTTGATCCAGTGGACATACAATATTGTTTTCATCAGTAGTCTATGTCATAAAATCAAGTGCATCCCCAGAATCTCCTTGTTGACATCTGTTCATGCTTGGAATATGTCTTCTGGTCTTAGCTGTAGGGAAATCTAGATGGATGCTTTCAGCTAGACATATTGCCTTCTAGATCAAAAATCTATGTCGTAAATGAGTAGAAAATATTAGGCATGTGTTTAACAAAATTTGGCCTGTCACCTAGAGGTTAAAAAAGCTAGAAACTATTTCCTGCTGTCTGTTGAATGCAACAAAACTTTTAAGGTATGGGAAGCTAAAGAGGAAAATGAAGAGGAGTAAAATATGTAATGATGTATTTCATCCAAAGGGCTAGCTGGTTTTAGACATAAAATTAGCTCCTGTGTTTTTAGCATACAGAATCCTGCCATGATCCTGGACCACATATGATTATTCAGGATCCCTGGGAACTACATTCTGCCTGGGTACTAATATTATTAGTCATTTTATATTTCATACCCACTACAGAAGTGGATGACAAAACAGATAGATCTTGTGGTGCATTGCCCTGAAAAAAATATTTCTATAATAGTATCCAGTAGAGCTAACTGTCTCTTGGGGTAATCACCCACAGTAACCTCTGGAAAAAGAATCTTAGCAAGTGATAATCTTCATGGTGTTTGCCTTGTTAGAGTGTTAAGGACCATGGAATGTATCTTTTGATCCCATATATAAAAGCCACAGACTTTACCATGGTGGTATTAAATCAACTCAGTTCAGTGTTCTGGATTTCTGTATGTCATTATACAAGAAAACAATTTTATATCAGACTTACAGATTAGACCAAAATGTCAGACTATGTCCCCTTCCAGACAAGCGAGTACCTCCACGCATACAAAGCTTTGGAAATGACAGGAAACATATAGACACACAGTTTCAAAAGTAACATGTTAGTGTTAGAAAATAGCTCCTGTTAGGAAAAACTGGAGACTATATACAATTTGTAAAGAATAGTAATGTTAGCCTTTCTGCTCGGCCGCTCTCCTGTACAGAAGGCAGTCATGGTGCCAAGCAGGAATGGCATGATCCTCAATCCCCACTTTCTTTCTTCTTTTTTTTTTATTAACTTGAGTATTTCTTATATACATTTCGAGTGTTATTCCCTTTCCCGGTTTCCGGGCAAACATCCCCCTAATCCCTCCCCCTCCCCTTCTTTATGGGTGTTCCCCTCCCCATCCTCCCCCCAACAATCTAGTTCACTGGGGGTTCAGTCTTAGCAGGACCCAGGGCTTCCCCTTCCACTGGTGCTCTTACTAGGATATTCACTCAATCCCCACTTTCACAAGGATTGGCAGCAGCTTGTGGACACTTGGTTCAACCAGCTGGCATGCAAGGTCCGCAGACGCAAGGCTGGACAGGCAAAAGTGCACCTCATGCTTTGCCCCTCGTCCATGTCCAGTCCCGTCAGACCCATTGTAAGGTGCCCTACAGTTAAGTACCACACCAAGGTCCAGACTGGCAGGGGCTTCAGCCTGCAGGAACTCACGGTGGCTGGTATCCACAAGAAAATGGCTCGCACCATTGGCATTTCTGTGGACCCAAGAAGGCGAAACAAGTCTACTGAATCACTGCAGGCCAACGTGCCCTGGAAGGAGCACCAAATTCATACTTTCCCCCAGGAAGCCTTCTGCTCCGAAGAAGGGAGACAGTTCTGCTGAAGAACTTAAATTGGTCACCCAGCTAGCAGGACCTATGATGCCCATCCAGAATGTGTACAAAAGGAAAAGGCCAGAGTCATCACAGAAGAAAAGAACTTGAAGGCTTTTGCCAGTCTTTGCATGGCCCATGCCAATGCCCAGCTCTTTGGCATCCAAGGAAAAAGGGCAAAAGAAGCTACAGAGCAACATGTTGAAAAGAAAAAGTAGTGCATGGTGGGAGAGTTGCAATAAATT